>NW_027466073.1:272500-500000 GCF_046127955.1 Nelusetta ayraudi
TAGCGGAAGCTTCTCATGTCAAGTTGTGTGGTTCACTGTGTTGCTGTTTGCCATCAAAACAATGCTAGCAATCTGACACAAATTGCAATGCAAATGTTGAACCAGGTTCAACCTAAAATAACCAAGGAGTAGGCATTTAGCCAATGAGAGTGACTGGCAAAAAGAAAAATCTGCCTGTATTTTGCAAGTGGCAAGAAGTATATACAGTATTTCAGAAACTAGTCAAGCAAAGGTTATGACACTTGACTACTGCCTGCAACACAAAAGAGCTGGGAAAGGTTCCAGCATCCTGCTAACATCTGAGTGCAAGAGAAGAGAAGTGGTGGTAGAAAATGGATGGACTTAGGCCAGAGAGGCCAGACTGAGACTCTAGACATATACAGAGGAGGGACAGTGAACACGTCGGCAGAAGGACGCTGAGGTTGGAACTAGCAGGCCAAGAGAAAGAGCAGAGACGATTTCTAGACGATGTGGTAAAATGAGGGCATGAGTTTGGTTGGTGTTGAAGAATGGGACGCATAGGGTTACATTGAAGCAGATGGTTGCAACAAAAGGAGAAGAGCTGTGAAGCATGTTTTCTACCTGATCAGCCAATTTCCATGGGTTCACCATTTCAGAGCTCTCCATTAAGGTGATGGTGTGCAGTATTACACTCAGTTTTTCTGATAATCTACTGTGTCACTTTCTCTCTTCTTTAGTCTTTATTTTCTCTTCTTCAGTCTTTGCCGTTCGAGCTCTGTTCCTCTGTTGGAGCCTTTAGCGTTTTCTGTCAATTCCACATAAATACAGTTAAGAAACACATTCAGGGAAAGACAGTTGTCTTTGTGCCAGCATCTACAATGCGTTGTGAATGACTTAATTAATATGGATCAAGATTCAAGGTATATTTATTTGCATTAGCCAAAGAAACAATGGAGGAAAAATAAATAAAAAACATTAGTATACTTGGGTACACAATGAAGATTGAATTGATTGTAAAAAATATATGTGATAGTACTACTTAAGATTTATTTTAGCCTGAAAAGCTAAATAAGGATTTTCTTTGTGTGATGCATTTAAAAAATAATAATAACGATGATGGTGAATACAAACAAATGCTCTTACACACATGTATTTCATATTTTCAAGGGGGGAAGCAGAGTGCCATAATAATAGATACTGTGGTTTCTGTAATAAAAAGCTAAGTGGTTTTCCATGTATTGAGTAGCAGCAATCGCACACTGAATCACCGTTCATTAGGCCACAGTCAAAGCAGGCATACCTTCATGTTAATACTGTGGGTCACGCTGGCAATGTCAATAACAACTCAATTTAAATCTGAGAGCACTCTGCGAGCGCACTTCTCTGAGATGGGGAAAAATGTGGATCGCTGATAAGTGCTCAGTGGGAGAATCCGAGTCTAGAGAGAGAACGATGGACAAGCAGCAGACAGTCTGGGGCTTTTAAAGCTTGCTGTAACCAGCATGTAATAAAGTTTAAATGAAGTCACGAGCCGTTCTGTTTTTGGCCTGCTGTTTTAGCAGAGGAGCAAAACGCTTTGCCATAGGTCTAACCATGGTGGCACAGCATCATCTTCAGAGAGAGATCAGAGAGGGTGGCTATTGTGACAGCAAAGCAGTCGGAACCAAGCCACAGAAGTGGCAAGGATGAGAGTAAGGATAACAAACTATCAGTAGAACGTGCATCCTGTACACCACGTGTCAGACTCAAGGTCCATGGGTCACATCAGACCCTCCATGCCATTCTATTCGGGCGTAGAGAGCTTTAAAGGTTTATGATGGTCTGAATAATGAATAGCTGATTAAATAGTGTCCCTTTTGTTTTAAATTGTGTATTCAAACATCAGCAAAAATACATTTTCTCAACGAATAGTCAGAAACACTGAAAGAAATTCCAAAAATGAGACAAGTTGACGCAGAATGAACGGTGAACATGCACTTGTTCACGTGATCCACATTGAGGATTGCACACTCTAAATCTAACTCTACTCGCAGAGATTGTGCCAGTAAAAGGTGCACTTTCAATAAAGCATCTGAAATTCAATGACGGACACGCTTCAGTGGGTTTGATAGCACTTTCAGCTTTTGATTCTTTTTTTTTTTTTAAATCCATGCTGCTCAATCAATGCTTCTGGTTAAGCCAACATTCCTCCTCCTCCACAGGTCAGCTTGAACAAACCTGCAGGGGGCGTGTACAGTGGTGGGAAACTTGAGAAGCTTGAAGGATCATTCATCTAGTGAGACATGAGGCACTGGCAGCTTTTCACCTCTTGATCATTTCATTTGTCTTCATCAGTTTTATGGGGCTCCCTTAAGTCTGGCTGTATGAAGATTTACCTTTTCTCTTTAACCTAATATCCTAACTCTTCAGCAGACTTATAACAGTATCACCACTGGCCATTGTAGCTTCTTAATGACTTGGCTCTCCTCTTAAAGGAGACCTTTTCAAATGTCAGTTTGGACCTTTACCCCCCCTCCTCCCGGGAGTCAACTTAGCGTATACAGAATAAATTAGACATTTTATTTTACCAGCAAACAAGTCTGTCGTCAAACACAAGATTATTTAAATGATCAGTCTGTTCACATGTTGCAACTAAAAGCTGGGCTCTCACAATCTTACAATGTGATCCACACACATGAAATCACAAGCTTGATTTCAGTTGGTGATCACTCTGTCTGTCCAACATCTTTCTGCTACTAAGGCATTGTTTGATTGGGCTAAACACAATTTAAAAAAAGAAAAGGAAATAAATGTACTCAACCTGTATGACATCCCAAAGCAATGTCATATCTAAGAAGTTTATTGAATATTGCAAGAGGAAGACGACACATGCTGAACACAAAAACAACCAGCAACATAGTGATAGTCTTTTTACCACAGTTTTGCCACAGAGTAAGTCGACCTTGTGGACTGTAAAAGAAAAAAAAAAAAAGAAAAAAGGGAATCAGTAAATGGTTTCTACTGAGAGAACCCTCCTCACGACAACTGGAATATTGAACCAACTTAGAGCAGGGTACCTTTACAAGAAGGGTACCTTTACAGCAGGGGACCTTTAGAGCAGTAACTGTGTTTGTGGGGAGTGAACTCTGCTCCTGGGTTTGACAAGTGGTTTTTTTCCGTCTTCCAGAAGGCTTTTTTAGTGCTATAGACTGGTGTATAAAATATTGAAAACTCACTAAACCCTGCTGGGCAATTGCCAGTGCAACATCCACCTATTCAATTCATATTTCATGATGGTGAATGAACAAATGAATGGCTGGTGTTTATTTATTTAGGATCTTCATGGTAGGAGGTCGACTTTTTAGTAGTAAATATAAAAATAAAATGCGAACCAGCAAACAAGGAATGATGTAACTGCATCTACAGCATACTAAAAACCAAAAAAGTTACATAACTCTGCTTGCTGTCAGCTGACTATTTGCACAACATAGCGGTCGTATCTCTAAAGTTATCTCGCTATACAAGAAAATCCAACTTTGTCAGTTGTGTTTCATCACTGAGACGTGTCAACTGAATGAGAGCCAGCCAATCACAACTTCTTCCTTCTGATCTGTGAACAGATGTGTCATTGCTTGGTTGAAAAAGTCAAAAGCACAGATTTCCGTCAGAGTAGTTGCACATTTATCAGGGCAAACTACTAGTTGTGGTCTTCAGTGTCTCACCTATGATGAGAACTCGCTTGCCATCTCTATCTCAGCACTTTGGTCGAAGCGTATGTTAGGACGGGTGCCAAGACCACGATGAAAGTGAAATCATGTTTCCACCGAGTGAAGAACAAACACTTTAGGAGGCAAGTGAAGTTAAAAGCGAGCGGTGCTCCTCAAAGAAAAGTCTGTTTCTTTGAGATTACAGCTGTGTTGACTGATCCCACTGTGATGAGCAAACTGCACAGCTCAGGCACAAAACTGCAGAACCCCAGACTCAAAATGCGGCTTTTCATAAACACGCTTGATTGCTTGTACACAAACCTCCCCACATGACTAAAGCATCTGGTAAACAAGAGAGAAAAGCTGGATCGTTTCAACAAGAGAAGGAACCCTTCCACAATGGTATCCATCAGTTGGATACCATTAAAGTACACTTTAGAGAAACATCTTCCTCGACCTTGTGCTGTTCGAGTGAACCAGAAACTCTGGGTGGAGACAATACTGGATATTTAAACCCATTCTTACAAATGATACAACATTTTTAAATCACACAAACAGACAAGTCAGCGCACAGAGCAATATTCACAGACGAAAACATTCTGGAATATATTTCTGCTCCAGCCACAAGCTGTTTCTGAAGAAAGAGACCTAACACATAAACACTGTAACTACAATGAGCACAACTTGGAACCCAACCAAGAAAGATTTGTAAAATGGTTGAGTTTAAGGCCTAGCTAACTTCCAACATAACGTTAGAATTTGCACTTTCAGATTAGAATTTAACAAACAAAGGCCACAAATATATGTTGATGACACTACCAAAAAATCTTTCTTCATCATAGTTATTTTTAATATGTGTAAAGTTGGAATGCTTAGCGGACCTTATTAGCAGTTAAGTCAGATGTCCTATTGAAGATTCGAGAATTAAGAAATTAAATAGTTAATACGTCCATAATATGAGTTTTGATACACAGACACAGCTATAAAATAAAGATAAAAAAAAGCTGCAGAACAGCAGAGGATTAAAATTTGATCCAACTACCACACAGTCAATCACCACCAGCACGTACAGGGAAAAAAAGGAAAAGACGGAGCAGCAAAGCTTTGCCCTTTTCCTGATGGCAGAAGAACAGCTGCTTAAAATATTCAAGGCAAGGCTCAAAAACAAAAAAAAAAACCCATGCAGGTTCAGAGTTTGTTGGTGTGGGATTTTCTCACCGTACTGTATACTGCAAATTAACTTTCTAACTTATACAATCTCCTATTTTATGGATTTTTCCATTTCAGAGCATGACTTGAAGATGAGCTCTCCGCAGGCCGAGGCAGACTGCCCTCCGCCTGAGGAGCTGGAGTGCAAGATCTGCTACCAACGCTACAATGCCTTCAACCGCAAGCCCAAGATCCTGGACTGCCTGCACAGGGTCTGCACCCGCTGTCTCATCAAGATCCTGGACATTGCTGACGGGGGAGGCTTCATCTCGTGCCCCTACTGCCGGCACCAGACCTCCATCGCCGAGTACGAGCTGTCGGGTCTGCCCGACGACGCCAACATCATGTCCCATCTGGCCATGCGGGATAAATCCTGGGGCTCCGACCACAACGGGGAGGTGGTGTTGAGCCCAAAGAGCTTCTCGTCCACCAGCCCGTCCCGGGACTCGTCCAACTGCCTGGTCATCACCATACTGGAGGTGCAGAGGGACTCGCAGCGCTCCCCCAGCAGAAACGCCAGCTCCGAGGTCTACGCGGAGCAAAGCCTGGACTCGGTGTCGATCGGCTCCGACGGGCCGGCCGATCAGGACGTTGTGTCCAAGCTGTGCAATCACGTCCCGCGCATCCTGGTGTGGCTGCTGGGCTTCTTGTACTTTGGCTCGCTCCCCCTGGGGATCTACTTGCTGGTGATACAGAGAGTGACGCTGGGCATCGTGTGCGTTAGCTTGGTGCCGTCGAGCCTGACTGTTTGCCTCGTCTACGGGTTTTGCCAGTGTCTTTGCCAGGGCATGTGTGACTGTTTCTCCAGGGGTTGACAACAATGGAGAGGAAGAAAAGGCTGGAAGGCCAGGAAGCAGATAGTGGCCCAAAAAGAAGTCGAATAGACCAGCATTTCTCAACTGGTGGGTTGCGGAGCTGTTTTGATTAGGTCGCAGCTTCATGGACATTTTCCCTTCTTCTTCTTTTGTTTTTTTTTTTCAGTTTTTTTTTTTAAGGGATTTTAAATTACATATATTTATAGAGAAAATGTAGGGCATTTATTTTGCAGGACACACAATTCCATTCAATAATTCCAATAATTTATTTACCAGACATGATAGAAAGTGGGCTAGAATTTTCATTTTCTGTGGAATGAACTTGGGTTGCGACTTCATGATAAGGAAAAAGAAATTGCGTCACGAGACTCCACCAGTTGAGAACCACTGGCCTAAACAGTTCAAGACGCCTACAGGTCAAGTGGAGTTCACCCTCAACGTACATCACGCCCAGCAGTTGGCTGTACATAGAGACAACGGGTCACAACACACCTGAGATCAGCAAATTTCAGTGGTGGCAGGTTCTATTGTGATGATATCTGATCCGATTATGTGTCTTTAATTTATGTCCTTTTCCTTCAATCCTTGGTGTCTGTGTGTGTAGACTTCAAAAAAGAAAAAAAAAACACTTGAAGGTTTCATGTTATGTTCTACGTCAGAACTGAGCTCTTTTACACCACTGCGCAAAAGGTAACTCTACCTGCAGTCTGTTTGGAACTACTCATGGGTCTTTGCTCAGTGGTAACTGCCTGGGGGAACCATATCCGCCAAGACCTTGGAATATTTTTTTTTTAATTCAGAACTGAAACAAAAAAGAAGCGAAGATTGAACAATTCACCCATCATACTGTGGCTTAACTTGAGGCAGGATTTAGAGCATACTAAATAGTTATAACTCTTTGCCAGTTGAGGAATAGTGAAACGGTAAGGTTTGCTCTCTGCCTACACCAACGATGCACAAGATTAGTTAACGTAAAGGTAAACTAAGCTACTCATTCTGTGATCTATGCAGACTATTAAAAATTGATACAAAATCAAATTGATTGTTTTTGAATCAATATTGAACCGACTGAGTAATCATGGGAATCGAAACTGACTTGAATTGTGAGGCCCTCCACAATATGCAGGCCGAGTTTTGATTTGATTTATTTTTTAATATGTGGTGAAACTTTAAACGATACTGACACACGGCATTCTGTTTAAAAAGTGAAAATGAATAACTGCAGTTCCAGTGAAAAGCAGCTCTGATCCATTTTTAGCAACAACTTTTTTCTTTCTTTCTTTTTTATTGAAATTAAACCATGGTGGCTTATACCCTAATAATTTGATAATAATGCAGGCCAACCTACGCCTGATTATTAAGTTAGAATGATTAAAAAGTATCAGTTTATTGACTTTAGAAAAAGACTTTTGACATTTTAAAAACAATGTCACAAATTTTCTGATCAACATCATAATTCAGCGCCTTCTTGCTGCAGGTACTAATCACAGAGTCTGTGACAACATGAAATAAACTAATTTTTTTTTATAGTCACATCCATCTGAACCTGTTAATCCGGTGTATTTCTTTGAGTGGTAATATCAGGATGTTGTCATTTCAGGTTGTCCTCTCGAAATGCTCTCATCAAGATATACAACAGCAAGACCTTTGCAAAACGGAGAGAGAGGTTTAACACGACATCATTTAGTTTCAGTGTGATCACAACGCTACGCTTTAAATGAAGGTGAATCAGTAATAGCTGAAGGTGATATTAGGTGAACCACTGCTATGTGGGCAACGACTGAACAAGGAGGGAAAGCAGCAGAAAAAGCCATGTGACGGTGACAGGCAGCCTGGGCAATGCAGACCTGTGACCTGGCTATATTTATACATGCACTTCCTGAAATATTCAACATTTTCAGGTATTTCAAGGAGATGGAACAGCATGAATTTTAATTACACATGAATAATGTAGGCACATCTGCCTTTCCACTAGAGCACAACCCTAACACACACAGTCAATCATTTCATTTCGTTTTCACTATTAGGGTTACATTTAGGTTGATGTCAAAAGTGCTCATTTCCCTTTCGTTCTTTCTCAGAGGCTGGCGCAGTGATAGTGGTGTAGAAAATATCACCAGAGAAAGTTAAAGGCAGGAGCAGACAAACTTGATCAGCTTGATGTGTTGTTGAGACTCAGGTAAGTTCTTGAGGACGAAAGACGTGTAAATCAGAAGCATAAAAATACAAATACTTGAAAGTGTTTTTGCTTTATATATTTTTTCCATCCATCCCACTTTCTCCTGCACTCAGGGTCACACGGGTCTGCTGGAGTCTGTTTTAGCTGCCAAAGGGCAAAGGCAGGGTTCAAACTTGGCAAGTCGGCAGTTCATTGCAGGACCACATTGAAAGTACACAAACAAATTCAACCACTGACACACTCTGCTGGAGAGAATTCACGCAGACACGGGGAGAACATGCAAACTCCACACAAGCAGGTCTCAGGCCTGGGAATTGAACCCGCGACCCTCTTGCTGCGACGCGACAGTGGTTGAAGTGCACAACCATGTTGCCCTATATTAGTTCAATTACGGTATGTTTTTTTTTTTTCAGATTTAAAGCAAAGGGCCTCGGTTGGGATTTTCCAAAGTCAGCACTGATGCTGTTGCTTTCTCACAGACACAGGAGGAGAAGTAGGCAATGAAGACACCAAATGAGATCATTAAAAGGAGTCAGTCAGACTTATAAACTACTGATGTATGACTGCCAAGTTTCACATTAGAAAAGTAAGGAAAAGGCTGCATGGAGGGCACTCATCATCCAGTGGGGACTGCAGGTCAATAGAAGACTGCTCTCCAGGGTGCGTGTTAAAAACAGTGCACACTCCTGCGGAAACCTAGTAGATTTTATCCGCGCAAAATTTATTTTTATTCAATCCAATGTGCCTCAAGATAATAAGAAAATCAATCAATAATTGGAAGAGAGGAAATAGACATATAATGAACTAAGATAACATTTTTCCTTATATTCACCATGTATAGCTCATCCTGTCTTCATCTCCTTCTATTTGGTGCCATAAACTCAATATTGCACATCTCCTGCCCACTGGGCTGTTGCTATAGAGACACAACTGTCACCACCCAGATGATTCCTTTATTCCTACTTTGTGGCAAAGGCTGCTGATAAATGGAACACATGATGCAACGCACTGCTACTGCCAGACAAACCGCTTCATTACGAGCGGCAGAACAAATAAAGAAAGAGGGGCTCCACCAATTAGCACTGCTAGGCGTGCTGTAAAACAATAAAAGCAAGGAAACTGTTTTTGACAGATGGAGAAAAAGAAAATGAAATCTCCCGAAGATTTGACGCCTCCACCTTGTGAATTTTCGTGCACAAATATTCTTAGATTTCCCTGCACTAAAGTAGGTCACAACCACAACTGTGTCTTGTTAGGAGAGACGAGCGAGATATTTTTCTTCACATAGATGGACACAAACAGCTCGCACAGTTTCAAGCTGAATAAATATAAGTACGGACAGACAAAATAAGAAGCTGGGGTTTGTTTAAAAAAAAAAAAAAAAAAAAAAGCTGAAAAATGTCACTAGTTGGAAAAAAGCACGCTTTTCTGAGAAAGATAAAGTCCATTTTGATATGATTGTATTATTATTATTATTATTATTATTATTATTATTATTATTATTATCAATATTATTATTGTCATTGTTATTATTGCTTCACTTTGCACGTGAGCCTTGCTTTTCTAGGGTATCCAACCAGTTGGAAAATCTACTCTGGACCCTGATGCCAGCAAGACATTTTCCTCCACACAACTGCCGCTCATTTGCTATGTTCTTTTTTGGGATGATTCTCTGTGAACCCTAGTGATGGCTGTGCCTGTGTGAAAATCCTAGTGGGTCAGCAGTTTGTGAAATATTTAATCCAGCCCATCTGGCACCAATAACCATGCCACATAGTCACTTAAATGCCCCTTCTTCCCCATTGTGATACTGGATTTGAACTTCAGTAAGTCCTCTTTACCACATACTGTATGTCGTCAACGCGCGGGGTTGCTGCCATGTCATTTGCTAATTGCCTATTTGCGTTGACAAGCAAATGAACTATTTGTATAAAAAAAAAGTGGCAATGAGAGTACAAAAAAGGGCTGTAGAGTGAAGCGTCTCAAACTCCCAAACCTTTCTCACAAGAACTGCGTTTGTCTTGCGTGGAAAAATGACTTGAACCTGCAATTCAGGTTGCGAGCGTCACATGGATAAAGAAACTTACTTTGATCATTTCCTGAAGCTTTCCAAATCGAACGGCGCCATTCACAATCCTGTTGATGAAGCCTTGTTTCTCCTGCTGCAGAACGGAACCCTAGAGGAGGAAGAAGATGGGAGGTTAGTTATCTAAGAGAAAGCAAAGTGTTTGTGAGGGGAGTGGAATCAGACGGAGGAGAAAACAGGAAATGTAAAGGGCTGTAAGCATTAATGAGAACCGGTTTCCAGTTTATCAAACTAAATTGTAATGTTATGATGTGGAGAGCAGCTCAATCTGGGGCTCCAAGCTTCTCCTCATTATTATTAGACAGCGCTTCTTTTGACTTCTCAGTTAAGATGCCACTGGAGAATAGGGCCCTCATCATCACTTTAATGACAGGAATAGGAGGAACGCTCTTCAGCCACATGTTGCCCAGCTGCACCGTGACAACTCTGAAGGTGGTGGTTGCACATAGACACATTAGCCGCGTTCAGACCGCCAGCCAAAATCCGGTTTTTAGCCCATCCAGATTGAAACCGGATGGCTCTTTTGTAGTCGGAACAGTCACAAATCACATGAAATGCGATTTTTGCAAAATGGATTGAAAACCATCTTCGGGAGGTCGTTTCAAATGGCATTTGGACAGATGCGTCTCAGTCTGAACAGCTCCAAACACACCGATGGGTTTGGAGCTGTCCGTGACGTCACTCTACGCAACGCAAGGCTCAATGCGCCAGACTAAAGGGCGCCATTCCAGGTGCAGAGCTGTGACGTAATGGAGCAGACAGACGAAGTAGAAAACAGCAGCTCCTGGACAGAGGAGGAAACTCACTGCCACATCAGTCTGTGGGGAGATGCAGTAGCTCCATTCAAGCGCAGCTCCAGGGCATGTATGGCAACAAGTCCATCTAGTTTTTGCCGCTGTCGCAATGATATGACGCCACACACTAACACGCTACGCTGGACGACGCCTCCACTCCGACGTCGCTTGAGAAGGAATCTGATTTGAATCAGATTCGCCTGCAGTCTGAACGCAGCCAAAGACGCCCCCTGGCCCCGACTGGAAGCATCACACGTTAATGACTCATAACTAGCAAAGAAATCTTATTAGTCAGCGACATCACATTTGTACAAGATTTTTTTTTTCCCTTTTTCTTCCTTTTCCAAATGCTTTAAATGAGCCCTGTTCCCCCCCAATTATCGTGCAAAATACATCCCACAGATATCCTGCATGTGTAATGTGTAAGGGAAGTGTCAGTGATACCATCTGCAACAGCTGGTCCCTCTCCTTGGAGACGTGCTGGGCGGCGGTAAGAACCGCTTCCATGAATTGTCGAGTCTTTTTCTCTTTCAACACACACTCGTCTTTCTGCTGCTTCAACACACTCAGCCTCCTCTCAGCCTTTCTGTGTGGCAAAGACAAGAAGAGGACAGTCCAATTAAAGACAGAGGGGAGAAGCTGAAGAGAGGTACAGGGAGGTAACAGAGACGGGTGAGGGGGGAGATTTATCAAATGATTATCTTTTTTTGTTTTTTCTTTCAGAAAGGAACAATGCAATTTCTTATGTGGAAAGGTAAGACAGTGATTTAAAAGGGAAAGCACACCGAGTCACTGGATGGGAGCAGGGAGTGCCTGTAATCACTGTTTCTCAATTTTGGTTTCTGGTTATTCGTTTACTGACAGGCTGAAAACAAAATATTGCTGCTTCCATGTATCAGTAAGGCGACCGTAGCAGGACGTTTGACCTTTAAACATAGCTGACAGAATAGGCTTCCGTGGTGTCTGATGTATTGTATGCCTGCCATACAGGGTTGGTTTGGGTGGAAACAACAGGTGAGTTTAAAAGAGTCAAAGTATTTCAGAGACCCCTGATGTTTAGACACATTTCATAACCCCTGCTTTATATTATCAGGGCACATCAGGTGTGAAATACTTGTTTCTCCAACTCAGAGGTTGAGGGAGCTCGTAATGCTTTGATCCCTTATCAGGTCGGTTCTATGAAATAAACATTGAGGGCCAGATCCACAAAGCCATTGCCCGGCTTTTGCGCCAGAAAATCTGTGTAAATAGCGCCAAAAACGGTGATTCCGATCCACAGAATGAATGAATGAAAATAGATTCAATACCTGCTGACTTGCTTTCTGAGCTCCAGTTCAGACTCAACTTTCTTCAAATGAGCAGTTACGTTGCTCTTGTCCAGAGCAAGAACCCTATTTTCCTCCTGCAGGCTGGACAATCTGTGAAGCAATTCTTCCAACTCGTTTTTAGATTTACTCTGTTGTTGCTCAAATTCCCTAGGGAAAAAAACAAAACAAAAACATTACTTTTCACAGCATTTCACAGATGGGGGATGGCAACATTAATCCAGGCAGTTTAAATAATTGATACAGTTTGTGTGTGTGTGTGTGTGTGTGTGTGTGTGTGTGTGTGATTATCTGTAACATGCCAATTGCCCCCTAAACATCACGATTAAATTCCGCTGCGGTGGAGGTGACACCGTCGCACCTTCGGAGTTTCCCAGCGATGCTGCAGTGCTCGTCCCACGTGATGGAGTCCTGCAGGCGGGCCTGCAAGACCTGCACCTCTCTCTTATTTTCCTGTGCCTCCCTGTTGGTCTTTTCCAGCTCCTCCTGCAGTTGCTGCTTCTCCTCCTCCAACAGCATTAATTCCTTCGTCAGCTTGGAGACTAAAATCAGAGGAGAAAAGATGTGAGTAAATTGTCTAAATGAAAATAATTGAATATAGTTCCTTCATTTTTAACAATAGGCTGCGTTCCCTTACAGTAATTTGTTTTTTTTAACCGAGGTTTGCATGTTAAGGTGGCACTATGGCAAGCACAAGATTCCGTCCAGAAAATTGACCACGACTGTGAGTGTGATTGTAGTGTGGGTTTTGTTTTGGCTTCAATTACACACATATATTCACATGAGGTGAGTTATGCAGTTGTGTGTCTCAGGTTGCTCAGCACCTTCCCGCCAAAGACACATATTGAGGGCGCTGTCAGAGGACAGAAGTCATGACAGACGGATTCTGCATCCATGACCCACCACAGTTCATGCAGCGCCTTTTGCGCTGCTGAGCTGCTACACTTTAATCAACTGAAACATCAGGTGTGATCAGGGGTGCCTGCGCTTAGCCCGTCTCTGTCGTCATGCAGCCATTTAAAACCAGGGGGGCATAAGTCAGTACCTTCGGATTGATGTCTAGTGAGGCTGGACTTGGCTTTCACATCCTGAGCCTCCAGCTGATCCGTGAGGACCTGGTTTTCTTTTAGAACCAGGAAGGCCTGATGTTGGAGCTGCTGACTTGGGACAGAGATACAGAAAGACAGGGATGGTCTTGAACAGTACACTCATCATAGTTCCAGATCAGTACCTTACTAAATGCAAACTGACTGATGACTGAAATTATTGCGCAACATTCAGAGTTTTAGTCAGTGTGCTGCTTGTTACCTTGAACTTCTACATATAATTAAATATTCACAAAAATATCACGTCAACTCTAATCTGGCTAAGGCCTCCAGCCTGTTAGTTCCAACCTCAGCATCGGATACAGTCACTGTCCCTCCTCTGTGTATGTCTATATCTAACCTTTTGACTGGTTGGGGCCACATTGGGTTCTAAAATGTGACAGAGGGGCCTGAGCAGCAGCAGATGGATGGAGTGTTTTGGTGACCCACCTTATAGGAGAAAACAATCTATCATGGGATATGTAGAAAACATGTTGCTTTAATGTCAATTGAAAATCAACAAAAGCATGACATCAAATTATGTGTCTTTGAAGCCTCACGGTATTCAGCTCTTTAGTGACTTTATTGACTCTTAAAACACTGCAAAAATGGATGAGATACAGCTATTTCACTTATTGACTATTAATATAATTTCTTCAAGTTCTCCGGGACGGATTAAAAAGCTTAACGGGCCACATATGGCCCCTGGGCCGTAGTTTGCCCATGCCTGGTCTAAACCATCTCAGTCTGGGATCTCTGTCTTTATCTTCGAAACATCTAAAATGCTCTGTCCTTCTGGTGTCCTGCTAATGGAATGCAGTCAGTAAAGGTAAAAAGATAAAAAAAAAAAAAAAAAGAAAAGAAAAAAGAAAAAAAGATGAGTGTTTATTTCTACCAGTCCTCCTGGCGGAGCTCTCCACTCTTCGCTATTTCATCGTGAAGACTCTTGTTCTCTTTGATCACTTCCTCAACATGAGCACGCAACGTCTTCACCTCTTCCTGTTTGAAGAAAAGATACAGGGGCGACCGACTTGGAGCATATAAGCAAACAAAAGCATACATGTTAAGACAGCAAAAGACCAGGTCTCTGGAAAGGAGCAGTTAGTGACCCAAAATCCTGGATCAGAAAGTTCTACTGGATTATTGTGTTCACCAGGTATCTATTAACTTGGCAGAATTTTTTTTCTCAAATTACACTTAAATTGACAATCAACTCTACAACTAAAGGTGCAGTGTAACTTACTGGACCTGAAGTGAATCAAAGCAAACTAAAGCTGACTAATGAGAATGATAAAGTAACTGAGTCATCATTCCTACAGACTCACTTCCATTTTCCTCTTTTCCTCGTCCACTCCTACTCTACACGACCTGATCTGATCTCCAGGTTGGTCGGTAAAGTGCCGGTGTTTTTATCACCTCAATGGCTTTGTGAAAATTTAATCTGAAAATTTAGCCTAGATCAAGTAACTGAATAACTCCACAGGCCAATTCAATTTTGCCTCACTAAATATTAATCTCTTATGACATTAACATCCTTTTGTGTCTCCTTTTCTCTCTTGACCTCAGGCAATAAAAAGGTATTTAACTCCAGCACTGTGACAATCTCTGTCTTGCATTTACATTTTTTATCTGTTCATTTTTCTATTCCAAGCATTACGTGTATAAAGGTTGGTTGGGACTTTAAAAAGGAGCAACGCTGTTGCCTGTGTGCCAAATGCCCATTAACATTCCAGTTGGTCCCCATCCTCCAGATTGTGACTCAATACCAATCTAAATTTCCTTAACACGCAGCATGCATATTTTTACATTTTTAATGTTTCTCTCTCTCTCTCTCTCTCTCTCTCTCTCTCTCTCTCTCTCTCTCTCTCTCTCTCTCTCTCTCTCTCTCTCTCTCTCTCTCTCTCTCTCTCTCTCTCTCTCTCTCTCTCTCTCTCTCTCTCTCTCTCTCTCTCTCTCTCTCTCTCTCTCTCTCTCTCTCTCTCTCTCTCTCTCTCTCTCTCTCTCTCTCTCTCAACATACATGTGATTTAGGGCCTTATAAATTAAAATTGACTAATAGTGCTGCTCATAAGATGAGAATAATTTTATTTACTGACACTCTCTTCTGTTAATTCCTATAAAAACGCAGTAATCAGTTAATTGCTATGGACCAGGTGCAACCTTCACATGATTCGTACCAATTCCCCAGTGAAACCGAATGCCTACATGCAACATTTGTGCGGCACAAAAAAAGAAAATCCAGAATGTCTCTTTCATGCTTTATGGGCAACAACGCAGGTAAAAAAGAATTTACCTCAGTAGTTTGCAGGAGTGCATCTTTCTCATGAATCCTGTCTTCGTAGGCCAACAGCAGGGGTGGAAAAGATTTTATGTCATGCTACAAAGAGGAAAAAAACAATATGTTCAAGCACAGGTTAGCGTTCTAACAATTAACATTCATCACATGTACTGCACCACTGCTCGATATATCAGTCAAGCATCCACGATTTGATATTTTCATCCCAAAGACTCTCTTCTCCGTGGACGTCACAGTTAGAGCACTGCTACTGCTGCTACTGCTGCTACTGCTGCTACTGCTGCTTCTGCTGCTGTCATCATCACCTGCTGTACTACATTTAAAATTTACCACAATAAAATGACCACACTATCACACACTCTCCCTGAGATCAAAAAAGACGTCTTAATGCACCTCTCAGTGACATTTTCATGGCCAGATCCAAAAAGTGATGACTGACTTCGAGGCAGAAAACCAGTGCATACCGGATTCGGACACAGGTGGCGGCAGAGTAATTGAAATATATTCAAATGAGTCATTTTGACAATGACTAATTCATTGACTAATAAATGACAAAATTACACCGTCTTCTATGCAGATATGCCTCATTAAAAACACCCGACCCACAAAGACTTTGCGCTCTTGTCCGCAGGTAGAGAACACCGTCTGCCAAAAGCAGGCGCTGTTTATATCTGTCAAACTGTTTCTGGCATCAGAGCAACTCTGTTACACTCTGATGATGAGGAGTGTGTGTGTGTGTGTGTGTGTGTGTGTGTGTGTGTGTGTGTGTGCATAAACCTATATAAACATATTATGTACATATGTTTATATATACACATATATGTTCATAATATATACATATATATATATACTGACAATGGGATACTGACCAGCCAGGGGGGAGCGGAGCCAGTCTTGGGTAAGCCTCTGATTCTGGAACTCTGGAAGGGACAGTTCCAAAAGAAATAAGAGAAACCTTTCTAGAATTTGGCGCTCAACCAAAACAGCCTTATTCCAGACAGCTATAGGTTTTACAAAAAGGAGCAGCGTTTGAGTAGAACTACTTGCTATTCTACTGTGAGCGATGACAATAAAAACAATCTCTAGCTCAATTTCTTTTAAATACGGTAGCTATCAAATATCAATGAACAATACTGCCGCAGTCTCTGTGTGTCCCTGGCAGGTGATGACCGCGACATCAGGAGCCGGAGAATGCAGTCCTGAAAGTCTTGGTACCATTACGTCATCTTCACCACCAAGATCCGGACCCGGGACTTAGATTTAATAGAAGATCTTAAGCCAACACAAACTTAGGCTGATCTTATGCCATCACGATCTAACAGCAGATCCTCCTTTTATTTCTTCCATCTTTCCTCCCCTCCTTTGAAGGAGTGATAATAGGGGGTAGAACATACGGTCCGATCTGGTGGGGGAGGACTCAGTCCGATTAAATGTCCCGCCCTGGTTCTGCCTCCCTCTGCCAAATTCTTCCCCTTCCAAACACGGAATTAAATCAACTCAAGGATCAACTGATCGTCAAAAAAAAACATGACAAGGTACTTTGGTCAGATTGGTCCAAATTGGCAGCGCCCTCTGTCGCAGCAACTCAGGCATAACTACCATCTGATCTCGTCATTTCGTTGTATTTAGTATATTAGTATAATGGCAAACAAACAGCTGCTTTACCTTTAACTGAAGGCTTCAGACATAAGACAGTTCCACTCTGCAAAGGCAGAGATAGGGTAACAATTGTCATACCTCCCGTCTGGACATTGGTTTGAAGCGGTATTGACTCAGCTCCACGTTTAGACGATGAACCATTAATTTGAGGGCGTCATTTTCATCCACAAGCTCTTGAGCGTGTTGTCTCAAATTCTTCAGCTCTGCCTCACTACCTGCAAGAACATTATAGATTTACATCCGTTCAAAACCCTCAACAATGGTGTTATCCACAGTACCATAAAGGTTCTCACACACAGGGAGCGAATTCGCTAGGCGAGTAATTCACTTTTTTTTTAAAAAAAACCTATTGAAGTGAATGGGTCATTACAGACCCACCGGAAATTTCGCCTATTTCTCAGTGTGTAAGGACCCCATAGATAATAACAGAAATAAGCAGCAGACGAAAAAAATACATTTAACTCTAATTTGATAGTTTTCCCCCCTTTCATTTTTCCATTTGTTAGGTGTTATCATTAACTTTTCATTATACGAAGAGGCGCTACCTCCTTCTTCAGTCTACCTGTGGATGACTTTGGGTCAGATGATGCTCGTTTGTGAGTGATCTCTCGTTCCAGTCGTTCCAGTCTCTCCTGCAGCCTTGTCTGTTCGTCAAAGTCTGGTGCCCTTTTGCTCTTTGTTGGTAGGACGCACTCATCTTGTTTCTGCACCCGACCACAGGAGTCTTTAGACGGTCGTATTGCGGATGTAGGACTTCTGATTTGGGGGTCAGCGGTGGGTGGCAGAGCTGAAAGTGAACGGGAGTGCTTTTAATGACAGCCACTGAACATTTGAACATGTTCTTGGACTGTGGGAGGAGTTGGTGGTGGTCAATGGTGGTGCTACGAACCACAGCACCATCATGTTGCCCTCAAAAGGAAAAAAAAAACAACCAAAAAACTGGAGTTATGGACCAAAACAATGTTGAATTGTAGTTTGGTGGCACTTGCATGACAGCCACACTCTTTTAGCTAAATGTGAGTAAACACTAAACATGGAGGTCGTCGGATAAACATTGAACTGATCAGTTGCAAGTTTGCTGAAACCTTCTACGTACTGGGCACCACTTCTCTCAGACTTCTGCTGCTCTTCCTGGTGGAAGCTTTTTTCTTAGGGGGTTGAGAGCTCGTAACAGGAGTTTGGACCATCACTTCCTCAGTGAGATCTGAAGAAGAAGAAAACACACACACACACACACACACACACACACACACACACACACACACACACACACACACACACACACACACACACACACACACATCACTTAGCATTCACTAAAATAATACAGAGAAGCAGCACTGAGTCATGTGTTTAACATTAAGAAAGAAAGCAAAAATATGCAGCATCAAAGAGCTGCGTATGAAGTTTTGATGGTCGTGACTTCCATCAAACAAAATGCATCTCTCGTAATAAAAATTATTGGATTTTCATTGTGGCTCTCATGATGTATGAAAGTAATAACAAGTCTTTCAGCTTGTCAGGGGAACAAAGTCACTGATGGCAAACACATTAACATCTTTTTCTATTTATGTTACCAATGTCTCTTTATGTCCGCAGTTTGAATGAAAATGCTTGATCTGCTAAACGCATGGAGGGATATGTGAATCCAACATGTAAAAGAACTAAAGCCATTCTGAAACAGACAAGAATACTGTGCTATAGACAAAATATTGCTATGTTGACAATCAATAAACATGTGTTGACAAGTATGAATTTGCAATGGCTGTGTTGCTGAAATTCATAAAACAGCAAAAAATCATAGTCTGATCATAAAATGCTCGATTATTATGTATAAAAGCTATGCACTTATACGAGCCACTGTGGTGCAGAGCAGGTCAGCGCAGTTGGCTCACAGCAAGAAGGTTGTGGGTTCAAAATGTGCTTGGATCCCAGGCCAGGGGCCTGGGTTCTCTCTGGGGCCTCCAAAAAGCTGCATGTGAGGCCAACTGGGAAATCTGAATTGTTGATAGGGGTGTGTGTGTGTGTGTGTGTGTGTGTGTGTGTGTGTGTGTGTGTGTGTGTGTGTGTGTGTGTGTGTGTGTGGAGTGCAGGAGGAAGGGTATAAAAAATGGATGGATGTAATCTATACATCTATCACAACATGGGCGATGTCAAACTGCACATCTTCTCGTGTGCCCAGACGTTTCCCATTAGCGATGTACCTGAAGAGGGACCTGTTCTGCCAGACATCTGATTTGGCTGCGGTGTGCTGGTCTGGAAGAAAAGAGAATGTCAGCAAGTCTTTTCAAAAAACTGCCTGGAATCCTCAATGCCAGCGGTTCTCAACTGGTGGAGTCTCAGCACCCACATTTCTTTCCCTCGTAATATAAAGTCACAACCCAATTGTGTATTCCACAAAAATAAAAACGCTAGCCACTTTCTATCATGTCTAGTCAATAAATTATTGAAATTGTTGAACTGAATTGTGTGTCCTGCAAAATAAAGGACCAACATTTTCTCTATAAATATATATATTAAAATATCTTCTATTTTTTTTTCACAAAACACAAAGCCGCAACCCAATCGAAACAGCTATGTGATTGGGTCACGACCCACCAGTTGAGAAACGCTGCTTTATGCCATCACCACTGTCACGATCTGGAGAGAAGGTGAAGCTTCACTTCTTGTTCATCTCTAGAGAAACACGTGTGGAACACACGTGGCGGAACACTTTGTGCTTCTGTTCAATTATGTTTCAAAAAAATATATATATATATATATATATATATATCCACTTCATCATTATTCTATTTTAAGATCACTTTTACAGGCAAGAAAGTTGGTTCTGCTCTATGCTCAGAAAATATATAGTGAGTTAATAGAATGCAGTATAAAAATGGGCATGACTTAATAGGAGCCCTTCACTGCATACAAAGATTCCACACAGTCCTTCACTGGATACTTCTGAATTCTATTCCTACTTATTGACTATTAGCCAGTGGCGACAGTCAGATTCATTCTGAGAGTGGGTAGACTACATGGGAGAAACCACAGGTGCTTGAGGAATCTCACCTTCAGCAGTTTCATTGGCTGCGTGTAGACAGGTTCTGTGACTGATGGGTTGTCCTGTCTCTCCAAACTGTGGTACACATGTTCCTCTCTGACCTCTTCATTCTCCACAGCCTCGTCGCTGTCCTCCAACTCCTCCTCTGAGTGTGAGGGCGGGTGGCTGGTTAAATCCCCCGAGCGCCTGTCTCTGTGCACGGTGAGACAATGAAACATCTCAAAGTATGATGACAGTTATATTTTTCATAACAGTTTTCTTCGGTGTAGAAAAGCAGGGCAAGTCACCAGGTTTAAATGTGGAATTACAATCTGAACTTCTGTGACAAAGAGAGTTGAGACGACGCAATTGCGTTGCCAAGGAGTTTACCTGGTGTAAAGTGCAGTGCTGAAATTTGGTTCCGATCTGAAGGTCTCTGATTGGCCACTCTCAGAGAAGGACCTGGGCCTGGCAGGGGGGATGGCCCAGGTCTGTCCGGTGAGCGAAGACGACAGAATGGCTGCTGCTAACGCTGATCTGTGGAAGCAGGAACATCAGCTACTAATTCAAAGTGCAGTTAAAAAGGAAGGCATTTCCATTTACACATTAACAGTGTTTGTGGGAAACTGTGGTAGCTTGACTGGTGCAAATATTAAATGACAATTTAAGCTGCCAATGATTCTGATTTTTTTGTATTGTATTATTATGTCTAGGCTGATACAGGCTTTGTGAATAACATTCAGAGAACCTATCACTGATCTGCAGCTACCCAGTCAAGAGTAGTTATTAGTATGTTAGATGATTAAACGTCCTTGAGTTTCATGGAATTACAGTCACATACTGAGGTAGTCTGCGTTCAGCCTCATCTCAGAGGCATGAATATTGCTTGATGTAATGTCTCCGACAACCACAAGGGGGAATGCTACTTTCATTCTATGAAAATAACAAGATGTTATTTGATATAGTGGATAGTTGTCGGTTGCAGCACCAGTCAAACCCAAATTAACACACAAATGGAGGTGAGCAGAGGATGAGGGAAGCACACAGGTTGTAGGAAGAGGGGCAGTGTTGGTTACCTGGTTCTTTCAGGTGAGGGGTCGGGGGTGCGTGGAGGTGGGGTACGAGGAACTGCAGGCTTGGGAGCAATGGAGGCAGCGGGGACCAAGCCATGTGCTATGTTCTTCTACACAACACACACAGGGAGTTGAGGGAGTTTATTAGTACAGATATGGGGGGGGGGGGGGGGGGGGGAACAAAACATGAAAGGCACTATTGTTGTTCTCATGACAGCTGACGAGTGTTTGTTTTTTTTTCTTTTCAAGCAGGCAGCTGAATGAAGCAACAATATGTGGTAGCTTGTGACGGGGAAGGTTGTTGGGTTGAATCCTCGAACAGGCTGAGATTTGGGCGATTAAGTGGTCACTACTTCTCCACACCCTCATTACCAACACACAGGCAAGGCCTCTAAAAGGTTGTAATGTCTACAAATACAATAGGTCGAATTCATATAAATGATTTAGGCCAGTGGCTGTCAACTTGTGGAGTCTCAGGACCCACATTTTTTCCCACACCATGAAGCCACGACCCAAATTTATTCCACAACACTCAAATTTATTTCACAACACTCAAATTTATTTCACAACACTCAATTTATTTCACAAAAATAAAAACGCTAGCCCACTTTATATCATGTCTAGTAAATAAATAATTGAAATTAATTTTCAAGGTTTTTTGGGGTTTTGTTTTTTTTTTTAAGGAAAGAAAAAAAAAAAGAAAGAAAAAAAAAGAAAAAAGGAAACTGTCCACGAAGCCACAACCCAATCAAAATAGCTCTGCAACCCAAAAGTGGGTCGCGACCCACCAGTTGAGAAACACTGATTTAGGCCGTAAAGTGAAGGTAGAAAAAGTGCCTAGATTATTTTCCTCCTCACATCAGGGCACTCTATTTCAAGAGTAACTTGTTGCATGAAATCCAGCGTCTCCAGAAACACGATCACAATTCAAATCAATGCAGTGCAATGTTGCAGCGAGTTCACGACTGTACTGTACACCCTGCAATCCAAGCAGCCATTGCAAGCAGTCTCTGTACGTCTTCTATCGTCTCCCTGTGTAAATCCCGCACCGCTTTATTGCTGACCGGATGAAACTAAAAGCAGCCTAACCTCACGGCTTGATTTCCACAACGGGATCATTACAGTAACTCCACTTGGGGTTAGCAGAATACGAATACGTGAATACACACTGCTACCGTGTATCGGCGATTAACTGAAACAGAAAAGTCCGAACACAAAACACAAACGGCACACATAAAGTGAAGAAACAACTTACAAACTCCCCTGTTGTGTCTCTCCTGAGGCTGAACTTGAACATTGTGGGGGAATAGGTTTTGACTCCTCGCTTCACCTGGTATTAAGTAGTTCAGTTCAGGGGAAACGGCTTAACCCTTTATTAAGCATCGTTTTCGTCTATACCAGTAGATTTTGAGCGTTAGTTAATTATCAATTAACCCCTTTGAATCAAAGTGAATTCAAAAACTTCCGCGAAAACTGGGCAAGCAACATTTTGGTGGAAGTCAACTTCCTGATCCCTCGTATCTAGGCGCTATTCCACATTACGGGACCTAGCTACAACAATACCGCTGATTGGCTGTTACTGTGACGAATGCCGCGCGTATACACACACACACACACACACACACACACACACACACACACACACACACACACACACACACACACACGCCATAGCAATGACGTCGTTACTAACCTGCGGTACTGCCAGCAGGGGGCACTGTTGGACTGTGTGACGACAGATCCAGAACTTCGGCCTGATTTATGATATCTAAATTTGTAAAAACTTCATATACCTCCCATAAATGCATTAATAAATGTGCATACTCGCAATAAAAATACAAGTAACTTGGTTTCCCCACACAGTACGGTCATGTTTTTAAGGAAGCCTGGTATGCCTGGTAAACCAACGAAAAAGGTAGACCAGGTATGCAGGTTTTGGGTGCGCAGGCCCCTGTTGCTCACTGGCAAGCTGCGGGGAGGTAGGGCGGGCGAAAAAGCACAGCAATTCGAAATCTAACCATTTTATATCCACCCATTTCTTCATGAACTTTCCAAATATTACACATTTAATACTTAAAGATACCTTCGCTGTTCTCTCTATTCAAATGTGTCGTTGATCATTCCTCATCCACGTTTCCTTTTGACGGATGATTATCAAGGGCCGGAATATGCTATTTGGCAGGGACATCCCAATCAATCTTGTTTTTAGCAAGTATTTAGCAAAAATAAGACTGAAAGTTGATTTAATTTCAGTTCCAATTTGTATCCTCTACTGAACAAGGAAATTAAAATTAGTCAAAGCACCACAGGACGTGAGAAATTTACAGGTAACAATGAAATAATGATAATGATTTTCATTTTGTTGTAATTCATGGAGATTTAGGGTGTGGCATGTGAGTGTTGACTGAAGCTCTCTATGTCTTTTTGAGAACTGTCGTAAAATTCTATTGACAGGTGGAACCCTATTGTTTCTTAAACTGTATTGCCGTCTAACTGCCTTAAACATACCAAACGACATGGACAATGAAAAATGGAAACTTGCATTTTGGCCCCATTCCTTTATTGAGATAAAAGTTAATACATGACAAAACAGTTGCTATCCAAAAAAGGAACAAAAAGACAAAGGAAAAAAGTGTATGTAACTTGGAACCTTCAGAAGAACAGTTATTTTTATTAACATTTGCGTCCATACCAAGGCATTTTAAACTGCAATGCACTGTCAAATGCATGAATAGGTCTTCAAAGTCTACAACATCATCTGTGTAGTACATATCTCTGTTAGCACTTATTAATATTAATTACTGCACGTTATTGGTGTAAATCATATTGTGACATTCTCTTTCAAAATATAGCACGAGTGGCTCTTAAGACACGATATCTGGTAAACTGTCAAGTGTGATATCTCAGTGTTATTCTTAAAATATTCTCAGGCAGACAAAATAAAAGATACACAAACGATGACGCAAGGCTAGTGAAATACATTCATCCAAGTGACAAACCAAGAAATTCGACGTGCAAAAAAACAAAAATCACAACTTGACCATTCACAAACTACTTCTGAGACCTACAACTATACAGGTAAGTACTTATATAGATTTCTGTTTATTTATTACATAAATAATTTGATTATCAAATGTGTATAGGAATCTACTTTGTAGATAAAGAGATAGTCCAACACTGCACTGTGTCAGTAACATGGGATGCAACAAGGACTAAGACAGATACAAAGACAGACGGTGGGGGGAAAATGTAATGCTTTGTTCTATACTGGTGACTACGTACAGCATATCTGCTTCAGGAATGTAATCGATCTGCCCTGGGCCTTCCCTTCTGAAAAGAAAATAGCTTCTAAAAATTGACAATAAGGTTCACATTAATAACAAGGAATGTTCATGCGCTTCCTACAAATGGTTTCAGTGCCAGAGATGGACACACTGATAAGAAGAGGCCAAGCATCTGGGACACTGAAGGCAATCGAGACTGCAGCATAACCAGTCCAGTAAACGTAAAATGTTACCATTGATGAAACTGTCCCAGGTATGGCACTCGGCGGAAACAACAAAAGGATATCTTACTGACACAAAAGTGACAATCGCACATTAAACAAGGTATAGATAATTTTTTTTTTTTTTTTAGCAGCTTGTAGAACATTTATCAAAACTTCCCCCAGAAAAAAATAACAGCATTTTTCCCTTTATCATGGTTTCCGACAAGTTTTAGGACTCAATCAAAACTGAAACATTTTAGAAATCATCAGCATCCACTGACGCTGTCGCAAGAACAGAATCCTTCATATGTTACGTTACTAAGCAGACGTGTATTCAGATAGATGAAGGTGGAAAACAGCACAGTGCACATCGACATCAGTGCCCAGCGAAACTAACTGGGGAACTGCTGACGCCACAGTAAAATTACGCCCGTCTTGCAGTCAATTAGTATCCCACGCTGGGTGTGTTTGTACTACTTTGTTTTCCTCCTTCAAATTGTTTAGAGCTTCTCTTTGGGAAAACACTGCAACGTCATCATGCTGCATGTAAATATAGACAGGAATGATAACAGCTATGTTTCATTTGCTTGGGTTTTTTTCCTCCCAGAGAAGCTGTACTGTGCTGTACACATACTGACTTGATAAGGGATGGCTGCTTATTGTGTGTGGACACACGGGAGAGATGCCCGTGCACTACCAAATGCACAGACGACACACGGCCACTTTCCAAGGTAGCAGACGCGTGTGTGAGAGCTCCACTAGTGTCACACAGCTACACCGCAGTTTGGGATTCTTGTAAAAAAAAACAAAAACGAAGGATACCAAAGAGCACTGGTAGTGTACCATATCCACTGCAGGTCCAGTATGTGTATAACACAGTACTGCACATATCTGGCACTGTGCACCGCAACGCTTCTTACAGACGGCAAATGTCAGCCAGCATCTTAGTCGCTCAGTAGAGGGCGCTCTCATTATTGTAGGAACTGGAACTGGGGAAGGTGGGGCAGGGTTTGTTCCATGGGAGTGTGCCAGTGGGGTCGGCTGTGGGGAGGCTGAGAGTGCTGGCACTTTTCAGTTTGTTCTTCAGCCCCCAGCTGAGGAACGACGCCTTCTTGGCCACTTTGCGAGACTTGGGGTTCTTTTCATCATTGTCGTAGGCCAGGCAGATCATGGAGTAGGTTTTTGGCAGGTTCCCGCTGAAGGTTGCACTTTTGGTGGGCTGAAGAGAGAGATTGAGAAGAATGTTGGGTGGAAACTTGGTACGATGAACAACTTTCCTGTCCCCCCCTTGTATGAATCCAACAAACAGTGTGAGGTTTGGGCTAAAATAAGACCTGAGTGAAGGAATGTGTCACTCTACGAACACTGGCTCATTGCAATTTTTTAATTGTGACTCAGTTACTTAAAATACAATTCAGCAACATTTGATATTGCTAATTAAATACACGAAACACCTTAATGAAAAACTCTGTAACAGCCTTATTTAAAAAAAAAAAAAAAAAAAAGTAGCATGTCAACATTTGTGACACCTGACTGCAAAGCTGCATTTGGAATAAATTTAAATGTTTACATGTTTAGTGAAGGCAAAATTTACAGTTTTTCCATCTAAACAAAAGAAAATAAGGGAATAAAACAGATGAATCTCAGGCAAAAACAGGGTCAAGGCTTACCATTGAAGGATTGTTCTCCATGATGCTGACCACCTGGATGTCAATCCCTTCCTCGCCGACGTCCTTCAGCAGACGCATCACCTCGGTCAAGCCCAACCATTTGCAGTCCGTGTCACCCACAGCAACAATGTAGTCGCACTCTTTCAGACCATCAGCCTGGAGCAGGAGCAAAAAGTCAGACGGGGGGGACTCAAACATGCTGACGCTGCAGCTCAGAGTAAAAGTAAACAGCTAAAAGTTTGTGTAAAAAGCAAGAGGGTCTGGTTAACCTACTTTTCTTAAATAAACAGAGACCAACTGAGTTCACCGTAGAACGCAGGCAGACATGCGGTCCCAAACAGCGTTTTATTTTACAGAAAAATAAATACTGACTGGTACGTTTGTTGTAGATCATTGGTTCTCAACTGGTGGAGCCTCAGGACCCACATTGTTTTCCTTATCATGAGGTCAAGACCCAAATTTATTCCACAAAAATGAAAACGCTCGCCCACTTTGTATCATGTCTAGTAAATAGATTATTCAAATGATTGAATTGAGGAAAAAGAAAGAAAGAGGGAAACTGCCCACGAAGCCTCAACCGTGACAGCTCCGTGACCCACTTTTGGGGTCACAACCCACCAGTTTGGAAACCCTGTTCTACATCACATTGTTTCAGCGCTGAAAACGTGTGTTGAATGAGACCTCAGCTAAAGTATCTGCCTGATCACTTGATCAGCAGAGTCCACCAGAGGCACTTCAACTTCAGAAAACAAAAGTTAAACCTCAACGTTCAGTATCTTGTTCCATGCAGGTCTTGTTCAATACAAGTCGGAGAGAGTTTGCCCTAGTTAGAATGCTAATCTGTTTCTCTGCAAAGCTCCGTAGCCATATAAGAGTCTGCTCTTTGTCAGCACCACTTAATGAGCCGTCAGACTGAAAAGGATTACAGAGTAAATACTGTCTGATTCGTAATTTAATTAGAATTTGAGGTAGTTGTGGGGGTGGGAGGAGGTGCCTGTCAAAGTCTTTTTTGTCAAAGTCCTTTTTTAGATCGCTCGGCATGACTTGATGTTACTTTTGATATTCATTGTGCACGCATGTCAACATTTTTAGCCGTTTTCAGACTTTTGGCACAAAGTCACGGCCTGCTTGTTAATCCATTAGCAGGGACTTAATATTGTGTAACCTACGCCTTTGGCATTGGCCAGGTGTGACAGTGAACTCTTAGCAAGGCCTCTGAAGTAACCACTGTGCTGAATGTAAAAAGTTTTATTTTTAAGCTATTATACAACTTTGTTAAACTACAAACTACTTCTGATGCATCAGTTAAAAATGTATAAGGCATCAGACAACAGAAGGATTGTGCCAGTGAAATTTTTTCTGTCAAACATAGACATTTGTTGGCCAATGTAGAAATGTAGCTGTCGCAGTTCAGCCAAAGGTATAGACCAGGCGTGGGCAAACTACGGCCCGGGGGCCATATGTGGCCCATTTAGCTTTTTAATCCAGCCCGCCTAACTTGAAGAAATGATATTCAATGTAAGCAAGTAATAAAATTGCTGTATTTCATCAGTGTTTTAAGAGTCCTTTCAATAAAGAGATAAATATCGTGGGGCTTCAAAGACAGATATTTTGTTGGAACGCCTTTGTTCATTTTCAATTTACATTAAATCAACATATCCTATGATATTTTTTTTTCTCTTCTGAGATGGGTCACCATCTGCTCTTACCCCTCTGTCAAATTTTAGAACCCACTGTGGCCCACCAGTCAGAAAGTTTCCCCACCCCTGGTATAGAATGCAGGTTAACTTACAGCAGCTGGGCTCAGGGGATCCAGTGAAACCACTTGGACCGGTGTGTCACCTTTCAGCGTGAAGCCCAGGTCTCTGTCTTCAGGACGAAGTCGAATTGTCCTCGGTGGTGTCCACCTCTGTTTGGCCGAGAAGACTGACAACGGGCCCTGAGTGAAGACAATGTGGGGATGCTGAGGTCAATGTGACTGGAGGTTTCACCAACTCGAGACGCACCCGTCAACGTGACGGCATCTCCTTGTGTTCTCGCGTTCTCCTTGTCGAACATCTGCGTTCTATATACACATCTGGCCAACGTCTTCACCATGCAAAAGAATGCATGGTGATGTATGAAGCTTCACAGAATGTTTTCTGTCAAGTGGACGCATGTCGATGAAAGGAGGTTCCCTCAGGAGACCGTAAACCAAGGGCTGAATGGGTTTTGGTTTTGTTTATTTAATCTGTAGAGTTTTGGCATCAATTAATCACCCAAGGGAGTTTTATTGGAGGTTGCAATGACATGAAAGATACACAAGTGGGTATAACATACTTCCTTTATAGTGATGCTTTGTGCTTGTGAAATAAATATTGAAGCAGTTTTCTGGTTTGCAACCTCACAAAGCTGCTCACCAGTTTCTGTTTTTACAGACATCTCAGCCCTTATTTCAACAAAATGATTCAAAGAGAAAACATTCCGGGCATTCTTCACATTTTACTCCCAGCTACCTCAATGTTAAGCTGCAGAGACAGAGAATCAAACTTACACAGTAGTGTGAGCTGCAGAATTTCTACGAAACAAAATTGATTCTCTTAACAACATTTATTTTAAGAAGCTATCTCCTATGTATGAAGAGCACAAACAGAGAGTACGACTTTATCAAAGAATATGTTTGAACCGTCAGCGGATAGTTTATCACTAGTCAACAACGTTCACCAGCATAACCTTGCTTTATTACGTCGGTGTGAAGTTGCCTTCTCCTGTCAATACTCCAGTTATCTGGTGGGAAAATCCCTCCTGACATCAATCCACCATCAACACTGAGCAGAGGCCTGTGACACATGTTTTGGCGGATTGAGCCCGTTCAGGCTTTCATTTCCTGACCAGATCAAAAGAGTATGAGCCAGACCTCTTAACAAAGACCCAGGTGGAACTTTACAACAGAAACTGCAGAAGGAATTCAAAGAGATTCCGTTAGAACCCACAGAACCGCATCTTCCCAACAGGTTGATTGCTTGTTGAGTGTATGTGCTTGATGACCTTAAGGTTTTGTAACTAAGGTCCTATTTAGGAAGAGGTAAGCAGAAGATTGTGGAAAATATATAAGTGGCCCCTTCAACCACAGCATTTTGTCCAGTGTTAATGTTAGTTCTTGTTTCAGCTTTGGATGAAAGTCTAGAAAGCTTTGGAGACCCAATGGAGACCCAACGGAGACCCAATCCCACCCGTGGTCAGTTTTATTCAGAAGTGACAAAAAAAAAAAAGCTCTTGGGAGCTGATGAAATTGGTAACACCTCCAACATCTTGAATTTGAATCAGAGCCATTTGGTGTCACTTGATGAATAAAAACGACCACTGCTAGAATGTAAACCGCGAGGTGAGTGGAAAAATATTAGTAACCCACATACCAGCCGTTGGAAGAAGTCTGTGACTTTCACCTTTGTAGTTGCTGGAACCTCCATCTCTGCCTTGTGTTCTGTTTTAGCTGTTTCAAAAAGAGGGGGGGAAACCATGGCATATTGAAACTATTGAACTGAATTGTGTTTCCTACAAAATTAATGCACAACATTTTTTCTATGAATATATATATATATTTTTTTAAATCACTTCTTTTTTTTCTTTTTTTTTTTTTTTGAAAAAAAGGGGAAATGCCCATGAAGCCACGACTCAATCAGAACAGCTCTGCAACCCACTTTTGGGTCGTGACCCACCAGTGATAAATGCTGGTCTAGAGGCCAAATTAAGTTCACCTGTAGAGGTTATATTGCATTATAGGTGTACTGTGAAATGTCATCCAAAACCTAAAATGTCCCAAACATCTTGTGATTCATCTACTGTGGACAACATGTGTTTGGCCTTGGCTTTCCCAGGTTTTAGAAAAAGACTCACGGATGATGTCTGGAGCCTCTATGTAGTCGCTGAACTCATCCTCCGTTTCATTTTCACTGTACTTGTCGAACGAGCGCTTGTGGCTGGCTTTCAAAATGTCCTGCAGGGCCTCCATTTTGTTCAGGTGGTGACACAAGCTGTAGATCCTCAGAGCCTCTTCGTGGCCCTGGATGGCCCGGCGAAGGTGGGCTTTGCCTGAGGTAAGGGACGAGAGTGAGATGAGGAGGTGCCAGGTGTGGTGATTTGGGCATCGTCAACATTGTCAGCAGCTCTGGTCTCAGGCTTACCAATACGGTCACGTTCCTCCTTCTTTTTCAGAATGTCCAGAGGCGTGCGCCCCTCAGGAAGGCGATCGTACACCTGTGACAAGGTCTTCTCCTGATGGTCCTCGTCGTCACTGACACCCACTGAAGAACAAGAATTCATGTTCAACTAAAATCCTTCGCATACTTTTCCCTCCCATAGCCCCTCTTTGAGGCCTTTTCTCAAAAAATGACATGTACAGAATAAAAGGATATATATCCGCAATTACAAAGTCTATTGTCATTATCTTGCGATCAGTATAAAGGCAACATTTGTGAGATTGCAACAGAAGTGAAAACATCATCACTGATGCAACTGTAGTAGCATGAATGCAGACTGTCTCACTTTTTTTTATTCAATAATAGTGAACAAAACAACAAAAACAAAAAATTGGCTTAGCGGTTGCCTTCCTTGCATGAGTGCAGACTAGAACGTATGACAGCAGATGCCTCTTAGAATAGAATAGAATAGAATAGAACGAACTTTACTGATATTATTATTATTATTATTATTATTATTATTATTATTATTATTATTATTATTATTAATAATAATAATAATAATAATAATAATAAATAATAATAATAATAATGTTGTTCACCACTTTATTTATTTATCATCAACATATAAGCTCCAATTGCTTGCAAATGTTTGATACTAAACTACAATGTCAAATAGTTTAGTATCTTTAAAAAAACTAAAAAAACAAACTAAACTCCCAGAAGCACAATGAGATCTAAATTATGCAACCCGGTCAACAGAACGGACGCCAAGCCATCTGAGGTGAACTGCGGGGTGTAATTATACACAGTGATTGGCCCTCCCCCTCCTCCCCCTTCAAATGACTGAACTAAACCACAGCCTGCCAATTACGTAACATCTATTAGAGATACACACACGCACACACACACAAACACGCATACACACACACAACCCAAAGCGAAAAACATTTAACTTACGTACGGCTCTGACAAAAATGACTTGCATTCCAAACATTCTGTGTACACAGTTGGTGCCAAAACACAGCATCAAGGAGTGATTATTGGCCATGCTACTCAGCTTACAACAGCATCTTACAACTCACAGCATTACTGTGCTACTGGTACGGTGAACAAAATGTATCCTCTGGAGCACCACTGAGGTGTCTGCGTCTCCCAGCTCACCTCTAATTATTCTGCCTTACAGAGACCATGTCCACATTTTATTTGCCTGTTTTAATGCTTCATTCATTGAGTGCAGCAGTCTTGGTGCTGCTCTGTTTCTCGGATGAGTCTCTCTCTCTGGACAGTCCTGTGCTCAATTGCGCCATTCTCTTCATTTACGCAGGAATCTGTTAATGAGTGGCCAGACCGAGAGCTGCCTCTCTGCATTGTTCTTCTCTTCAGTCCTCTCCTACTCAGAGAACGGCACAGCTGTTATCTGGATGAGTGGTTGGAATTTCTGTAAGCTATCAAAAATAATAATGAAAAGCCTCGACTTGTCTGACCAATGAATAAAGAATATCAGTGCACTTGCAAAACTAAAGGAGATTTATTCATTCAAAGACTCCTCTCCCTCCCTCGCCCAACTCAGTGTCTCTCTTACACTTGATTGATTATTTACAAAGTATTAAATGAGCCAGAACTGTAATCCTGAGTACAGCAGTACTGACTATATACACTGGAATTATATTCTTCCCCTTTTCTTCCTCTCACAAGCTTTTGCCTTTTCCTAGTCCATGGAAACAGTTTCTCTCTTTAGCATGGCATTTAAGTGTGTGTGTGTGTGTGTGTGTGTGTGTGTGTGTGTGTGTGTGTCTGTGTGGGTGTGTGTGTTACGTAATAGCAGGCTGTGGTTTAGTTCAGTCATTTGAAGTGACCAGCCCAGAGGCCCGCACAGCAGTTTGACAAACGGATGCTATTCACAGGAACCTCAAGTAGCGTAACACTAAATCCAGGGCTGATTCACACCTCAGCCATTCTGAAAAGAATAAGCTTAAAATGTGTCCATGACAAAAAGTTAGCTTAGCTTTGTTTGAAAGATTTGAAGGATTATTTTCAGCCTAGTCGGTCACACTTGAAAGGTTAGATCTGGGCTGAATCTTGCACTACTATTAAATGTGCATCTCACACTAATGCCTTACGCTGGTGGTCCACGAGGGCCGATGCCACAAAGAAGTGTGCCATTGCGAGGTAGTGGTTGGATTTGACCTGGGACATGGTGGACCAGAAGAACGGGACGTGGTCTTTGATTGGTGCCTGGCTCATGGACTGGTAGACCAGGTTGTAGATGTCTGAGACCTGGCAAGAAAGCATGAGGATACAATTGCTAAAGGGACATTTTAAGCACTCAGCAAAGCAAGGGATTGAATTGTGGTGGTGTGATTTTTTTTTTTGACGTCTACAAAAAGCTAAGAGGAGGTTAGTAAGTCGTGACCACGGTGGGTCTTCAGCGCCATTTATTCACCTTGGCCGCCTCCTGGGCCATTTTCATCAGGGGTTGGAACTGGTTTTGAATGCCTGGCAGAGCAATCTTCTCAAACAGGCACTCTTGAGCTTGAGCGAGCATCATGCGAATCAGCATACTGAGCATGGCTGGACTCATGTCGTAGCTGGGAGTGTGGGTGAACGTCTCCTTCAGGTGGTTCAAGGTTCCTGAGGGCGAAAGCGAGGTCAGCACACTTTGAAAAAGCACAGTCTTTCAAGAAAACACATCTCTAGTCGTACCGTGGAACTGCACTGCTGTGTCAGTAAACTAGACAAGTGCTGTGCCGTACTGCACCTTAAGTCCAAAACTTTACCTGTTCATATCTGTTATTAATTTGTATATTGTTTTATCTTGGCCAGTGCAATGCCTACGATGCAATAACAGCAACCTCCAACTAAAATAAAGATAACTAGACAAAATAAGGCCAAAGTGCATATCTAGCTGGTAAAATTTGAAAGGAATTCACAGTAAAAATAGATGACAGAAAAAAAAAAAACTCATAAAAGCATACAAGTGAGGGTTACGATCTTAACCAAATTCAGATTTGCCATTGAAGACATTCTAAACATTTGCTATTTTCTACTGGTACAACTTTTGGAGTTGTCTCAGCAATATTTTTTTGACACCGTTTTTGTGTTGGATAAATATTTTGCTTCCCCAACAGAGCCATACTAAGCAAAAGTGTCTTTTGAGGAGGCTGTAATGCAGAGCTTCAGCTGCTTCCTGTTGTACTGTTGGCTCCTTGCAGTTGCAACGCCATCCAGTGAGCAGGGAAACCAGTGCAATCACTGACGCACGTCTTTTCAAACAACAAGCTAAGACACCAACCCCTCTCAAATTAGTTTTCCACGTTCAGCACAACCACACGGGCCATCTGCATTCCAAGTGTGATCAACCCCCCTCGTATTGGACAGATTAAAAAACTAGCAGCAGGGAGTTGTAGACGACATAATAACAGAGCGGTGCCTTGGAAGGCTTGGTCTGAAGGTTCTGCCGTCGTTCAGCCAGCTCCTCCAACCTGCTGAACTCCTCCAGAACACCCAATCAGCCCCTTTCACAACAAGCATTCCTCCACATTACCTGTTTATCATGAGCCCATTTTACAAATGACAATCCTCTTCAAAATAGACATGATCATTTTGCAAAGTACAAGTCTAAATTGCAACCATCAAAGCACTATGACTAAAGCCATTGCCTCTTTAGAGCTGTAATTATGCTGCGTTACCCTCCGCACTGCCAAGTCATAATTCAGTCAAGAGTGGTCGGAGCTTCCTGAAACCTCAGAGGGCCCGAGAAACCAGTTCATGTGTTTCTCTGGAGCTCGGCCACAAGACAAGAAGCCAGAGAAAAATGTACTGAGTTGTTCCAACATCCTGGAGCACAAGCCAGTGGGTGGAGGCTGGCAAGCAATTCACTAAGATAGTTAAGAGCATCCACCCGTTTGTATTTTAAAGTCATCTGAAAAAAAAAAAAAACCATTGCAAAAGGAGAAAACAACTTCTGTTTTAACACGTAATACCCTTGGCCACTATGAGGGCAATACTTAGAAAAAATGAAATCAACGCTTATTCTAAATACTTTTATTTTATTTTCATCTCCATTCTGATCACTGGTCAAAGGTGCTTGTAATGAGCAGTCCTTGCTCAGGAAGAAAAATGAGGTTCCTGCTTTGACGTCTCAAGAGTAAAAAAAAAAATGAATTTGAAAGACGTTTTCTTAAATTGATCGATAAATTGATTACAGCAGTTGTACTCTACCTGCAGCTGTTTGGAATGAGGAGATGGCCTTCTCCAGGCCAACTATGGTTTGTCGGTCACTGCGGGTGCCAATTTGAGAGTAGAGGGCCGCCATGTTAAAGAGAACGCTGGCTTTCTCCAGGGACAAGTTCTGCTGGCACACCGGCACCCCTGTGAAAGAGTCATACCTGGGGAGAGGAGGGTGTGTTAGTAATAATAATAATAATAATAATAATAATAATAATAATAATAATAATAATAATTTATTTGTACCATTTTGATCTCATTGCTTTAAAAAAAAAAAAATAAGTTTGCTATACTGTTTGCAATTATGATAATAAAGTCTCTAATACCATCTATAACTAGTTGGTATTAAATAATGATTTATTCTTGTCCCTTTGCCAATACCATTGCTAAACAATACAATGAAATTCAGTTATCTTTCCTCATCATTACTTTTGGCTCTAAAAGGTGGGTAGGGCTAAACTGAACCTACTTTGAACTGGCACTACTTGGCAGAAAAGGGGTGTTTGTGAAAACTGACACTGTGGTCAGGATGTTACTGTAGTAAACAAATGTGAAAATCTTGTTTTTTCATGTAAGTATCTTGTTTTTCCTTCTTCCTTTTTAATTGATGTATTTTTGCCTTCTCTTTGCACGACTTTTTGTTGCTGTAATTATGCAAATCTTTTCAATGTGGGGTTAATAAATGCGTTCTATTCAGAGGGTCTCATTCCAAAGTTCCCTGGTAACTCCGTCTCCTAGCAGCCATGACACCAAAGTCTTGTTGTGTCACAACCTGTAAATGACAAGCAGGCGTCTACAATGTTCCTCGCTTGTAAAAACTTCACAAACGGTGACCAACTAATCTGCATACTGTGGCTATCAAGGGAGTGACAGTGCCACTTGCGGCAAGGCAGGCTCTGTTGTTTAAGCTCAAAGCCTTTGGAACCCTGACGCAGGGGCTCAGAGATGTGGATTAAAGAGCAGCACGGCTTTCTTTATAATCTGCTTTGTCTCCTCTGCTCGAGTGTTTTACTCCTTTAAACCTCGCTGCCTACCTTTTAGTCTTGTGGCAAGTGAGGAATATTGAGTCATATTTATATAATCTGGCAGGCAAACGGTTCATTTCAATGCCTATTTCTCCGGAGTAAGCGCCGCCATTACGGTTATTACTTATTATCACTTTTTATTATCGTTATCATTTTTTGCTGTGGTTTTTGTGAACAATACACACCAGGTGAAGAAGATGCCACTGTGGTGGGCCTGGGTGAAGAATCGACTCTCCATTAAAGGCAGGTGGCTGAAATACTTTGCCAGAAGCTCCACCCCCTCCTCACTTCTACTCGGGGTTCTGCAAGCCTACAACCAGGAAGAAAAAAAAGACGAGTGAAACAGTCTGTAAAATTAGTGGTTGTAGTGACGAGACTTGGGAGGGGGGGGGGGGGGACCCCCTCAACTCAGTCTCAGTGTTCCACTAGCTCAGACTGAGAGAACACCTAACCTGTCTCAGGTCCATCAGATCAGCGATCTCATCCTCATAGCTGTTGCCATCTTCACTGTAGTGTTCCAGAATGAAGTCCTTGCAACAAGGAAGCAGAGTTTGAGAGTTTGAGAGTTTGAGAGTTTGGCAAAGATGTTTTCAGAACAGCCGACACACGTGACTCCAAGGTCTCGAGGAACAGTGCACAACAGCGACGCACATGAGAGCCGTGTAGGCAGGTTGGAGTTATAATTATGTTGTCTGTGCCAACCGACCAGAAGAGCAATAATTACAACTGAGGTGTGACTACAGTCTGTGAGCAAAGCATGGGAACATTTACGATGCCTGCCAGACAATCAGAGCAGGAGGTGGCACACTGTAAATGTATTATTGGGACTTTTTATGAGGCTCTGTGTCCTGTTGGCACACAGCTACTGGATCATTCGAGACTGCTGACCTACTTCGCAAAACAAAAGATTTTTATTGGGTACAGACAACGAGAAGAAAACAAATATTTTAAGGGACTTTAATTTGTTAGCAGCTAGACTCCTGCTGAAAATCAAATCAAATACTTATTGCAAATAATAATAAAAATTAGAAAAGAAAAAAAAACATCAAATTGATCTTTGTAGATTTCTGCCATATGTATTTTTGAACATTCTGAATTTCAGTAAACAACAAGTTAAACACACCGCTAGTGGTGAATGAAGACTGTTGTTAGTTTGTACCTTGAATGGAGTGGAGAAATCAACTTCCTTTGTCTCTTTCAGACCCAAAGCAATCAGAGGGATGTTGTCCGTCTCTCTGTAAGCCAAAACAAAAATACTTAATAGACAATATATACTTATATACTATATACTAGTATACTTATATATAACAAGTAGAAAGTGGTCATTTTATCAGTTTAATATGCATGAAAGCTGAATGTTTTGGACATCAATCGCGTGATTTGACTTAAATAAGAGACACAGCTGTGGGTGAAGAGTATGCAGAAAACCATGTCACAGACATCCCAATAATAGTAGAGTCAGGTTAATGTTAGTAAATTAAGTCATGAAGTCATTTCCCCTCAAACTCTGCATTGCCGGGAACTGGTTGATCATATCAGTTAAGGCACTTGAGAAAGTTGAGGTTTTCCTCCATTTCAACCCTTGCTTAGTCTCATACGCAAGGTCTTGAGTTTGGGATTAGGCAGATGGTGCTGTAAGAACACGCTGCAGGAGTTAGGATTTAGAGGTGAAATGGGCCTCCAACCCCTCAAGACTCACTGTTAGTTAATCAATGTGAAGAAGAAGCCCTCACTCTGTGCTGTTCAAGCCCCAGTGATTGTAGCATCCTGAAGGACATAAAATTTGTCCTCTGCATTTGACCCATGCCCTAAAGGAGCGGTGGGCGACAGCAATGCCCGGCAATCAAGGGGTGAACTAACCCCCCAAGTCCAACCCTGAATACTGAGTGGCAAGCAGGGAGGCAAGGGGGAGCATATTTATAGTCTTTGCTATGACCTGGCTGTGGTCATTATAATTATTTCCTCTGCGTTCTCTCCAAGACTGTTGAACTCGTGTAGTTTTCACCCGCCAAACAGCAAACAGATTGGTCAGTTGGTTTTCTCCTGATTGCACAAAGCGCTTTGAGATGACTTTGGATGTGATTTAGCGCCGTACAAACAAAAGCCGACTGATTGTTTGAGAATTTTCAGGGACATTACCAAATGGCTCGTTATCATTGAGGAAATAAAAAACCTGAAAGACCTCCGCGGCTGATTACATGAAGTGCACAAACAAAAGAATTGCCGACCGAATGCACAAGAATGAGGTGTTACTAGATAAATGACCCACTTTGAAAAGGGGCTTGACTGCTTCTGGGTTTTCTTGGGATCAAAACTGAAAACACACGTTCCATTAAAAGGTTTTGAAGGAGAAAAAAAATGCCCCAGACATTCATCACTTGGTGATAAGGCAGGCAGCATTCCTGCGAACTGGTTCTGCGAGTGCAGGAACCTCATTCATCAGGGACGGCGAGAGGCAGAGGCTGTAGCGCCGTCCGAACGCCAGTACTTGAGATGACATCACTCTGCCGTGGAAGGAGGGATGGGGTGGGGGGAGGGGGGAGGGGCTTCCTCTATCTGTTCACTGTGGTATGTTAACAGCCTCTAGGAAACTTGCTACCTATTCACACACATGGACAACCGGCTCAAGTTGCACAAATGAACAGAGGCCCATCATGAGGACTCAACCTTTCTATTGTGACGGAAGAGATGTTGTAAACACAGCATGCAAATGATCATCTACACAACATGTACACACGCACACGAGCTCCACTTGAAAACATTTGCTTTGAGGCTTTCAGGGGGTCTCATGGGTAAATCGCGGGGGGGGGGGGGTCTGGGGGGTCCACCAGACCCTCCTGTATTCCGCACACTGATTATACTCCAGTCCAAAATGCAGCAGCACTGTCAGACTGGCGTCCAAACACCCTCCCACCATTAGTTCCCATGTGTAAACTCAGACCGGTGGCAGCCAGACGTGCCTGGCACCATTCTGAAGAACACAGCCGCGCAAAACTTCTCGCAACCTGGAGCACAATTAATAATATATCATAGCAGAACAGTTCAGTTGACGCTAGCCGAGTTCAACAAGAGTGCCAGTCAACTCACCGAATGGATGAGTATCTATTGACACTTTCCCATCAACACGTCCTCTGCCAAATAGGTCTTTGAGGAGGAACGTAGCGCCAACAGCTTTATCTGCGTTTGGCTTCCCCCCCCCCCCTCTGTTTAATTTGTTCACTTCAGCTCAGCTGACTCAGACTTCTGGGAAAAGTGTGTTTGGCCTGTTATCCTGATACCATGGAAATCCCATGGAATGAAGACAACCACAGAGGTTTCCTATCAGCAGAACATGAAGCAAAACATTTCCGACTAATAAAAAGTGGAATCGCAGTGATCTGTTAGCCTGTGCTACAGTGCTGACTGGAGGAGGTCATGACGTCATGCACGGCACGTGAGCTGCATATGCTAACCACTACCTGAAGCCACAGCCAGCTGAAACCGGACAGACTCGGAAATAAGCTGAGAAACGTGCTATTCAGAGGAAGGTGGGGCGGTGGGAAAAAGGCAGGAAAGGCGAGGAGGGGGTTTTGTTTCAGGCTGGGAGAGGAGGAGGCTCCTCTCCATTGTGGCCGGGTGGGTGCCGTCATCCTGCTGAGAAACCCGCTCACAAAAATGACGGCAAATACAAATTTCTCAACATATCCAGTGTGCATCTCGCCTGTCCACCTGAGACTAAGGCCCCTTTGTTACATCCGACGGTGAGAGCGCGGCCTTGCTTGCACACGTGCTTTTCAGTTTCCCTTCACAAACAATGATAGACGGGTGATGGTACTTCCACAACGGTGCCATTGTCTGTGGGTGCAGCGTGAAGGAGCAGGTGTTTTTCTAAGACGCTGACACAAAGGCTGAACGTTCCCACACTTGAGTCGGTCTGATCCCATGCGACAGAGAGACACTTGGGCCCGCAGACAACACTGAGAGCCTGCTGTCCTACTTTTAAAGGATGTCGATACCTGTGCGGAGCCAAAATGGCACAGTAGAGTCCAGATAAAATACACACTATTCCTATTAGGCCTACAACGGTATATTTTTTTTTCTCATTTTGAAACACGTCAAAGCCTCTCACTTGAAACATTCACAAATGATGCCTTCAATGAAATGTTTCTGGTGGGTTTTATAATAATAATGATCATAATAACAATGATAGAAGAACCCTCGACAGATTACCCTTAGAACTGGTCACTGCAGTTACCAACATACAACACAATGTACCACTGAACCCACTCCAATCTCTGCACCTTTTCATTACTCGATTGCTCTGTTGTGGTCTGTTGCTAAGGGCAACATGGCATCCTCCACTAAAGCCTGTGAGCGAGCGTGTGTGTGTGTGTGTGTGTGTGTGTGTGTGTGTGTGTGTGTGTGTGTGTGTGCTTTCATGTTGAGGCTTTTGCATGATCGTTTTAAATTCACAAAAGAGTTCCCCTTTAAAAATGTGTACTAAAAATTATATTAAAAATGACATTTTACACTTGTGAGACTTTAGACTTCTGGCAGTATTATTCTTGGTAGGTGTGTGTGTTTGTGTGCGTGTGTGTGTGTGCGTGCGCATGGGCAAGTGGTCCATGGCACTTGAAAGCTCTCGTGGTTAGAAACACATGTCTGCATGCTTGGATTTTTCTCTCGCCATCATTAGCGATATACGTCAGGCACAGGCCAGTCTTCAGTCATGTCATCATCTCTCTCACATCTCCAAATTATGAGCGAACCACCCTTCAATGTTTGTTTTCATTAAACTAGACGTGCCTTGGTGTGAAATGTTTCATTCATTTCAAATATGACTGGATTGTCGGGCAACAGCTCGATGGCGTTGGGGAAATGTGTCGCGAAAGGTTTGTGTTCATCGACAGCAGCCACTTATTCATTGACACACCGGCACTTGCGCGGGACTGTAGAGTTCCACATTCCCGTCGTCGAGTCCTTTGTGTCTCATTAAGCCTCGGCTAACACGTGACCGAAACGAAAACTGGACGCGACTTGACACACATGCGGCTTGGTTGTCTGCACCCTGTAAAGCGTCTCCTGACAGGGAAAACAACAGGTCTCACTGTCTGTCGCACATCTGCACACACCCAGCCGTCACGCTGGGAAGAGACCAGATGCTTATCTTGCAGACTGCTTTGGCTCATCCTTTCCTTGTTTTTCTAGATCAATTGTCACCAGCAGACCCAGTTTGACAACAACCATGATTGTATTATTCAGATCTGGCACGAACATCTGAATGACCAAAGTTTTAGAGGACTAGCGGTTTTATACATTCATTTATTTATTTATTTTACACACACACACACACACACACACACACACACACACACACACACACACACACACACACACACACACACACACGTATATAAATATATTAAAAAAATATATAAAAATATATTTAAAAGAAAAATCCAACCATGCAAACGTGTTTCTAACCACATTTTTATATATATATATGTATATATATATACATATATATATATATATGTATATATATATATATGTATGTATATATGTATGTATGTGGGTGTGTGGGTGTGAGTGTGTAAATTCAATAAAAGCATTAAGTGACTATGAAGTGTAAACATCACTTGCTTCACCTTTCATCAGTTTCTGTCTATGACTGTTTCCATCAAGGGACAAACCCAGTTGGCAGCTAAGGCCGTCAAGCAACACCTCCAGTCTCTTGTGTATTGGCAAGTGTGAAGGGAAAAGCAAAACAGAGGGAAGGAAAAACAAAGTGCAAATCTGTGACTTGCTGAATGAAGTGTTTAGACCACTGGATATGTACCAACTCATTTCCATGGAGAAAACTATTCTATTAACTATTTTCCTCTATTCTATTCCAAGGGGAATGTTCCTCTATCCCATTCACTAAGGCGCGGTCTGCATGTTTGACAGCCTAATAAATACAAGTCACAGACACGCTCGGCACATGTAGGCAGACACCATATTGGACGAGCTGTGCGGCAACAGGACGATCAGCTGGCTAAATAGGTGGAGCAGTAGCATGTGCACTCACTGGGTGTTCTGGTAGACGTCCACCGAGCTGTTGAGTCCTTCCAGCTGTCCCATCAGCAGCTGAAGGTTGGAATTAACGTAGCTCAACTCCAAGAGCACCATGTCTTTAACCTTGTTGTTTGACGTGGCCCTGCACACAGGAGAGAGAGAAGAAAGAAGAAGAGATTGGAATATGAGAGAACGCGGACCGCTGAACCATTGAAATCATTCAAATCAACTTGACAAAAAAATTGTAGAGCCGTTATAATGAACGCAGATGCAGTCAAGGCCCCCCCCGCTGATGATTAGCAAAGCGAGCAAGCGTGCCTGGCTGAGAGACTGCCCACCACAAACCTGCGTCAGTGCTCTGCACTCCGACTGCTCTTGAGCGCAGAGCAGCTGACCGACAGACATGAATCACAGCTGTAGTTACCGTGCAGTTCCTCAGCCCAGCAACAGCGCGACGTCATGGGATGATAAGATATGAACAATCGCACAACGCGTGAAAAGTGAGAGTGGACTTGGTCCAAGTTTAAAACATGTCGCAAATTTCGCATCATTCGTCAAATGTGGTTAAACCCGCCGCCTTGTTTGTTACACAGCGCGTGTGCTTGTTTGGGGGCGTTGAAAGCACTGATTCGTGAACACCAGAGATAAGACGGCAATAATAGCTGCGGCGGGGGGGTGTGTGTGTGTGTCTGTGTGAGAGATATGCTTGTGTGGAAGAGAAAACACAAACACTTGCGAAGCAGAATTTCTGCTGAAATGGCTGCGGCCACACTCAGACAGAGATAAGACAACACAGCGTCGCGTTAACACATTGTCTGTCACTGGTGACTGATGATAGGAGACACACCCACAACACCCAGATGACGAAGGCTTCTCCTTCTTCTTCTCATTTGGACAACCTTAACACACTTTGAAATCAGCTAAATAAAGTTTCTAAAATCTTCTTCTTCCTACAAGAAGAAAGTTGCACCGATGTCGACAGTGGCAAATGGGATCTGACTCAGGAGAATAGACAAGAGAATGAGAGGAGAGGAGAGGAGAACAGGTCAGACCAGACCGACTCCCCCTACAGAAGGTAGAGAGAAGAATGCAGAACAGAAGAAATGACAAAACAAGGAACACGCATTGGCTGCAGTGCGGCAGCAAGTGAAACTCAGAATGAAAACACAACGACATATAACTTTTAATGTTTAAACCCCGCGTGTTTTAAATTTAATGTCGTCACAGTCCTGCAAAAGTGGGATTGATAAATTAAGGGTTGTTCAGGATCCAGTAGGTAAAAATTTAAGGAACCCAGGTATTCAAGGAAGTCCGCCTGACAGCGCGTCTGATTTTCAGTCCACTGTCAGGTGGACTTCCCTAAAACAAATTACTTTTATTGTACCGTGAGTAAACACTTTTATTAATGTATTCATGGGCCATATGTAAAACTTATGCAGATACAAAAATCATAAGTCAAGCTGTGAAAGTAAAAAAGAACACGTAGCTTTTATCTGTGTCTCTCTCTCACACACACACACACACACACACACACACACACACACACACACACACACACACACACACACACACACACACACACACACACACACACACACACACACACACACACACACACACACACACACACAACTCTACTTTTTTTGCCCATAACCTCGGCTGAGGGACTATGAAGTACTCAAGGAATGTGGAGGCTTCTGAGAGGCTCAGACAGACAGACCTTAGACATGGACACACACACACGTACACACACACACAGCCCTTGCAGAAAAATGTTCACTGGCCACATCAAAGTCAACACAAGAAAGAAAGAGAGTTGATTGAGGAAACTCAGTGGGGGGGGGGGGGGAGGAATAAAGGTGCCGACTCACTACTGGTGTCTCGAGAACAGAACCAAGTGATCCCAGGTCACTGACACGAACAGGTGCCACACTCTTTAATTTCATGCAATGCGCTGCTGCGACTGCAGGGCCATAAACACACCTTGACTGACACGAAGAACACTGGGTCCCCGTGGAGCAGCGCAATCTTACCAGCATCGGTTCAGCATTATTTTATCGAAGCTATGACAAACAACTCAACAGGCAGTCAGACCTGTAATGAGTCAGCCAATGCATGACAGACAAAAGAACAAACATCACCGAAGTTGAACCTAAAAATCAAAACACCGCTCTGTTCATTCATCACATTGCACACGACAGAGACTCGTGATTTTCAGGGCGGAATGCGTTCCTGTAGCATTGTTATCCAATATCCTCTGAATCTGCTGCGTCGGCTCACTGCTAACTCATCATCATCATCATCATCATCGCACACTGTGACAGAGCGATGACAGGGCGTTTGGGGTTTACTAAAGTTCAGATGTACTACCGTGATTAGCAAGTGCCGGGCAATATGAAGGAGATGAATGAACTCTCCATGAATGCTTGACAGAGACAGAGAATTGTCGCAGTACCAGAATGAAACTTTTTTTTTTTTTTTTTAAATCTCCCGTATAGGATGCATACAAGTGCTTTGCATGCATTTGTAATGAGTCATTAGCGATGGATTTGCACTTACTTGAGCAGGTTCTCAGCTCCGGCCCTCATCCTCATCTGTTTGATGATCTGCTGGTTGAGACCGGCCCTGGTGTTTTGCAGTTTGCTGCGTCCAGTCTGGGCAAACGGGTTACAACCCTTTCAAAAGAGGAAGATGGAAGAGCAAAGATGTCAGTACGGGAGACTTTTCCACATAATGGAGGTTTGCAGCGTCGTGGCGTTGCCTTGCGCACACAAACACACAAAAAAACTAGGAATGCACCGATACCGGTACCGGGTATCGGTACTGATACTAGGGTTGAGTACTCTACTCGCAAAATACGTGCTAGTTGCAGTATATATACAGCATATATGAATATGACAATGTTATTAAATTTGTGTTTTTGTACAGCAGTGAAACTTTGGAATGCTGTTCAAATAACAGAACATCCATGGAAAAAAAATCGAAGTACTTTACTGGTTTAAGTACTCAGTATCGGTATCAGTGCCGATACTGAGTGGTATTGTTGCATCCCTACAATACTGCGTGTTTCTTGCTGATGCTGATGTTTTGCAGGACATAATGTTTGGAAGGGGCAAATATCAAGCAGGCAGGCTGTGAGGCAGTCTCTTAACCTTGGACAGGTATCAATGAGGCGCGTGGTCACTCCCGCTGTGACATCACCATAGGTTGATTTCCCAAAACTTTATGTTTTATCACACACGTTTTAAAAAGCGCTGGACTTTTCTCATATGGAAACATGTTGTTGTCAAACATGCAATGAATTTTCCACGTCGCAGGACCTCTAAAGCTCCAAGCTGTTGCAATGTGATGGACTTGAGCACTGTTTGAGATTGCAGTGCGTCATATACAGTATGACAGATGTGGTATCAGCTGCACCTTGTTTTACAGTTTTACTTTTGGCTCAGACCTGCTGTCGGAGGGGTGGAATTTGTCCCGTTGTCCTTATTACAAGCGTCCCTCCATCATCACCGAGTCAACAGACCATGACTTCAAGTGGACACACACTAAGTGGCCTCACACATTCATTCTGACTCAGCCAAAGTACGGTCGAAGCGAACTCGACAGGAAAACAAAAACTGTAGTGGAGCGCTAGCGCTGACACCAAGTGTGGTGAGAGCACAGCTGGCTGCTTCAACAAAGTGGTGGTCATATGTGGCATCTTTTCAAGGCGAGACATTGTACTTATGGCTTACACGTGCACCACAACAAGCTGGAATCCTGCACATCCTCAGCAGATCTGAATGTAGCAGGTACTGAACCTTAGATGCACAAAGCCGTCCCAGTGTTCAACTTTTGCTTGCAGTTTTTAAATCAAAACATCCTTTGCTTGATCAAATTATGATACGAATTAAGATAATCAACAAGGAAAAATGTATTTCTAAACATATTTAGACCATGCATATTTCTCTCTTTAATTCTACACCCTCATAAATTGTGCTTTTATATGGAAATTAGCTGATTTCTAGCAACTTTTAGCTATTTAAAATGTGCTGTGAAGCAGTTAAAGCTCCATCCAATTCCACGATTCAACGTGAAAAACAACCTCAAGTCTCCTCCCATGCACAAAGAGTCACCTGACCCCTTCTTTCATCCGACATCAAGGACATTCATGATAAGGACATCAGAGCAGAAATCCGGCTCAGCGGCGCTAGGACAAGAGGGTCTTTATCTGGGATGAATTCAGTCCAAGTCGTCAGCCACGAAAAAAACACATTTGCTTGTCAACATTATCAGAGACAGGCGCACTCTTACTGCAGTAGTTGGTAATTACAGCAGTGGTTCACACATTCAGCATTGCCACTCAAATCAAAGTCAAGTGCACCGACGACGTCAATTAGTTTTTCAGATCTTGTATTTAAACTGAAGTTAATTCACTTTAATTAAATTAATACTCTTGTTGAAAAGAGCCGACGGCTAAGAGAGCGTTTACCCTCTTGTATCACACTTGTCACTTGCTGAAGCAACACCGAACCTCCCGAAACATGAGCAGGAGCATTGAGGCGGAGGTATGCGAGACTTCAGAGGGCTCACAATGACAGCAAACGGTTGCCACACGAACACAATAATGTCACACTTAATTGCGGCGCTATCTACTGTAGTTTGGCTTAAGGCCTATCTAAATAGGGGGTGAAAAGGTGCAACGATTAACTCTGTAACTCTGAATGAGTCAAAGCACTGACGGCGAGGCGCAAGAGCTGTGACGCGACTCGTGGAGGCGTGGCCAAAATGAATGTAAGCTGGACTTATTCTTAGAATGACGGCAGGGAGTGGACGCTCGTCCGGCGATCGCAGAGGGCGTGGGCTTTATGGTTGTCACGTCAAGCATGACATCAAACGCGGACGGTATGAGTGTACGTGAGTAAACAAAGGAGTACCCTGTGCTTTGATAGTAACCATAGCAGCACGTACTGTCTTTATTTTTGTACCGGCTATAAAACGTCAAGCCTTGTTAGCATTCCAAAGCCATGATCGCAAACCTGTCCAGCGACATTGCTGCAGTTATCAGCAACCTTTACATCTTGTTTCACTATACAGGCTGACAACATCAGTGGTTTTGCAACACACCAGAATATACACAAACCTGTCACACCAAGCGTTAAAATTTGGCACAGTGTCTGGTTTGCTCATTACCGGACAAAACCCAATGCGGTCCACTGAGTTACTCAGCACAGCTTTTCTGTGCAAACATACAAACTACATCATTAGGAGCACGCACAAAGGTGGTCACGTCCATTATCATATCCATCAAATAGCAAAAACATTATTCAATTGTACAACCGAGTTTTCGTGAAAAGCACGCAGGCCACTGATACACACAATAGGTGATTTGCCCGGCAATTACAACAAGCGTCCAATAAAAACTGCCAACATTTACACAAAATCTCACACCTCTCCGCGATTAGGTGAAACAAATTCATATTTGAAGTCATGCCAGTCACATACCCTTTGAGATCTCCAACAAATTAATTTGGGTCAAACACTTGTGTCAACCTGTGGGAGAAATAATTATTTCTCAACAAACAATATTTCTCAGCAGTATCCACAATGTGTAAATAACTAACACAAAGGAAAGTCTGTCTGCATGTCAAGGAAACTGGTCTGGGTACGAACCAGGACACGTGTTGTCAATTTGTGTCCGTGGTCGGGCTGGATCCCGGCCTTACGCCAGGAGCTACGTCAATGCCCTCCTTGGCCCAAAAGGATAAAGCAGAGAAACATGCCGATTCGGCTTTTTGTCCTGCCATCTTTCCATGGCGCTGCAGCCAGCTGGGGCTGAAACAGTGGACAGCTGGGAAGGAAGCCCTGAACCTCAGCAGCTCCCTGGAGCACCATGAGACCTCGTTACTCATTAAACTCATTTTCACCCAACACACAAGAGGGGCACAATTTGGACTGAACGATAATCTTGGCTGAACTTGGTTAATGCATTACCCAAAGTTTCCAAACTGCAAATGTCTCACCAAGGACATCGAGATAATGCAGGACTCGTTATTGCTACAGTTTTGAAATTAAAACCGAAGAATTTTCAGCGTTCAACATTTGCAAATATTACATATATAACATTTTGACTACACTGAACACAGTAGAATGGTTTATGTTGTGTGTGGCGTACAGGCTCTAAAAGTTTCTCATCATGTCTTGTGAGTGACAGTGCCACAGTCCGGCTCCCGCTGACCTTTATATAGACACAGGAAGTGCAGCACAGAGCCTAAATCCAGACAGCGTTCAGAGAGGGATTTGAGGGGATTCAAAGTTCCAAAGACCTTTCTCAGAAGCCCATCTAAACAAGCCGGTCTATAACAACACTGCAGCTGAGGACACTGGCACAATCGCCGAGGAGCGGGACACAGATGACAGCCGAGCAGGGAACTCGGTAAACACACATTGGATAATCGCCCAAACATCGCCAAAGACTTTTTCTCAAGGCCAACACCTGCTGCACAAACTCTCAGCTTTTACACGTTCAACAGTGGCAGGAACCGCAAGTCATTAAAAAAACTGGTTTGAGAACTTTCCCCTGCCCTTCTCGATTTCACGAGTCTTAATGACGACCAATTATGAGGTAATGACAGCCAATTAACGTCGCGGCAGCACTTCATCACTAATGGAGGCAGGACGAACGCCTTGCTAATCTAAAATAACATTGACATACCTGAATGCACGTTCGAATTGTTGAAGAAAATGTAAACTAGAGGAGTTTCCTTCGATATCAACTTCATAATCCCAAATGCAAAATGCAATGATTTTGAACATTAAGGAGCTGATTTCCTAAGATCCGAAATAAGGAGTGCTACACTGGTGTTGAGGGTGATCTACTAAGATTGCATGAGTAATTGTCCAACATGCGCTAAAAGCGGTCGAGACCACCCGATTTAAACGAGGACTTGGCTCCCGCTCCCGCCGGGGAGAATATGGGACAGCAGAGTGACTGCACTCAAGTGTAACCAGGACAGCACAGAGACACAGGAGGTGAGCACTGTTGCCTTAGATCCAATTCAATTCAATTCAATCCAAATAACTTTATTTATCTGTTAGCAACTTGCCATTTGTGTAAGACCATTATGAGATGTGCACATTCTATTTGGGACTTTCAGGCCATCGAGTCACTTCTGTATCTGCACTGACCGTAGACATGAACAGCTTGAGGTGCTTTTGCTATCCAGCTATTAAATGGCTCATGACTAGTGGCTTTGAATCACATCGTGTCCACAACATGGGTTGTCTTGTGTGTAAATAGTGCGTTGCGCAAGGTTAACGGCTGCTTTTTCAAAGCTAAGCAAACAAATAAAACAAAAAAAACTAACGGCTGCAACCAGTTTCAGTTTGGGTAAATCAAATTGTACCCTGCTGAATAGTTGATTTGTGTCCCCTCCACCCAATATTTTGTGCATTCTGTCAGAAACTGGAGTGTTGCGACAGAAGACCGTCGCAGCACTCATTGCACCCCTTTAGTAGAGAAAACCCAGAAACCCTGTGCTGAAAAAAACAGAGTTCAAGAAATGTGTGATACCCATGCCTATGGAGATACCACAAAGAGCACGGCTACCACTCCTTGGGTTAGTCACAACACCTAGCAAGGTTTCTGTTCCTCTCTCAAAGACTGCTTCTGAGCAGACGTGTTTGTCTCCTTCCAGACATGTGGAAGGCACAACTAAGCATCAGTTTCAGCAGGAAGCCAAATGTTCTGCTTTGCAGGTGGGCGTAAAAAAAAGGGGGGGAGGGGGTGGGAAAAGTGGTTTTCTGTCGACCTACAGATGTTTTTAATCATTTATTGCACTTCTGTGGAATGATTTGCAAAGTGGGTGAAGAATGGGATCTTTCAGAACCTATTACAATCAATTTGAAATGTCATCAGCCAAGGGTTCAGGAATAATGTAATTCCCTTTGGTTGTTTTTATTTTGTTTATGTTTTTTGTTTGTTTGTTTTTTTAATTTCGAGCAGATTTTAAAGAAAGGACACACAGACATGGAAGGGCAAGAGGCGGATCTGACCTACTTTCCTGGCAGAACAACAGAGAATGAGCTATCACACCTTCGACAACAGTGGGGAGCAGATCATGGCAAGATGTTTGCTCAGCGGTCTGTTATCGGGAACAGACGGACGGACGGACGCACGCGCACAGCTGAAGGTGACAGTGCCGACGAACGGCCGCTTCGAATAGACGCTGTCGGCTACTGGCCTTCTAAACTGGGTTCAGATTGTTTAAAAGCAGCTTTCTATGATAGTACCTCTGCTTCCAAGTCCGCATTTATTATGAAAGTATCTCGTCACCATTGAGCGCCACGGTGTTCAAACACGACCTCGCATACGAAGCAACAAGTTGACGGTCGATGCTGATAGCGTCGTTCTTCGAAAAGCAAGCGACTGTGTCACAATGAGTACTTGTGACAATGTGGACTTTGTTTCCAAAGCCAATCCATCCCCTTGGTTCCCACAGTGGGCAGAGTGTTTCCGATCGAATGAAGGACGAGTATGTGCGCTGACAGGGTGTTTGTAAGCGGAGAGGAGAGGTGACTGACCTTTCGGAAAAAATTGCGTTCTCCCCCGCCGTCCTTGACGCCGTTCGGTATGAGGGTGTCCGTCATGGTTCTCACTCAGTCTCGGAGACTCTTGGACACAGATTCGAGGAATGGGCTCGGACAGCTTGCGGTTCAACTGGTGGGCGAGTTATCTCCTCCGTCGTCCGTCGACACACCCGTTCTGACTTCTCTCCTCATTCCACTCGGGACTTTTCCAGCACCAAGGCTTTTAGGCCCCGCCCACTCTGACCGACAACAGCCCGGGTGGTGCGTTCACTGTCACATCCACAGTGCCGAGCAGCAACATCCGGCGGAGACACCTGTTTCCTTTAGGGCGGTGACGTCAGACTTTCACGCGTCCACTCCGTCAAGATACTGACTTTTGTTTTATGATGATGACCAATACAAGAATTTACGTCAACATAGTCCGCTGAACTTTGGACTTGTAGAGAGTAGAACTAATATCTCAAAGACATACTTCATATAGTATAGTCATGCTGGTATAAATATTGTGTGTGTGTGTGTGTGTGTGTGTGTGTGTGTGTGTGTGTGTGTGTGTGTGTGTGTGTGTGTGTGTGTGTGTGTGTGTGTGTGTGAAAGAGCGAGAGAGAGAGAGAGAGAATACTCATTCATCCTGGAAACTTCAATTCAAAGTTACATTGTGTACTGTTTTGTGTGATGTTTTCCCAACAGATGGCATTACCCTCATGAATGTACCATGGCCATCATTACCAAGCAGTAGTCTGCCGTACACATAAATGTATGAAAGCCAATGGCCACCATTACTTTGAGCACTTCTTGTAATTGTAGAGGCCAAAGGTAAGGTAAACTATTAATCTTGTGATGTCCGAATAAATTTGGTATTGAAATATTTATGCAAGTTTTTAATTTTCTTGATGTGTGTGGATTATTTTTGGCTGACTGTATAAACATATATATATTTATGTGTGTGTGTGTGTGTGTGTGTGTGTGTGTGTGTGTGTGTGTGTGTGTGTGTGTGTGTGTGTGTGTGTATCTAGACCTAGACTGAAAAATCCTATCTAAATGGCAACCATAATAACTCAAATGTTAACTTAAACGTTATTACATGCCATTTTTAAAGGTACGTTCACAGTACCTGGTGTTGCACGGCTAACCAGTTTACTTTGTCTTTGAGGTGAAACAATCAAGAGGAGCTGCAGTCGTTGCAGGTGTATGGCTGGTTTTTCTGGTTTGGAAGCAGGTTTAATTCCTACGTGTGTGAGAGGTAGTTGCGACTGCCGCAGTGGATTATTGATTGCCCCTGAAGAGGTGCACTGTAGTAAAAAGTGGTGTTGCTTTTAAGTGTGTGGCCATAAACTAGGTCAGAGCTGTAACACCTCCTCAGTAAGAAGGAGCACGTTTCACACTAGTGTGACCAGTAAGCTTGACCACTAGTTGACCAAAACTGTTTTTAAAAAAAAAGTGAAACCATGAAGGGAACTACTTGGTCCAAATAAATGGTACCTGTTATGTTCAGGTGATGTATGGCACACAACTGTCTCACAGTTGCCACTTTCCAGGGAGTTAAAGTTCAAGTTGAAACTGATTTATATAGCACTGTGAATAACAATTACATGCAGTGTTTGACACAGGATTTTGGGAGACTATGGTCGGTGGACTACAACCCACGCCAATGTCTGGTCAATGCATGGGGAACACTGTATATGTATTGGGAGGTTATTCATGGGTTTCGAGTCAAAGTGATTTTGGGTTTAGTCACCTGACACACAGAATTGACTGTCTTGATAAATTCTAGTTCTATTCAATTTTTTTTTTTAAACATATTTGTCTGGAAAGTTGCTTGTACAAAACAAACACAACAAACAAACTAAAGTGGTTCCAGCATTATGGACTTTTGGAAGGGAAGACCTTTTCAAAGAACACCAGGACTGGCCGAAGGCTTTCTCAGAGCAAGCGAATCACATTTCTTCAACTGTTGTAATGTTGTTGTTCTGCTTACAATAAAACAGTTTGAGTGTGTCACATGGGTGTGTACAGGCCGGACCCAAATGCAGAACAACTGGGTTGTGGAAAACAAACTCCATGTTTCAAACAAAAAGAAAAACAAACAAAAACTCTACTAAAGGTGTCCTTACAGGGTAGAAAGAACACATCTAATTATTATTATTATTATTATTATTATTATTATTATTATTATTATTATTATTATTATTATTATTATCATCTTTATTTCAGACCCAAGGGATCAGTAGCACGGTAAAAAAGTAAAAAAAAAACAACAAAAAAACAGCACAGTAAAAACATATACACACCCACAAAACAAACAAACAAAAACTTTCGACCATGTTTAATGCCTATCATCGCTGTGACTCCACAGCTTGGAAAAAGAAATCTGACAAAACTGCGTACAGGGTTCACCAGAACATCAATCAAGTTATTTTCTGACTCAGATGCCCAACACATAAATCTGTAGATCAGGTTGCGTAAAACAGCAGGGCAGGTAGGTCCCCCGACACTAACAAACATACGGCTGGCGCTGGAGCTTCTTGGAGCTCTCAACTAAAGTCTCGTGCCATCAAAGACAGGAGACTTTAACAGATAATTGAAATAGGCCAAAAACAGAAAGCCAAAAACAACCTAAACAACCAACCCCAGACAAAGGGAGCCCAGGACTATTTATAAAAGAGGGTAGGGGAACACAGGTGAGAAAAATTAAGAGCAGGACTGACAATGAGACACAGGTGATGAAATCACGCTGCTCAAAAACAAACAAAAAAACTCGGGAAATCAGAAACAGGGTGAAAACACAATGGGGGAACGAGACTATCAAAATAAAACAGCAAACAATAAATCAACAGGCCGTGACAAAGTGGGTATTCATGTGGGCTTCAGCCAAAATGACAGATTATTAAAGGTCCAGTGAGGTTTAAAAATAAATAAATAAATAAATAAGGAAGCCCGTCTGGCAGCGTGTTTCGTATTTGGGCCACTGTCAGGCGGGCTTTCATCAAAAGAAATGGCAGCAAAAGCTAGTAGCTAATAGGAGCAAGACCCTTATTGCTCTATGTATGTTCGTTTGAGAACCGTTGTAACGGTAGGAAAACCAAGCTAATTTTAATGCAGTGCGTGTGTACACTTTTATTGACGTATTTATGGGTAATATGCTAAGCCAATATAATATAATATTACCAACGTAAAAATCACAAATCAATGTCAGGTGGTTGTGGCCGATCAGAAATCAGCCTCGGCTAACCGGCTAGCCTTCAAGCTTGGGCAGATGAGGCAAACACAAGAGTTGTGGAAAGCCGAGTACTTTCCCACTGAAAACCTAAAAGTATTCGGTTCTTCGCCGCTTGTGAAGCAGCAACCACTGTTGTCAACTTTATTGTTGTCGTGTCGGATACCTGCCGGTGGTGTTACGCTCTCACCTTGATTTCTGTCGCGACTACATACCACAAACTGCACGGCGGTGCTGCCATCGCGAGGTGAACAGGAAAATTGCAGCGTCAGTTTGATTGATTCAATACTGAGTGGCGATCCAAGTCGCCCTGAGGACAATGGTCAAGTACAAACAGCATGACCACTGTGTTACATATATATATATATATATATATATATATATATATATATATATATATATATATATATATATATATATGTTATATATATATATATATATATATATATATATATATATATATATATATATATATATATATATATATATATATATATATATATATATATATATATACATATATATATATATATATATATATATATATATCCAACCATCTAGGAGGTCCAGCGGCATATGATGCGTCAATGCATCAAATGCATCGATCTGGTGAATTTTGAGTAGCAAAATATTATTAATGTTGACGACACCAAAAGGAGTCATACAACATGTTGTTAGGGAGCTAAACATTTCAGAAAAGATGACAACAAAAATAATTAAAACACAATAGTCAGTCGATATATTAGTTTATTTATATTGATAATATTAAAATTCTCTCTCTCTCTCTCTCTCTCTCTCTCTCTCTCTCTCTCTCTCTCTCTCTCTCTCTCTCTCTCTCTCTCTCTCTTCCTTCTGCCCCCTTCTCCCGCAGAAGAGAAGGGGGCCTCGGTGTGACTAGTTTCAGAAGAAGAGGTCTCTCAGTTTCATATTTGCAAACTCTCTGCTAAACAGAAGAGCAACAGTAACACCGGGATTTTGCATAATTTGCACCTTCACCAAACACAATTACGCTATGGTTTGTTACTATAATTCGTTGTTTGTTTGTTTGTTTTTTAATGTAATACGACATTATGACCACTAGATGATGGTCTAGTTAACTATATATTTCTAATGGCACTGTATGGACCTTTTTTCTTTTTTCTTTTTTTTTTCCTTTTTTTTAAACTAAGAAACGAAGTCCATAACACTTTTTTGTGTTGTAATTTTTTTTTTATTACATTATTTATTAATTGTTCCTCCAAAGGCTGGCTCACCAATATATTAAATCTCCGCATCATAGCTCAGTAATTAATGTTTGTAATAAATTGCACATCATCATACTTTTATTCTTGGTCTTTTTATCTTCCACTTATCAATCAATCTACTTCTATTTGTACAGCGCTAAATCACATCCATAGGCGTCTTAAAGCGCTTTGTACAATCAGAAGAAAACCAACCGACCCCTCCAAAGCAAGCAAGGTGCGACAGTGGCCAGGAAAAATTCCCCTGTAGAAAGAAGCCCAGAGCTGATCTAGCCTCCAGAGGGCGCTCATCTGCTTTGACCAGTTGAAAATGAATTCCAAAAAATGTGGAGAGATGATGGTGGTGAAGGACGGCATTCTCTTGCTCCTGGTGTCGCGGTTATCACCTGCCAGGGACGCACAGAGGGCGGCAGTATTTAACATATGACTGGTAATTCAGGTAAAGAGGAAGAGGTGATAGCAGCTCCACCTGCACAGAGCGACTAATCCTGCACTTTCACGAGAGAGAAAAATGTAAAAGCTAAAGGCCTACAGCAGCTTAACTGGCATTGAGTTGATTCTAACTGTAAGCTTTATGGATGAGGAAGGTCTTAAGTCTAGACTTTAAAAAAAACAACTTACTGTCTTCCCCTCCGAACTGAGGCAGGAAGATGGTTCCAAAGTAAAGGAGCCAAAAAACTAAAACTTCTGCCTTGTGATTGAATGGTGGATGTCATCTCTAACATTCTTAAACTCCATAATATTAAATTTTGCATTACATGTTTGACAGTGTTTTCCTCTTCTTCTTCTTCTTCTTCTTCTCAAGCTTATTGCAACAAAGTAACCGTTCAGTTACACAATATTTTTAGCAGTTACAGCAGGAAAGTGGAGTGGGCTAAAGATTTTAATCTTTTTTAACTGAACACATTGATATTACAAAAAAAGAATGCACATTTGCTACTTTTTCACCATTAAATAGGAGCTAAAAGAATACTAATTCTATACTATTCTATACTAAAAGTGGCCCTGCAATGAACTGGTGACTTGTCCAGGGTGTCACCCTGTCTTTGCCCCATGACAGCTGGGAGAGGCTCCAGCAGGTCCCCGCATCTCTGAATGCAGGATGGAGCGGGTACAGAAGAGGGATGGATGGATGGATGGATAGATGGATGGATATATACTTTAAACGTTTAAACCTTGTAGGTTAACAAATCCTTTCATTTTCTGCAACCACTGACGGGGTTGCTGGAGCCTGTGCCCACTGTCAGGGTTACACTCTCCAGTTTATCGCGAGGCCACAAAGAAAGACAAACCAACCATTTGCACTTTCACACACCTATTAGAGATCCCAATTCACCCCTTTTAATGTTTTTGGGACTATGAAAGGAAGCCGATGTGACTGAAAAGAGCATGTGCAGTCACAGGGAGAACATTCGAGCACATGCAAAACATGCAAACACCACACACAGAGTCCCTTGTTATGTTATGAAAAACAAACAAAGATAACATCAGCTAGCCCTGTAGACAGAGGCTGATGGTACACAATAATTATATTTTATGGACAAAAGCAAACCAAAGAAGCAACATAACATTATCAAGCCTACCTTACAGATATACCATAGAAACATTACAAAAATAAAAGCTTCATTCGCTAAAACGAATACATCTTTTATGAAAAATAAGAACAGTTTTTTTTTGTGCTGTTTTTCACTTCAGATAGTGGAATGTTTTCAGTGTTTTGGTTGGGGATGCTCCGATGCCAATCCCAGTAGGGGTATCGGTATCAATACCATGATCTGGGATTCCGGCGTCTTCTCTGTGTACTGGAGCTAAGGTTTGAGATTCCCAGCCGCTACAATGTCACAGCCATGGTGCTACCAAAACAGCATGACTCTGTGAAAAAACACCTCCGCAAGATAGTTTTTCACTGAACTTCACAGAAGCCAAATAGGTTTAGAGTTAGTTTTGAAGTTTGAAATATGTGGTAAAGCAGTTATAAAACAAACACACACACACACACACACACACACACACACACACACACACACACACACACACACACACACACACACAGTATTGAAATACAAGTACCCGTACTCGTTCTGTAAAAAAGTGGTATCAGTACATCCCTAGCATTGTTTGTTCTCCAAGGAACCCTTTGAGCTTAAACCTGAACTCGTGTGCTGTACTTCTTTGCTGCCGAGAGTCCTAGCAGACATGTCCAGCAAAAACAAAATATCTGTACATTCTTAAGCAGATTAAGTGCGTTATGCTAGTAGGGGCCCCTGGAGGTATTCTTGGAAAGTTATTGCACACAACTCTACATAATAACGACAACTAGGCCTATTTCTAAATGGCCTAAAAAAGATTTCTTCTAAACATGCATGGATATAGAATGACGGGGGATAGGGAGGTTGGCTGGGCTTCTGAAACACGCAGTCTATTTGATAAACCAATGTGGTAATATAGCAATATTTTGACGTTATTTTTTTTTAAGGATCGCTTTATATCCTGGGGTGGAAAAAATGGAACCCCGCAAGTTGACTGCAAACAGTCAGCCATTTAAAAAGTCACAGCAATCAACAAACAACAAAGTGTGTGCGTGCGCGCGTGTGTGTGTGTGTGTGTGTGTGTGTGGGCAAGTGGTCCATGGCACTTGAAAGCTCTCGTGGTTAGAAACACATGTCTGCATGCTTGGATTTTTCTCTCGCCATCATTAGCGATATGCATCAGGCACAGGCCAGTCTTCAGTCATGTCATCATCTCTCTCACATCTCCAAATTATGAGCGAACCACCCTTCAATGTTTGTTTTCATTAAACTAGACGTGCCTTGGTGTGAAATGTTTCACTCATTTCAAATATGACTGGATTGTCGGGCAACAGCTCGATGGCGTTGGGGAAATGTGTCGCGAAAGGTTTGTGTTCATCGACAGGAGCCACTTATTCATTGACACACCGGCACTTGCGCGGGACCGTAGAGTTCCACATTCCTGTCGTCGAGTCCTTTGTGTGTCATTAAGGCTCGGCTAACACGTGACCGAAACGAAAACTGGTTGCGACTTGACACACATGCGGCTTGGTTGCCCGCACCCTGTAAAGCGTCTCCTGACAGGGAAAACAGCAGGTCTCACTGTCTGTCGCACATCTGCACACACCCAGCCGTCACGCTGGGAAGAGACCAGATGCTTATCTTGCAGACTGCTTTGGCTCATCCTTTCCTTGTTTTTCTAGATCAATTGTCACCAGCAGACCAGCAGACCCAGTTTGACAACAACCAAACAACCATGATTGTATTATTCAGATCTGGCACGAACACCTGAATGACCAAAGTTTTAGTGGACTGGCGGTTTTATACATTTATTTATTTTACACACACACACACACACACACACACAGTATTGAAATACAAGTACCCGTACTCGTTCTGTAAAAAAGTGGTATCAGTACATCCCTAGCATTGTTTGTTCTCCAAGGAACCCTTTGAGCTTAAACCTGAACTTGTGTGCTGTACTTCTTTGCTGCCGAGAGTCCTAGCAGACATGTCCAGCAAAAACAAAATATCGGTACATTCTTAAGCAGATTAAGTGCGTTATGCTAGTAGGGGCCCCTGGAGGTATTCTTGGAAAGTTATTGCACACAACTCTACATAATAACGACAACTAGGCCTATTTCTAAATGGCCTAAAAAAGATTTCTTCTAAACATGCATGGATATAGAATGACGGGGGATAGGGAGGTTGGCAGGGCTTCTGAAACACGCAGTCTATTTGATAAACCAATGTGGTAATATAGCAATATTTTGACGTTATTTTTTTTTAAGGATCGCTTTATATCCTGGGGTGGAAAAAATGGAACCCCGCCAGGTTGACTGCAAACAGTCAGCCATTTAAAAAGTCACAGCAATCCTTGGCCAGTGCCACCATAATTCCAAACTCCTTCACGTCAGCTCTCAGACACACTGTTTTTTTTTCAACCATATAGAGGGGCCAGGCCCGTAAAGAGTGCAGTGAACTGAGAGTGCTTTGCCTTTCCGCTCATTTCTCTTCTCCTCACAACGAAGTACAAAGACAATTGTAAGTGAGCAGCTTCCAGGCCGCTTTCATAAAGGCAGAGGGGGCACTGCAGTGAACAACAGGCACCGGCGTTCAACCCCCAGACCAACAGGAAGTGCTGTGGGGTTGCTATGCAGCTTCGCTCCCCGACTTGAAAAACTCTAGGTCCCCTGTTAACAAATAGTGCGTGGTGTAGGCAGTGCGGCAAACCTTTTACACGGCCACTTCAGAAGCTCTACAGCGAGAAAAGATCAACGAGGGGATGAAAGAGAGAACAAGAGAATGTCTGTCCTTGTCCTCCGCCACTTCTCCTTGTCTCTTTCTCTCCTCATCCTTTCCTCCTCCTTTAATTCCTGCTGCAGCTCCCTCTTTGCACTCTCATTGGTGCTTGCCCAGGCTTCCCTCCGCATCCCTTTCCTGAAATATATATATGTATTTTTTTTTTCATAAACCAACAGTGCCATTGTTTTCTTGAAACCTGTTCACCAAGTGCACTATTGAACGCAGTAAAGCTTTGTTGCCTTGGACCAATAGTGAGCTATTACGTCCAATCAGCTCAATATGAACCTGCTGCCACTGTGCTGCAGTGATGCAATCTGTGTCTGTTCTCCTCATGCCACACCAGTACTTTGGCTGCCCACCCTACGCGTTCCTCCTCTTCCTCATCCCCGTCTGCTGTTACACTGAAGCTTGTGTTTCAGTTTGCCTTTCTGCCACCAACAAAGCGTCTTTTTTTTTTTTGGAGGGGGGTCGGGGTGGGAGGTTTGTGGCCTCCTATTGAAGACGGAGGTTGTCCTCCGAGTTAATTTTGGATTGGTTAGTGCTTGCCTGTGGCAGCTGAATGACTCAAGTCCTTAACTGGTAAATCCAAAAAGGAAGAATGTGGTGTGAAAGGTGGAAACATTTTTATTGATCCATCACTATTCTTTCGTTTTGACAAACTAATGACAATGTACAATAACAGTGAGGAATAAAATAGCTATTCAAGTTAGACAAATCGAGCGCAGAAATGTAGGATCAGATACGAATGGTAGTTAAAGGAATAAAGAATCTTGTAAATTACATTTACCATTGTAAATTATTACATTTTAAACATTGGAGTGTGCTATTGTTCTGTTGCAGATGTTTTGTCATGACTTAAAATGTTATAAATTTGTAAAGAAGTCAAAAGGAAATCTTTTGAAGCAATGCCTTCAAAAATAAGTTTTGTGTGAAATGCGTTTTGAGTAAACAAACTCAAGATAAAATGGTGTGGTTACTTACAATTTAGAGTTCTGTGAATTCATTCCAGTGGTTTGAAATTTCTAAAACTTGAAGTCACAGAAACTGAAAGGAATCAATTGAGCAAAATGAACACTTTAGCTTGAGCGCTATCAAAAAGTTCAAGTAGCAAGTTATCCAACCTTTGAAGTTCTGGATAATTTTGACTTTTAAGTTGATCAACTTTACAAAACTGATATGGGTGTGCATGGGTCACCAACCTTTTTGAACCTGAGAGCTGCTACTTGGGTACTTAGTCATATCAAGGGTAACCAGTTGGCTACACTCTCCTAAAATAACACATTTTCTCAGCTCGTCTTGAGTTATTTATGATTATTAATGACACTGATCTATGTGAAGACACTGATCACCTTAACGGGTTCTCAATAATTATCAACAATGACTCAACAAGGTTGGGTGAAATTTCATTTTAGACGTAGCTCAAGGAGTTTTGCTATTTTTCGAGGCCTGCAGGCTCCTCAAGTGGTCCTCGGGGGGCGCCACCTGGCCCCCACGGGCACAGTGTTTTGTGAGCCATGTTTTATAACAACAGTGAACAACGACAAGAGACATATTATAAAGAAACATTATTTCGATAAGGACTCAGGCAGGAGGTTGCATGTTCGATTCTGATGACTGTATGTTCTCCCTATGCCTACTTGGGGTTTCTCTCACAATGCCTTGAAATGCAAAACTGACATTTCTGAATCGTTCAAAGGTGTAGAATATAGTTGCTTATCTCTGGGGCCCCGAGATGGCTTATGATCATGGAATATGGGTGAATAGTTCTTGAAATTAAACTGACTAAATATAAAGTTGTAGTAATGTTGCCACATATACCTTTTGGTGAAATTGAAAGTTATTATGTAATGTATTTTAATGTTGTGGAAAATATGAATTTATATTTGATTTAATTATAATTATAAATCACTGGATTATCAAAGGTCGTTCCTTAAACTGGTGGTGCAAATGAATTGTACCAATAGACTAAAGTTGAAGTGAGCACAGTTCACTTTATAGATTCAAATTCATTATCTCTTGTTTTTTCTAATTGTCATTGAAACGCAGCTGATTGAAGTCATGCAAATTAGTCAACTACTTGAAGTCAGGATGGTGTGTCTGGTTCTTTCCTCTTACTCCCCATCCAAGCAATCCCATTGAGGAGTTCTCTTTCAGCGTGGACATGGAGGGTCTATGACTACCACATGGATAGGTGGCCCTCCTGGAAGCCATCAATGCCGCCTGCCAGGAGATCACACCTGCGCACTGTCAGGGCTGCATCAGACACGTGAGGAGATTCTTGTGTGAGGGAAGACTTCCGGTGTGATGTCGATGAGGCCATGTGGCCCAATACAGAAGACCGGACAAGTTAGGGTCTTGTTTTCTTTGTACAAGTATTTTTCTTTTTTTTTTAATTCTGTTTATCCACGCATTGTTGAATGGCAATGTTGTTTTTTTCTTGCAGGCTTGCAGCATTAAAGCTCTAAAGAAACAATGTATGCATCGAGGCCTACTACATGCCAAAAAGAACCTGACATACATGTGAAAAAAAAAGAGAGACGATAGTGTAAAAAATCCACAAAAGAATATCCAACTGGTGTTTGTGTTTTTTATGACAGTGTTATGTGACTGATTGGAAGTTTCTGATGTAAGAGAGAGGGGGTTGGTGTTTGGTTTACAATGTGAGCTTAGAGCATGACGTTAGCTGTTTTACAAGTTCTGTGTTGTAGGTGTGTTGGTGTCTTAGCAGCTTTGGAAAAGTGTGAGAAGGATCGGTCATTGTGCTCCGACGATTGTAAAAAAAAAAAAACTGTAAAGAAATAAAAGTTTTTTTTTAACCAGTTTTATAGCGCTCTGACCGTGTAGCGCATGCAACACCCGCTTTTCTGCTGTCGTCTAGCCACGCTATTGTTGTTTGCTGCAGGTGATGGGGAGGAGGTGCCGTGGAGATAAAGCACCAATAGGTGCAGCGATACCAAAGCTTTCTTAGGGGAATTCAAGAGCATCTGCTTACACAGGGGATCAGGTTTGTTTTTTCAGCAATTTACCCACCAACAACAGGGGGAAAGTCTTTTGTGGAATCAAACGCTTTGGACAGTGAGACAAAACACAGATAACTGAGGCCATTCATTTCCTGGATTGTTTGGCTAGAACCACAAATGACAAAAACAAACAGATGTGCGTGTGTGCGTGTGTGCGTGTGTGTGCGTGTGTGTGTATGTGTGTTCTTCGGAATATATTTTTAAACAACAGATTGAGGGCATTTCTTCAAGTTAGGATATCATGAAAATGATCTCCAAGATAAACATTGAAATTGGATAAACTAATTCATTAAAATTAATAATTGCACTTTGGTGTGGGGTCCTCCTGTCTGACTGGGCTGGGGCGGTCCCCGTGGCAGCGCCCCCCTGCAGACATGAACCATCACTCCTCTCGGTGTGTGTGCCCCCCAATGGTAGTCCTTCCTCACCTCAGAGCTCAGTGCCAAGCCATGTCTTCTCAATCATAGTCTGAGTGTGGCTGTGAGTACTGAGTCTGTGTGTATGTGTATGGGTGTGAATGTGTGCTTGTGCTTGTGTAACTGTGTAGGTGTTTGTTTGTCTTTGTATTGGGGTGTGTGGGCGGGTTAAGTTTGTTTTAATTCTCTTTCATTTTATCGATTTATTTATTTATTTCTATTTGGTGTTTATATTCTATTTCTTTGCTGTGAGTCACTTTGAGTCGCTCAATGTAGGAAAAGTGCCATACAAATAAATAAAGTTTGAAGTTTGAATCAAAGTAAAAAATATGAGCTGAATGGAAGTCTTTGGAGCCATACAAGGGTGGGAGAAACCATTAAGAATAAGAATAATATTGTCTTTATTTAGCTTATATATAGGTCTAATTAGTGTTGAAGGCTATAAAACCTAAAAAAAAACGATACAACCTATAAAAAAAAGCTATAAAACCATTGAATCCGTTAAATGAGTCATCTCAAACAAGAGGTAATACTTAACTCTACACCTGAGCCTTCAGTGCGCTTGAGGCGAGGCTGTAGGTGAAACGGTGCGCGGTACGCGGTACGCATGCGCACATCCTCCTCCGCGCATCCGAGATGTTAATAGGGCGACCCGGGAGAACGTTCGCGTGGTTCAGTACGCTATAACTGAACCGGGCCGAGGCGGGCAGGAAGACCGTTCAGCAAAGCCGAGGCGATGGGGGACAGCGAGAGAAGAGACCGGGAGGCGGCCTCCTCCTCGAGCGACAGGGTCACTCTGAAGAAAGAGATCGGACTCCTGAGCGCCTGCGCCATTATCATCGGTGAGTGGCGCTGACAGCGGGCTCGTCTCGCGCGGGGTCGTTCATTCGGAGGGAAAGTTGACGGGGAGGCGCGTGGCTCTGGCGGTAACGTGGCACCGGCACCTCCGCAGAAGTTCCAGTGGCACGGCACGAGTCGGCGGCAGGATTGGGTCAGAACTGGGTCAGCTCCGGATCCTGCTCAGCCGCGACTCTTACAGTAAGGAGGAAGTTAATAGGGTTTTATTGTTCGCACTGGTCTGATCCCCTGTGAGTTGGCGCTAAATTCGCGGCGCGTGTCAGACCGAGAGAGCGACAGGAATAAAATAGAAAAAAAAGAATGAATGAATGAATGAAAGAGAGGAAGAGAGATGCTTTTACGCAAAGATGCCCGGCTTTTCCTCAACTTGTGCCTCCTTGGATGCTTTGTGTCACTGTAGCGAACTGTTGCATCAGGTCTGGATGCTCTGCATGACGAAAATGCCGACGTGGCTTCGTCTTCACATTGAACTCGAGCTGCGTTGCACGCGAGGCTCCGCGTGGTTCCGCGGGACAATCGGGCTCACCGCGCTGGAAAACACTTGACAAGGTTGCTGCTGGTGTCATATGTCCCGCTGGTCTGCGGCCACATGAGTGCGCATGTCACGCTGGATCCAGTTATCCTACCACAAACCGCCTACCTATGAGAATAAACTGGACCTCTCTCTCTCTCTCTCTCTCTCTGTCTCTCTCTCTCTCTCTCTCTCTCTCTCTGTTTTAAAGCGCGTTTGCTTGGTTGTGCGTAACTGTGCATGACACCTAATCTGACGAAGCGAACTGTACAGAAAATCTCGTTTTGTTTACGTTGATCGCTGCGAGAACAGTCCACCCATTGCGCCAGCTGCAATCTGATACTGTATCCTGGGTTTATGTTTCTCATATGGGGGATGATGTAATAGTATTATTTTAGTTTGATCTCCCCCAGAGTCCCTCTCTCTGCTATTTAGAAATCCCTCTCTTTTTTTCCTATTTTAAATTATGCCAAGTATGTGTGCTGAGTGGCTTCATCTTAAAATAAGTTCTCATTTATTATTGGCCAGGAGTTTTTTTTTATATTGTTAGTTTTTTTTTTATAAAACGGTATGTGGAATAGATGAGGAATACATTTGTTTTCTAACACACGTGTGAGCTGGTGCTGATGGAAAACTTGGTCACGATGTATTAGAAGTTTTATTTGGGGTATAAAGTAAAAAAAAAACCATACTATATTAATGTACTGTAATGTACTACAACAATGTACTCATTGAATCATGTTGAATACGTGTATATCGAATGCTGTACTTGTCCCACATTCCAACAGATGTTAAAAGAGCTACAGTTCATTTATTATAAAAGCTGCAAACAAATCTGTCTGTGAAAGTCGCCATCATTTCCAAACAGTAATTTGCCACCAATACATGCATACATACATACATACATACTTACATATATATACACATATATGTTTGTCTCAGTTTGGCAAGGTGCCATATCTTTCTCTTCTTCTTCTTCTCACTTTTACACTTTTCTCATGTATTAAATTGTATCGTATTGTATTGTTTTTATTCCTCTTTTGACTTTATTTGCATTTATTGTATGGTTTGATTTTAACACAATATTTTTTTAAAGGTGCTGAAAATATTATAATTTTAATGATATTTATTTATTTAGTTACTTGTTATATTGTTAGAAATATAGTCCAAGCATGCAAATGGACAAGGACGAGGTGTTGGATAAGCTTTGTGTACTTTTTTTTTTTTTTTTTTTTTTTGACGAGCGCTGCATGCTTGAGAGGGTCAGTAGGACTTCACGCTTTCAGCAGAGATGCCAAACTTTATGACATAACAAACACAACACAGGCATTACATAAAACTTGCGCTGCTGCATCACACCACGGCCTCCACAATCAAATGTGACAGTGATAAATGTACTGCTCAGAGCGTCTTGTCTCCCACTGCATCATTAGCAGGCACTGGGAGCTGCACCAACAGCGAGGCTGCAGTGGCACGCCTCACTAAGTCTGAATGGCTGCAACTTTTTCGGGGATGCAGACATGGGCATCATTTTCTATATTTATTTTGTGGAGTTGCCTCGCATTGCAAAGTTGTCCAGAAGAGGACAAAAAGTGCTTTGCTTGAACAGCTGCATCGTGCTTACTTTCTTGTGCTAGCTTTTGTTTTGAGGGGATGACATTAGCAGTGTCGGGTTGAATGTGAGCATGTGACACGGTTGTTTGTGTCTCAGCAAGTGTTGTAGTGTAGATGGCCCGAACCCAGACCAAGACATTATCAAGACTAGAGAGTATCAAGATCGAGACAACATCAAGACTTTATATATATATCTAAGAAAAAGAACAACAAAGCATAACAAACTACCTCTTTCTTTTTTAAATTCAAGTTTGCTTCTACAAAAAATGGAACAGCGACATTTCTTTTCAGCAAGGTATCTTTTATTAATTTTCTTTAACATTTTGCTGCTTTGCCTGCTATTTTGAACCATTTCCAAGAAAAAACAGCTTTACTTCATAAAATTAAAAAATAATTTAAGTTGGAAGAATTTAACTGAAAATCATGCCATGCCAAGCATAAAACAAAATTCATAAAACCCTTCAATGTCAGAGCTTAAGCAAGAATAAAAATACACTCAACTCACTCGTGGTGGTTGTGAAAGACCTCAAAGTTCGGCACGGCTCCAGGACTGAGGTAGTTACACAAAGGCTTTCTTTTCTGTTGTTATCTGTCATCGCAGTTTTGGCCGAGTTTCAATAGGTCCTGATCAAAAATCCAGAGTGCGCCCAGTTCGAGACCGAGACAAGACAAGCAAAAATGCCTCAAAAATGCAACGACAAGACTGATAGTCTGAGACCCTTAAGAAGTGGTCTCCAGATCGGTCTTGAAACCAAGACCAATCTCAGGTACTACAACACTAGTCTAAGCTAAGCAGAAGAAACCAAATCGCTTGAGTAAATCCCTCTTTGGCTGTAAGCTGTGTCTCTGGATCTACTCTTCAGGTCCTGGGGGTGCTTTTGTTCAGACAATCTATCAGTATAATGTTTTAAAATTTTACCTTGGCTTGTGTAATTAGAATAACCTGATTTCCCTAAGTAAATTTGGTTAAGTCACCAAAAATCTGTTGCTGGAATCTGTTGTCTCAATTTTCAGGCTACTGCTGCTTGTTTAAACCCGTTGCCTGCTTAACAATCTAAATCACATTTTCTGAAGTACTATTACTTGATCCCTGCCCCAGCAACAACTGCATATTTTACTACCCTTTGTCATCAGCAGCCGTCTACTGTAGACACCACACTACATTTTTTAATTTTGGCAGACTGATTTGTCAAAGCTCAATCTGCATGCTCCGTCATGCAAGGGTAGTACTTTGCAGTAAGTGATGTGTCTGAAATAGTCAGGAGACGCACATGACATAAAAAAAAACTATATGAGTTACCACTGGAAAACGACAGTGTAGTTTATGTAAGAGCCAGCCCAGCCAACTGCTGCGCCAACTTTTGCCTCGTAGCCGCTACTCATTCTATGCCTGACTGTATATGAAATGTTTTGTGGTGCTGCTATCCAGGCTTTATACTTTCCATGTCGGCATTGAAAGAAGGGCACAAGCACTCTCCTGACCGCAAGATTTTCCACAGGAGTTGTGGGTAGCAGCCTGATTTACTCAGGCAGAAAAAAAAAAAAAAGAAAAATGTAATTACAGGCACTGACTGATGACGTAGCTGATCTACTGAAGAGGTGCAATGTGGGAGGCGGCTGTCGCTCGGGAAAAAAATTACATGATGCCCCTTTGGCGTTTTGGGCTTAAAGAATATGTAGATACAGGCATTTCTGAAAGAACGCGCAAAATATTGGTGAATTCAAAATATTGATTTATAAAATCTGAAACTGACTTGCGGCCGTAAGTTTTATGTTTTTATTGAGCCGGTTTGAAAGGCAAGCGTTCACTTCATGCAGCATGCTTGTTACACTCAGGGCAATGGATGCTGACTGGGTTGCAAACACAAGCCATCAGATTCAAAACCATGTCATGAGCTTTTTGATGGTTGGATAGTGACGGAAGTTATTATTATTATTATTATTATTATTATTATTATTATTATTATTATTATTATCATTATTATTATTATTATTATTATTATTATTAGTTGCAGTAGTAGTAGTAGTAGTAGTAGTAGTAGTATTGTCATACATTGATCACTCCAAAAAAATTCAAGGCACCTTGTCAAACAAATAGCAGTTTGTCAAAAACCGGCACCCATTTAAATATATTTTGCACAGTGAATCATTTTTGTTGGCTTACTTTCCCTTAAATGGTTGAAATCCCTCATGCCAGTGACGTCCAGTCCACTGTCAGTCCAGACAGCGCTCTATTGGGACGCCAGTCCGAGTCTCACCAACAAGACGCACACTCTGCGGGCCGCCTCCTATTTCACGTATGAGTAAATCAGTCCGTTAATCTATGGTTGTGTGCTCAGACTTGTTGGGACTAAAGATAGTCTGTACTTTGCTTCCTGCCGTTTGGCAATTGTGTCATGCAAAGATTATTTAAAGGGCCAACATTGTTGGGGCCTTTTATGTTTTGCTACTTCTACAAAGTGCACTTACATTCACACTGAATATTTTTAGTCCTTCAGTCCACAATGAGCACAGCCTGCAGGCATGCATAGTGCTGCCATGTGGTTCTGACTCAACATCCTGCCACAGTAAAGCAATGAGTCATATCACTGTAGACCAAAGCGGGTTTCCTATGTAGATACACAAAAGTGAGTTCACACTCACTTTTGCAGATATTTAAATATATATCTTCATGCGACAACACTGAAGAACTCATGCTCCTTTGTTGCCAGTTTAGGAATGTTTTACTGTGTTGTGTTATTTTGATGGGACAGTAAATTTACAGTTATTCAAGGTGTACACTGACTACTTTACATTGTATGAAATTGTCATTTCTCTCGTGTTGTCCTGTGAAAAGATATAATTAGATATTTGCAGAAATGTTTATGGTTTACTTATTTGTGAGATACCGTATGTCATACATAACTATTACCCATACACAACCTATAAAACAGGCACACCACTGACAGCAATGTGATCTTCCCCAGGTGATTGGAGGTGCTGTTTTTGAGGACAACATTCAGCCAAACTAAATCCCTTAAGATTTAGAGTGAAATGGTGAGGTTGCTTTAACAAGCTTTGTTGGGACATTGTGGTTTGCTGTAATGGAGGCGATCAGGGGGCAGGACCCAAAATGCAGACAAGGAGATTTGTAGAAAAGAAAAACTATTTATTTCAAAAAATATTTCATTAAAAAAAAAAGAAGAAAAAAAAAAAAGGTGTTTACAAAGGGAAAAAATTAAACAAAACCAAAATGGGAGACAAAAGAAAACAGACATTCTGGACAAGAAACACATGATGAAAACAAAGCTGAAGACCTCAACCACCATGAGGAAGATCCAACAAGGACAAAGGGAGACTAGGACTAGGACTGCGTTCAGACTGCAGCCGAATCCGATTGAAGTCTGATTCCTTCTCAAACCTGCAAGTTAGCAAGTGTCCAAATGGGATCTGGCTCTGTTCAGACTGGGCCACGTTACTGATCGATCGGACAGGTTCCTGTAGCAGCGAGTGTAGTGTAGTGTGACATACATTTGCAACAGCGGCAAAAACTAAATCGACTTGTTGCGATACATGCCCTGGAGCTTACGAGGGCACATATTGCATGTATCCATTTTGCAAAAATCGGATTTCGTGTAATTGGTGACTGTTCAGACTACAAAAGAGCCACCCAGTTTCAGTCTGGATGGGCTGAAAATCGGATTTTGACTGGCAGTCTGAACGCGGCTTAGGACCATTTATACAAAAGGTTTTGGGGGAACACTTGTGCGAGCAATCAAAGACAGGATTGACAACGACGCACAGGGGACAAAAATCAAGAGGCAGGAAAAAAGGCAGGAAAACAAAACAGGGCGTAAAGCACGGAAAAACACAAGGAGATGAGACTATCAAAAATAAAACAGAAACACTCAAACCACAGATCATGACAGTTTGCCAGTAGTTCACCAGTGTGTTTTGTCGCAGGTGTCATTAAACCTTAACTCCAATGTTCACTTGACTGTACAGCAACTTAAGAAAATAATTCCATGTAAAATGTTGCTGCTTAACAACCTAAATTGTTAAGGGCCAGGAGGTAGTCCAGGGTGTACTCTGCCTTCGCAACTATGACAGCTGGGATTGGCTGCAGCAGACCCCCATGAACCTGTGTGCAGGAATAAGAGGGTATAGAAGACGGATGGGTGGATGCTTCTGGCAAAAACGAATTCTATTAAGGCTGCACAATATCAGGACAACAGTTGTGCAGTTGCAATGATGACATAACTCATGATATGTGCGTAAATACTATCATCACACGGTGCCAGTGTCTCAGTGTTATGAGACGTCGCCAGCAGAGAGTGAGATGACTGTGCAGGCAATGACGATAAGGAACATTTCTTCTTCGCTTCCAGCAACATGAATGAACTGAGTGAAGCCCACTTCACTGCAACTGAACTAAATGAATGAACCAACTCCGTTGGCTTGAAATGCACTTAGTTATAGCTTTGTTTCCTTAAAAATATTTCTGTCTGCTTTCTATCCCCAACCATCAGTTTCCTCTGCTTTATGTGTTGCTCATTGCCAACCTCAACTACAATTTCGGGGGGATGCGATGAGAGTGGAATCACGGGCAGTAAAAGGCTTCACTCGATTTTCTGAGTACACTGTCATTTATTAGACCAACACTCAATGTAAGATTTGTCAGAGCTTCCCTAGTAAACACAAAGAGGTTTTTCTCTTTCTAAATAGAAAAGTCTGCGTCGTCTAAGTGTTTTCCCGAACCAGGACTACAGGATCTCTATGGTTTTTTTGTGATATGGTCAAATCTGAATGATGGACAGGATTGACTTGCCTCGGAGCTGAGACCAGGCATACACTCACACGCTCGGCTGCTGTGCACATGAAGAAAGAACTAAGGAAAACTTTCACTTTTTTTTTTCCGCAGGAAACATCATTGGCTCTGGGATATTCATCTCCCCCAAAGGTGTCCTGGAACATGCAGGCTCAGTCGGGCTGTCTCTCATTGTCTGGACCTGTGGCGGGGGGATATGCGCCCTTGGCTCCATGTGTTATGCCGAACTGGGTGTCACCATACCCAAGTCAGGAGGAGACTACTCATATGTGACCGAAATCTTTGGAGGCCTAGTGGGGTAAGAACTCTCCTGCAGCTGCAACTGATTTACAGTGCGCAGTGTGTGTGTGAGTGTGTGTGTGTGTGTGTGTGTGTGTGTGTGTGTGTGTGTGTGTGTGTGTGTGTGTGTGTGTGTGTGTGTGTGATCCACGTGATAGTTACATGAATGGAAGCTCCAATTAATTGCTCCGACCTGATCTGCATTGTGCTGAAACAGACGTGAGTCTGTTCTCATGGGAAGGCGGTTAACTTGAAACTCTCCCTCTGGGATCTAATCAACTCGGAGGGTCCTGTGACAGTCATGTGACAGTGACGTATCAGGTGATCACAGACTACTACTACAAGTCTGAGAAGGTCACACATGCCGTTCTCTGCCTTGTTCTTTGGCATGGAGTGGAGGAGTGCAACACTGCCAGGGTGAAGGAGTGCTGCTCACTCGTAGCCATGATGTAACTAAACAGGCCTCTTTCTTTATTATTTTATTTATACAACGTTTTAAGGGCAAAAGTCTAAAAGGTAGGGTGAGGTAATGGTATCACAAACGCACAATTTCTTATTTTCTATCCAGTCTCAAGCTCTACTTAACAGCTGTTAAGCTGTGAATAGGAAGAGCATTCAAACATGACCAAATATTAAAAGCTAAAATTCATGTACAATATTGAAGTTCACAACAGACTTCTTTCTGTGTACAAGGGGATTTGTCATGTGGCATTTCTCTGTTGCGTTTCACTGTTTCTCAACTTTTATTTCTAAATTTAAAACATAATGTTAAGTTGCGCCAACATTTTGGAAACTTTGAGCAGGGGAAATACTTCCAAAATTAAACAATGGCAATGCCAAAAAAATTAAGCCAATGGTCGATGAGTGCACTCAAAGAACGAATTCAGCGCGCTACTGTCTTCATGTCCTCGTGAGGAAATCTACTGCCTCTGTCCACCAACAGTAATGGTGTTTTTAACAGTCACTGACATCCTTTCAGTCGTTCATCTTCCAACGTTACCAAGTTTGCCGATCTGTCTGCTGTATAATATCCTTTCCTGATGCTCAATATACTTAATTAGTACTTCAATACCACAGTCGACTATTGCTAATGCTAAAGACCATGTAGTTACAAGATGATAAAATAGTATTATCGGGGCATCATTATAATAGTAAAGGCAGGACATGTTGATTATGATTTAAAAGAGAAATGTTTACCATTCTCAACAACTTTAACATAAAGGTAATAGTGCTGTCTCGCAGTAACTCTGCCTTGCTCAATTAGCTCAAAGGCATCATGGCATGAACCATTACCAATATATTTTTTTAACTACTTGTATGAGTGTGGGTTATTGGCCCGTGTTCTGACCACCCCTGAATAGAATTTCTAAATGTGAAGTGAGATCACGTGATGTAAAAGATCAAATAACGGCAACAAATTTCTGTCCGAAAACAAATCAAACCTGCAGTCTCGGCAGGGTTTTCTCCAGAGGCCAGTTAACACCATGTCCTGTTGTTGTTGTGCTCTTGTTCCTCTAGGTTCCTGTTGTTATGGAGTGCTGTACTCATCATGTATCCAACCACACTGGCTGTCATCGCACTCACCTTCTCAAATTACGTCCTGCAGCCAGCCTTCCCGTACTGCGTTCCTCCATACATTGCCACCAGACTCCTGGCCACCATATGTGTCTGTGAGTAGTCGAGACAAAAGAAGCCTACCAGACTTCCTTTTAGTCAGGATACACATTCAAGCTTGTGATGTTTTTTCTCTTGCTGTAGCCGTATCACTGCGCTGCATTGTTATGTGATAGAAAAGCATGGAAAATTAAAAAATAAGATTTCAGAGTCCATTCAAAGAAGAAAACGCTATTTATATATATAATATATTAATATTTATTGTGATTGAAAAAACAAGACAGAAATATAGAAATACAAAAAATACATCACTTTCCAGAAGACACACTGTACATTTATAATCCGTGATTTGACAAGAATGTTGTGCTGGCTTTTTGGTCATTTTGCTGTTTAATTCCTTGTATTATTTTCATCGCTCAGGCTGAACTCAGTAAAGCATCAAAACAGAAAGTTCAGTCTTCAATACAGAAATTAATATTAATTAATAGTTTACATCCACTTTTAATGGACGAAGCCTTAGCCTGGAAGGGGTCATTCCAAAAAAAAAGATAGAAACGCGCTCTCTCAAATAAAATATTAATCATAAAGAGGTGTAATGTATGTGTGCGTATATATGTGTGTATGTATATATGTATTTATATATATATATATATAAAAATGTATATATATATATATGTATATATATATATATATATATATACATATATACATAAATATGTGTGTATATATATGTATATATATATATATATATATATACATATATATATATATATATATGTATATATATACATACATATATATATATACATACATATATATATATATATATATATATATATATATATATATATACATATATATATATATATACATATATATATATATATATAGAGAGAGAGAGAGAGACACACATATGTATTTTATCTTTTTTTTGTTTTTGTTTTTTTTGTTTTTTTAAGAACGCAAAGCATTAAAAAGTTTTACCACTTACACCTGAAATCTGCACTTAAAGGTCACCTATTATACAATTTTCGGGCCTTTGTATTTGATATCTGGCCCCTCCAGAGCGGCAACACACGATTTTCCGCGCTGAAAGCTTTTTAGGTTTGCGTATCTCGCGCTCGTTTCCTCGTATTTCCTGCATCCCGCGAAAACGCTCTGTTGCACTTCACTCCACCCCAGCCTTGCCAGTGTACGCCCCCGCCGGGGGTCACACTCTTCGTCGCTGCTGAGCCTCACTTCCTCAGTTTGCCGGTGCGGGAGTGAAGAGGAAACGTCAAACTTTACTAAACAGGCACAATTTAAACACTTACCGTCGTGAAGGCTTCACCCTTTAGCAGTTGTTTACCGGCTAATCCAGCTTCGTACGGACCCAGCGCGGGCTGAGTTACGGCCGCAAGGCAGACCGAAGGTCCCTGGACGCTTTTTGTGCCTTCCGTGTCCCCGGAAATATATTTTACTTTGTTTACTGACCGTGTTTTTGTTTTGTATTTTTGCGAGACATCTTAATAGGGCTTAGAATGATTCCGTTTCATACTGTGGACTTGTATCAAAACACTGTCCAAGCAGAGAAAATATGGACGCTGAAACGATCGCTTCGGAGTTAGCGGTGGTGGCTAACAGTTCATCAACACCATTCAGCGGTTGTACGTTGCAAGTAGTCTTAAAACTAATGTTGCTTGAGGTCTCAATACACTCACAGTCCTCATACATGTTTTCAAATATTGCCGTGGCTGACTATTCTCTCGTCGTCCACCGGCCGAGTCGAGCCCGTCTCACTCCCGTCTCCCTCCCGTTGCCGACCGGACCGGCGTTCCATGGCATCCGCATTAGGCTGAACAAACCGCCAACATTTTCTCTGTTCGTTCCACTCCGACGGTTGTGGTCCTTGGTGCTTCGGTAGTTGCTCGGTATTTTTTATTTTATATTTTTTAATTTCCCTGACACCGAAAAAAACATTTTCTTGGAGCATCGCATTGCGACACCACTTCCGGGGCAGAGCGGGGGAGGGCGGAACCAGTCCGAGAGTGTGCCTGACCTTGGCCATGAAAGGAGCTCCGGAACGCAATTATGTCATTGCGTGCCCAGTGTTCTCTTCCTTGGTGAGACTTCTCAGGTACCACATTTCTGGCCGTTTTTGCGGCTGCATATCATTAGTGCTGTGTGGATTGTGGATCTTGTCCTTTATTTCTTTGCTTTTCTACAAACACAACATCAATAATATCAATTCCCTCGAAGGAAACTGTCTACTTTAAGTACATTTCAGATGATTTGGCTGACAAATGTTGTTTTCTTTGACATCATAGAGCAGCTTGAGACACAACAACAACTCTGACTTTGGTGAACTTGACATTTCCAAGTGTATCAGGTTCAGACTTCAGAGCAAAGTAAAAATATTGGCCTCTGGTGGTGGGTTGATTTCAAGTTTTTAAGCCCAAGGTAAATAAATAAATAAAAATGCTTTTGGGGTGGAAATCAGCCTTAATGTTTGCTGTGAAATGTGAGAACTTGTCTGTAATCCGTCTCCAAGCGTGATACTTTTTCATTTCTGCCAAATTTTTAGATATTCAGGTCAGCCGGCTGTGTGACCCACAATGAACCACGATGACGTAAACCTTGATGCGTCCTTGGGAGATCAACATTGCACGCGGGCTATATTCAGAGCAAAGGGCACAAGGCTTGGTAGCATTTCTGCTGTAGAATTATTTGATGAGTGTATATATTTAGAGATGATCCATATACATTGCCAGATGATTCTCTGAGAACAAAGTATCAGCATTTCAGAGCTCGCAGGCTGACTGAGACTGGAGCGCTGGCATTTTCATAGAATAGAATAGAATAAAATACACTTTATTGATCCCGCAAGGGGGTCATTTGTGTTGTTGCAGCAGCAACAGATACACAAGACAGAAACAGTATGAATGTTATCTATGCCAATGGCAGCCACACCATCAACAATAAATATTACAATAAATAAGATAAGGACAAAAACCTAATAAAGAAGATCAGATAAACTCAGATCAGATAAGGGAACCAGAGATTATTGAAAAAAATAATCAATGGTAAAACTCAAGCCAACCCAACCAAGCTTGTTATTTTCACTGCCAGCAGCATCGCAACTGCGCAAAACAGCTGTTGCACTAAAGGTCATTATTATATGATCAGTTCCATGTGAATTGCTCACTGCCACTATTTCTTGCCATTTCATTTTAATTGGCGTCCTTCCTCGAGGTGTTGGAACACAGCGTGCTGCACTTAAATAGCAAGTGGACGCAGCAACCAGTCTGAGCTTGTCTGAACTGGATGGACGGACGGACGGAGGGGGGGAGGGAGGGACGGAGGGAGGGAGGACCAGTGTGTCAGAGTGAGAGTTAGCATTGACAGCGCACGCCAACGGACCTCCACTATTTTTGGCCACAGAATGTTACAAGTTGCTGTCTGCTGAGGCCAGAGCCCACTCAACCCCCCACCCCCCACCCCCACCCCTCTGTGTAGTGCTCAAGGGCTCAACTAGTTTATGCGCTCACACGTGTGCTGTTGTGAGTGCCAGTATCAGTGTCAGACTGTATAATGGTGCCAGCCTTTGTGGCCGCCGCTAATGGCAGGGCGTGTCAATGCCTTTGTTCATTGTTTCCCACGGATAAAAAAAAATCATTGGTTGCCCCCTCACATCTTCCTGATTGTTATTCAATACCAATCTAAATTTCCTTAAAATGCAGGAGGCCTAGGATAACCTTACAATAGTCTACATACAATACAAGCCGACACAACAACACAAACATACTTGTACATATAAAAATACAAATTTGAATATTAGACTGGGTGATAAAGTGTCTTAAAGACTCAATTTTTTTTATAAATATTAGACCCCCTTAAATTTTGCTTTGAGGCTTTCAGGGGGTCTCATGGGTTAACCCCCCAGATACACCTGTATTTCAAACACTGCCCCCTCCCCTCTGTCAGACATTGCAAACAGCAGCATTCTCTCAATTTCAATTCAGTTCAGTTCAGTTCAGTTCAGTTCAGTTTAATTTAATTTAATTTCATATCATTCACTTTATTTGAATTCAGTTCAATTCATTGTTTCCCTCCAGTAACTGTGAGGCTTTGCTCACTGTGTTGTGGAAACAGGAAGTGGCAAGGGCTCATCAGCAACGGGGGATTCCCACCGGCAGTGCACATTCTGCTTCTGCTGTGTTCTTTATAGGTGTCTTCATCCAACCCCCTTTTTGGGCCACATGATCACAGTTCAGATGTGCTGTCAAGCTGAGATACGTGATCATCAGTTACAGTAGTTTCCATCTTTACAATGGAATCTACTCCCACTGGACACTTTCGTTTTGGTAAAGTGTTCAATTGCTTGTACTTGCAAATACCTAAGCAGCAAGTCACTGAGTCTGGACTTGGTGAAGATGACTTGCTTCAACGTATTCAGTGTATTTCGCAAACTGCTGTTTTTGCTAAATCAACAATCCCTTCTGTTTCCAGAGAGGGGTCCTGAAAGGAAAGCAGGGGTCCAGTGAGAAGCAGTGATTCAGGGGTCCAACCAACTGGTTGACCAATGAGAGACATTTTCTAACACTGGGCTCTGTGGTGGGAAGCCGGTCACATTGAGGGAGCTCTTTGAGTGGAGAGAGACAACGTTTAGACTCCCAACTCCGTGTGTCTGGGAATCAGGAGTATTGTAGTGTCACAGGTGGCCGACAAAAATCAGGACAACATAATACAAATAAATAATATAATATTACCTGTCTCTCATTCTGACAGGTAGGAGGTGCTCTCTGAACCGAAGGGAGGAGTCTCAGCTGTTTAGCCTGTCTGTGGTGGGCTTTGTCCTTTTGTGTTGCACTGCTCAGAAAGTGCCACCATTTGTGTGAGATGTTGTTTGAATGTGTTGTCAAACCAACCCGTGTAAGACGTGGAGATCAAATGTCATCCACCTTCCCAGACATTGTGAGATTGAGTGGAAAATTTCTCAAAGTAAATCCTTTGTGTATTAGCCCTGCCAGGCTGAGGCCTGTGGCCTTCATCAGGTACTTAGTCGAGAGTACTATAAACAAGAAGCTTGGAAACTACACACACTGAACTAGATAAAACCTTGTAATGGAAGCACAAGTTGACTACTGGCAGAACTTTGTTGCGTGATATATTTTAATGAGCTCAACTCCGTTTTCTTCATATTATTATGGCATGTCCAGTTTACAGGTAAAACGAACCATATTGTACTCATTATATGGAATGCTAACACACAAAATGCTTTTTTTGAAAATATTTAAAATCAGACACCAGGGCTAACAGCATGTCCTCAATCCCTTTAGTGTGTTTAATCTTTTTTTTATTTGCACTGAATAGATCTGTAAGCTCCAAGCATTTGGTATATATGAATAAGCATGTACAAATAAAGCAATATGCACACTACAAATTACTGCAGAAATGAGAATCTCTGAAATAGCAATGAAGAAAAAAAAAAAAGACACGCTGGTCAGAATGTGAACATGGCGCTATTTAAGTCGCAGGTGATTGATGCGCTGTACAATTGAAGAGCTGTTTGTGTCTTTGCAGACAGACATGTGCAACACATGCTAAAGTAAAGCTTATGGTTTTTGCACTGAATAAGGAGACTCACACACAGCGCAGAGTGTCAAGGTCTTGCACAGGGTGGTCACAGAATGTGCTCAGTTCCACGACACTCACATGCAAAATACAACACAACACACACAGCAGTACATAGAATATAAAATGAGGAAAAATTGCATTCTTACAGTCATGTCCCTGCATGGGTTTAATGTGTTGATCACGCTCTGATTAGTTCAAAGGATTAATTAAATAGCAGGATTTAACACAGCAACATATATTTATTTAATTTTATATATATATATATATTATTCAATAATGGTAAACAGGTTTTTTAAATTTGCAAAAGCTTTTTTTTTCTTTTCTTTTTTTACCTTTAAATTCAGTGTTTTCAGTGTTCACGTCCATCTGAACAACTTCCCGACTGCCCAGGTCTCTCTTTTTTTTTGGGGGGGGGGGGGTGGAGATAGTGGGTGAGAATGGATGTTCGATACAAGCAAATGAACTGTGATGCCAGGGTTAATTTTCAGCTACATTAAATGCATTATGTTAGGCGCCTGTGTACGTTGCAGTAAATTGCGCAGATTTACAGTCCTGCCAGGGGAAGCGAACATCTTTGTGTACTCAAGAAGCCTCTGGCAGCTCTTGACTCCGGTGACCAGGTCCTGGAGCAGTGGGGGGCGGTTCCCTCACATAAATCTGCCCCGAGTTTGGATGGGAATCCATTAAAGAGCAAAAAGCGGTAATTAGTTTAGTATTCTAGTGCCGACGCGGCTTTCAATGAGAGCTGTGACAGCGGGACACAGATTTACCTGTGTGTTCACATTCAGAGGCAGCTGGCACCTCCTTCCTGTCAGGGCCGACACTGGGAGAAGGGGGACAGGCAGGAAAATGGCAACGGAAATGTGCGCTACAGAAGCTCGAGTGGCCGACTATAAAACACCATGGTGCTGCAGGAGGAAGGAAGTCGTGCTCGGTGCCACCAGAAGCTCACTGCCAAAAATTATCGGCTCGGATGTGTGCGCTTAATTAAGCCTGTGCCAGATAAAGCCGTTTGTTCGGCGGTGGGAGGAGGGGAGACTTGCCCCCCCACCCCCAACCCTCTACGCCCTATTATCTAATACCGATATTACCTCCCATGACACACGATGGAGCAAATCGTCGAAAGGAAAGCAGACAGGATGCAGGAACCACGATCCCCAATGTGCCACGTGCCCTGAAACACATCCTCATCTTTACTTTTAGATTGCAATAACCCTTCTGTGGTTAGGCGACAGTGTGCGAAACACATGAGGGTCCGGAAGAGGATCCAATCAATGTCTTTAGGATCGCCCTGTTTGACATTTTATTGGCCAAGTGGAGCTTGTGTGCGTGTGTACGTAGACTGTCATGGCTCGCATCGGTCTAACACTCATTTGAATGGGAGGCGACAGCGTTTCTGTTGGTCTTCCTCGTGAACGAGTTCCAAGCGCCGCCTCGCGCCGGATCACTTGGAATTTCGTCTTCTTGTGCTGTGGTTGGCAGCCACGAGCACGTGAGCCTGAGGATCAGAGTGAAGTTCCATTGGTTGAGGGAGAACTGTAGGGGGCAGTCACACTGGAGAAAATAAAGAATAGGAAGCGTACGGCTTGATAAGTGGATAATTGATTCACCGAGACATGACTGTGCAAACACATGACTAGAACATTAACTTGTTATTGCTGTACTTAGTGTGTAGTTGATTTTTTTGTATTGTCTTTAGTGCTGCAACACTGTTGTTTCCCAATTTAGGATCAATAAAGTGCATCTATTTCTATTTCTATTCAATCTAGTGTTTAGCGAGATTGTGATTCAGTTTGTTTGTGTGTGTGTGTGTGTGTGTGTGTGTGTGTGTGTGTGTGCAAAGTGTTCCTCACCTGGGTGAATTGCCACAGTGTGCGCTGGGCGACGAGGATCCAGGACATCTTCACTGTGGGCAAACTTCTGGCTCTGGTTCTCATCATTGTGGTCGGACTCGTCCAGATCTCTAAAGGTAAAGTGTGAAGGTGTTTGTTGTAAAGTGAATTTATTGTTTCCTTTTTCTGTATAGATTTATGTATGTATATACATATATATATGTATATATATAGATATATACATATCTATATATATACACACATATATGTATATATATATATATATCTTTTAATATGTATATATATATATATATATATATATATATATACATATATATATATGTATATATATATATATATGTATATATATATATATATGTATATATATATATATATATATATATATATATATATGTATATATATATATATATATATATATATATATACATATATATACACACACACATATATACAGTATACACACACAAACATGCATTTCTCTGTGCCAACCTCGGTATCCTTCAGCTGATATATATAGTATATTGTAGGGAAAACTTAAAGGGGATGAAACGAATGGTTCCACTGTGTCTGCAGGTCATTATGAGGCGCTCCGACCCTCCGTGGCCTTTGAGTTCCGTCAGGAGCCGTCTGTAGGACAGATCGCTCTGGCTTTTCTTCAGGCCTCATTCGCTTACAGTGGCTGGAATTTTCTAAACTACGTCACAGAGGAGGTGGTTGAGCCACGCAAGTATGACATGCTCACAGACATTCCTTCAGATATGTTGACAGTTATCTCTAATAGACAGAATAATAGCATTTTAGGGCAACAATAAGCACATTTGTATATACAGTACTTGGTGAAATTGGTGCATTTCCCAGGCAAATTTGTCTCTTCAGCAAATGAAGCAAATCAACATCTGTAAAGATAGCCCGACTATTCATTCTTGTCATTCTCGGTTTGATGTGGCATTATTAGTTTGAACCTCTAGTGTGGATCCTGTAGGAACCTTGAATTCTATTTCTTTCATCAATTTTGTCAGGAACCTGCCTCGAGCCATCTACATCTCCATCCCCCTGGTGACTCTCGTCTACACCATGACCAACATCGCCTACTTCTCCTCCATGACCCCAGAAGAGCTGCTGGCCTCCAATGCCGTGGCAGTGGTGAGCACTACTCCTATAGGGATAGACTTATATACGTATATGTATATGTATATATATATATATATATATACATATATATATATATATATATATATATATATGTATATATATATATATATATATATATATATGTATATATATATATATGTATATATATATATATATATATATATATATATATACATATATATATGTGTATATATATATATGTATATATATATATATGTATATATATATATATATATATATATATATATATACATATATACATATATATATATACATATATACATATATATACATATATATATATATATATAAAAGGGCACTTTATAATAAGATAAAACAAGAGTTGTGTTGCCACACAGCAATATTTGACAGTAAAAAAAAAATGAATAACACAATTGAATCCAAGAGGACAATGCAAAATAGGCACGAGTTTATGACTGGGGTTTCTTTCAGTTTCAGATTAACTCTGAAACTGGTATTATCTTATTATCACTCTGACTAGCGCTTCCTAGGTGGGCCACCATCTGGCACCAGGATTAGCCTTGTTGCCAGAGGGAGGGTGGTTGGACTTTGGTGTTTCAAAAAATGTAACAGTTGTCGGAATCCATGAAACATTTACAAAAGAATATCTGTTTTTCAATAGCTTCCTATAAGTAGGCTGGAACACGAGCTAAACAAAATGTCAATGGATCCTGTGAAAAATAAAGTGGACAGTGGATGTGAACAAATAGTTTGAATGAAGCCAGAGTAGCATGTAAGCTAGCAGATGGCCATATACTGGCAGACATGAACAACAGTAAAGCAGTTATTCAATCACATCATTATGATACTAAAACAATTTAGCATTGTCTGCAGTGCTTAAAACTACAAAGTAAACCAAATTACGTACTCTAAAATAAAGGGTAGTTTACACTCATGACAAATATACATACATATATTTCTATATGTATGTACATTTACATAGCTAGAAGTTTAAAAGTTTACCCTCTATTTCCGACCACATTTTGTGCAATATAGTGATGCAATAAAACAATATGTACTTGCATTACATCTCCTGCACTGAAAAATAAGATCATATAGAATCAATCATCATATTTTAAGTGCCTCAGTGAAGCGATGTTCAGCCGTCTGATTTGTCAAACGTCATGTTGCTGCAGACTTTTGGTGAAAAACTGCTGGGAATGTTTTCTTGGGTGATGCCGATCTCTGTCGCGTTATCGACGTTTGGTGGCATAAACGGATATCTATTCACCTCTTCCAGGTAAAAACCCTTGCTTTCACGCTACTTCCCAAACTTTAAAATGAACAATGTTTGACGTCTTCTTTTCCAAGAGGGTAATTGAGGAACCACTCATGCGAAGTAGATCTGAGTGTGCCTGTCTATTTCTAGATTGTGCTTCTCAGGGGCCAGAGAGGGTCACCTGCCGTATCTCCTGGCGATGATCCACCTTAAGAATTGCACTCCCATCCCCGCCCTGCTGCTCTGCGTGAGTACAGCCATCCTATTTCTGTACTCCACTGATGATACGGCCAGAGGATCATTGCTCATCACCCTTTTTCCCTCAGTGCATCGCGACGATAGTCATCCTTTGCATCGGAGAGACACACAACCTGATCAACTACGTGTCCTTCATCAACTACCTGTCGTATGGAGTAACAATCGCTGGTCTCATCTACCTCCGCAAGAAGAAACCCCATCTGGCCAGACCCATAAAGGTAAAAAGTCATCAACCCTGTAAGATATTAGAAAATTGTCAATTGACAATTTTCTCTCTCCCTCTCTCTCTCTCGCTCTCTCCCTATATATATATATATATACATATATGTGTGTGTGTGTGTGTGTATGTATGTGTGTATGTATATATACATACACACACACACACACACACACATATATGTATATATATATATATATACATACATACATACATACATACACATATACTGTATATACATATATATACACACACACACACACTGTATTTTCTGAGTTGTTTTTTCTGTTTCTGTTCACTGGGATTTTCACACACAGTCATCTTGCAGATTGATGAACACAACACAAGCTCATGGTTCAGACTAGACCTTTCTCAACTAGTGTGTCTGTTTTGATTGGATGGCGGCTTTCTGGGCAGTTTCCCTTTTTTTTTTTGTAAAGGGATTTTAAAATATATATATATATTCATAGGGAAAATATAAATTATTTTTTCACTGGACACAATAGAAACTGGGCTAGCGTTTTTAATTTTGTGGAATATATTGGCTTCATTTTAAGAAAAAAATGTAGGTCCTGAGACGTTTAGAACACATTTGCAGCACAGCCTGTTCCAAGGAACACATTTTCTTTTTTTAAAAAAGTGCTATTTCGCAGAACATGCCCTCATTATTAACACTTTTTTAAATGCTGTATAAGATGCAGGACATCTTTGCAGAACCAGTGGCCCAGTTAGTTTCAGCCTCGGTGTGGGTGTTAAATAGACATTTCATCTCATCCTGCTGGTGGAGGGCCAGAGTGATCATGCTCAGTTCAGAAAAAAACTGAGCTGAGCAGCCCACTGGTGCTGTCTGTTCACATGTCCATGCGGAGAAGCTCTGTGGACGGTGAAAAATAGTGTTTTAAGTGTTTGGATAATCTGAATCGCTGTGGAGAGTCTGTAAGAACTGCGACCATAGGCAGTTCCAAATACGAAGCCTGTAGACAAACCTAAGACAACCTAAGAGCAGAACATCATCATTCGGGTTTTTCCTTCCTGATTTTTTTTTTTTCTTTTTTGTTTGATCCATCTTATTTTTTGTTTGTGTGAGGGTTTGTGGAATACAATGTTCAACATCAGTGGTTCTCAACTGGTGGAGGTTCAAGACCCACTTTTTTTTTTCTTGGTCATGAAGTCACGACCCAAATTTAATCGATAGCAATCAAATTTATTATACAAAATACCTTTGTTTTATTATTTTCACCCTTAATACATAAAGTCCTAGTGCTGCCACCCAGTGTCATGGTGTGTGCACGTTGTGCCTTTTAAAGGTCCATTGTGTAATATTTGGCTTGATTTCTGATTTTCTTTTGGTAAAAACGTAACGCACTGCACATGAATACATAATAAGAGTGTATACTCGCAATAGATTAAAGGTAATGTGTTTTTTGTTCTCACACACACGCACACACGCACACACACGTTAGCTTCCATCGTGTGTCACCATATTTCTAAGAAATGTCAGGACTGGACAAGGACTGAACCCAAAAGGCGACTACAACAAAGTTCCAAAAATAAAATGTTTCTTTAATAACTCCAAAAACAAAATCGCTCTTTTGAGGAAAAAATGAGTAACACAGCGACTGACCAAAAGCACAAGATGCCTACAAGAGGGACATCAAACGCAATTGAAAGCATGAGACACAAAATCACCCCAAAGTGGAAAAACGTGAACCAAACCAGAACAAAACGCTACAGATGTCCTGGACAAGACATGACTATGAAGGCGCTGCCTCTCTGTGAAACACAAGACGAACTGGAACAGGACAAAGGGGGACATGGAGTATAAATTCTCAAGGTAATGGGGAACAGGTGACCACAATCAAGGCAGGAAAATAAACTAAAAATTAGATAAATAAACGGGAACACTGAAGGAAATGTTCCAGTTGAAAATATTTTAGTCACACAGTGGAATGTGCCGAAAACAAAATAGAAATGATCAATCCCAAATGGATTTGGAAGTGCAACGTTCTCCACGGCTTCTCCAGAGTCGGTCACATGCTTAGTGTGAACCTGCTTTCATCTGTGAAGAGCACAGGGCGCCAACGGCGAATTTGCCAACCTTGATGTTCTCTGGCCAGTCGCGCTCTGCATGGTGTTGGGCCTGAAGCACAGGCCCCACCTATGGACGTCGGATCTGTTCCTGACCGTTTGAGCAGAAACGTGCACATCAGTGGCCTGCTGAATCTCATTTTTGCATGGTCCTGGCAGTGCTCCTCCTGTAACCCGTTGCGCAAAAAGTAGGTAGTGGTCCTGCTGCTGGGGTGTTACCCTCCTGCAGCCACCTCCTCGTCTCCTGGTATACTGGCCCGTCTCCCGGTATCTCCTCCTTGCCCTGGACACTACGCTGGGAGACACAGCAAACATTGTGTCGTTTTGGTGTTCCCTTTATTTTCATGAGCAGTACACATAAGGAAAGGGGCAGGCTGCTGGCACATAAGGGACAATGGGGTTTCAAAATAAAACAGGATGTGGAGACCGTGGACAGAAACAATTTGACGTGACAGGACACGACAAGGAAACCGGATTTGGACAATCCAGCCGCCTCGTAATTAGTATGAACGCTGGCGTCCTCAAACAAACCAACGAAGAAGAAGGTGGACAAGGTATCCAAGTTTGGTTGCGCAGGCCACCGTAGTTCACTGGAAAGCTCAGGAGGAGGAAGGAGAGACACTGAAATCTAAATTGGAACCACTTGATGTTGCTGCGTCTTCTTCCAAATCTCCAAATATTAAACACTTGACCTTGAAGTCATTTTTCGGCTGTCATACGTGTGAGGCTGACTGTCTGCAACGGTGTTACTTTTGGGCCTCGAAATAAACAGAAAATTCAAACCACAGTAATTGCGTGTTGTTAAATCTAAGTTGGAAATGGTCTTGTGTGAAACTGCAAAACCTTCCTCTCTCTTTCCAGGTGAACATGTTGATCCCTTTTAGCTACATGCTCTTCTGGGTGGTGCTGCTGGGCTTCAGCCTCTACTCAGAACCTGTGGTCTGCGGCCTGGGAATGGTCATCATGCTGACGGGGGTCCCCATTTACTTTGTGGGTGTTCGGTGGAGGGACAAACCCAAGTGGATCTACAGGCTAGTGGGTGAGTGAAGCCTCCGCGTCATCAAAAGTGTGTTTTTGTGCAGCGCCAGCCGTGCCATGATCAATGTCCTCGTCCCGTTCCTCCCTGTGCCTGCAGAGAGAGTGACGTACGTGGGACAGAAGCTGTGCTACGTGGTGTTTCCTCAGGCAGACCCCTCAGAGACTGAGCCCCTCACTACCCACAAAAACAGTGACTGACTCCTGCCAGCGGTTACAGCCGATTGAGATTTGGTGCCACGGCATTTTTTTTGGTTTTGTTGTTTGTTTTTTTTTGTTTTTTCTTTGTTTTTATTGAGTGAATGGTGACAAAGATGCAGTTTTGTCCAGCAGACTGAACTGTGGCTGTGGATGCCTGTACTGTACAGCATACGGCATCACTGAATAAGATACCTTATTTGGTACCTCACTTATCAACAACTTTTTTTTTTGGTGGGGGGGGGGCCTTCTAGCCACCCATTCTCTCCTGTGTGCCATGTTCCCTTGAGTACAGACTTAGTCAGTGTGCGAAATACCCAGTAATCGGTGTTCATTTAGGGGGAGGGGTCCCTGAGTGTAACACACAGGACCGGTTGACTCCGCTTGGCAAAAAAAAATTGTGAATAATGTTTTTTAAAAATGTAATATTAGACAGGGTGACCTTAAAGGCATATTAGTGGCCATTAGTGACAATAATGTATACATTTTTTTTTTTTAGCTGTTTGAAAAACCATGACACCCCCCTAAAATTTTGCTTTGAAGCTTTCGGGGGGTCTCATTGGTTAATCAGGGGGGGTCCAACCACCCCCCAGGGGTCCTCTGTATTTCGCACACTGGACTTGGTTTTCTTCCGTGTGTCTCTACTTTTGACTGTAACTTCATTCTTAAGCTAATGTGCCTTGTGTGGACGTGCGTGCGTAGCATTTTGGTTTCGTGCGGGTATTTTTCGATTGTGCTGTAACTTTTTGACGTAAAATATGCAAACAGTCTCTGCACTTAGCAATCCCTTTACTGCTGCAACACTCTTGCTGCTGATACTCCCAGCTCGTTTCGCTAACAACCTACTCTGTAAATATGGACTTTCCTTTTGCCGCGTCTATTTTACGCTCGTTTCACTGTGCGCCGCCTGTTGGTTTCTTCCGTTTATAGTTTTACACTTTTCTTTCGACAGAGTTCAGCTGCCTTTGGGTTTTCAGAGAATATTCAAATCATATGAATAATATCATCATAATAATATTCACAGAATAGCAGAGGCAGAAGGGTGTTGGACAGTTGATAGTTGACTTCCCAGGCTCTGTCAAATTTAGGTGCATGTCTTTTTTTGACGGGCTGCTTTTGTTTACATGCACGGTCATATTTTCATCCTGTCACTGTGAAGAACCGTTAAGGTGCCGGACCTGCCACTCAGATCAATATTGCAATTCAGTAATTTTTGGTTTGTTTTTTTACCTGAAGGTATTAGAATGGAATAGAAGAGAAGAGAACGCCTTTATTAATCCCACATTGGGGAAATTTGCATAATTACAGCAAAACTATAGTGCAAAGAGAAAGAAAATTATATTAATTAAAAATAAATAAATAGGGAAAATAAAATATTTATAGAATGAGAGGAAAAAGAAGATATTTACATCATCATCATCATACATGGACAGTTGTATTATTTACATTTAGCTACATAATACTGACATGTAAGTAAGTGTTTTATTGTACTTTCATGAAATGTAAGTGGTCCCTGACGAGAACGTTGTCATAATAACATAATTAATCATGTCAATGTCGTGTTTTCTGCACCAGTCCTTATTATTGGATAATCAATGCTCAAAATATGTGAGCATGCCCTAACTTATAGAAATTCCGTAGAAAGCAGAAAAGAGAATGTGACCAATTGGCCCTACAGCCAGTTTCTTCACGTTGCGACTTGAATCAGTCAGGAAGTCGACAGTTTGACCGGTTTTAGAAACTTTATGTGGCTTCACCGTAAAAGAGGAAGAGTTTGTAACTCAGCAATACCGGGGCTGATCCACATTCAGTTAGCCTGATTTGGCCTCTTTGATTTATTATAATGAGCACTTGGGCTTTTTCTTTTCTTTTTTGATGTAATGCTTTTCAAGAGCCACAATGGCTTATTACAAGCTGAGAATGCTGACAAGGCATAAAGGCAGCACTGACCAGGAGCACAGTTCAGCTCAGTCGTTGTCTGTCATCCGGTCAGCTACAAATTCAAGAAATAACATTTAGAATAGAATAGAATTGAAAAGAATAAAATAGAATAGAATGCCTTCATTGATATCACATTGGGAGAAAAAAAAATGCACAAATACAGCAACAACATAGTGCAAAAGAAGGAACATGTTATTAATTGAAAGAACTAAAGAAATATAACATTTGTTGTAACTGAGACAATATTATATCTCAGACAAATCTGTTAATTTGTCTTTTTCTATCCATTCATCCATTTATCCATCCACCCGCTTCCTCCTACACTCAAGGGTTGTGGGAAAGTCTCACAATACACACACACACACACACACACACACACACACACACCTATGGACAATTCAGCTCACATGCATGTTTTTGGACTGTGGAAGGGAGCAGAGAGCCTGGACAGAACCCACGCAGACTCCTGGAGAACATGCAAACTCCACACAGGAAGGCCCAACGAGACCCCGGGAATCGAACCCGCAACCCGCTTGCTGTGACGCCGACAGCCAGTGAATCCCCTTCATCCCCACTGCGCTTTATGCAAACACAAGGGTGTGTGCTTTTTCCAGCTTCACCCCCTCTACAAATAATACACTATAACTGCCAACTCAGGATATTTTTACGTGTACTTTTACAGCCACTGCTGCCTTCATGAGGTAGTTGTCGTATGTGTATATGTGAAGATGGAGGTATTAGTCGAGCCTGTGATTGAACAAACACAGCAGCTAAGTTCTAATATGAGTCTAAATGCAAAAGGTCCAGCACTTTGAATTAATCTTGAGTTTTGCTATTAATGTTTGTCAAGACACATTAAACAATTCTGTGTAACACAAAAAGACAACCAGCTGTTTTATTTTTAATTCAAAGGAACTGAATGTGTCGAGGGCACACTGTACTTCAGACTGAATCATTTACACATTGATCTCCACTTCATAGTCAAGTACGAGAGACAAAAACACCCCCCGACAAACGAGAAAGAGAAAACTGTGTTGATGGAGTTGTAGCCCCATGTTGTAGTTGAAGCTCCCAATTAAAAACATAATAAAAGACATTAAACTAATACTGCTGCATTATTTGATGTTTAAACCGTCCAACCTTTTCACCTCAGCAGTATTTGCAAACTCTTCCTCTCTGAATCTGTCATGTTGTGCTCCTTTGGTCACCAGTTGGATTCAGGTTCTGCCTCGGAAGAGAAAACCTGATCTTCTGGTCAAGCCATTCTTTTGGCAGTTTAGAACTTTCTTTATCGTCATGATTCAAATAGCCATACAGTTCCAAGGGTTTTACTTGATTGATTTTAAGCTTATTATTTTTTTTGGTTTAGTATTTATTAGAGCTGGTGAGTCGTGACCCACTTTCGGGTCTCAAACCTGTTTTGATTGGTTTGCGGCTTCCTAGGCAGTTTAAAGTTAAAAGTCCCAGTGATTGTCACATCCCGAAGGATGCAAAAGTTGTCCTCTGCATTTGACCCATCATCCACTGGGGGAGCGGTGGGCAGCAGCAGTGCTGCACCCGGGAATCATTGGGTGATGTAACCCGCCAGTTCCAACCTCAAATACTGAGTGCCAAGCAGGGAGGCAACGGGTACCATTTTTACAGTCTTTAGTATGACTTGGCCGAGGATCGAACCCACAACCTACCGGTCTCAGGGCTGACACTATACCACTAGACCACTGAACTGGTCCCTTGCCTTTTTTTTTTATTGAAAAAATGTTTGGCATTTTATTTTGCTGGTCACACAATTCAATATAATAATTTCAATAATTTATTTACTAGACACGATAAAAAGTGGGCTAACGTTTTTATTTTTGTGAAATAAATTTCTTGAAGGTCTCCCAGTCTTTCATCTGGTCTAAAACCACAATTCTAAATTATTTCTGCTGCCGCCACCATGCTCCACCGTGGAAATGCTGTTGCTAAATGTGCCATGTTGTTGTTTTTGTTTTTTTTATGACAGTCATTCCAAAACAGGTGATTGCTCCTTGCTTTTTGGCAGAAATGTTTTGCACAGCTTTGTACGAACACAGATCTCCTTGGATGCTGCAATTCAGTCTGATAGTCTTGTCTAAATAGCCCATGATGTATGCGTTGAGTTCAAGGTGTGTTGTTAATGTCAGATGCAGTCAGTAAACTCTCTTTTATAGTTCATCACAAGCAGGTTGCACCTCACCTTTAACTGTCAAAGTTTGAAGCAGGTTGTCAAATGCAAACATTGCTTGTATTACATTAATATTTGACTGTTAGTCTGTTCCATTTCTAAAAAAAAATAGAAAACAGAAATGAAAATGAAGAATGTCAATGTATTTCTATTGACATAGAAAATGTCAATGTTTTTGTGTTTAGTTAAATAGTTTGATAAAATGATAAAAACACTTTTTCAACACTAAATTGTTAATGTAAGTGCATATTGTAAGTACATTAGCAATCTGTGGAAGGCAGCTATGTCACATCATATTGGCCTCCGACTAACAGCTAACTAATGAATAAATAAATACATTTGGATAGAGCAAAAATGTGCAGTGGTCATATCCATCTGGTGCAACGGCTTCATCCAGACATGAAGCCAGCTCCTGAAAGCAACTTATTGACCGTCAGTCAGCTAATGCTCTTGAGCCCTAATGCACAGCTTCCTGTCCTAACAGAAGAACACAGGAATCAGACTACACAAAACATTTGAACACAGAGGCTTGAATCATCTCTGGCTTAAGGAAAATAAAGTCAAATGATACAAATTATTCACTCTGTGTTGATGTTCATGTTCCTGTCAGAATCGTCATCCAAATCCAAATCCATCCACCCATTTTCTTTCACTGAATTTGAGGTTGCAGGGGTGTTGGGAGCTATCCAAGGTGTCCCGGGTGTGGGCTTACACCCTGGACCCCGTCAGTTCATTGCTCATGCTCACACCTGCAGACAGTTTAGAGTTTCCCATTAGTCTTTAAAGTGCATGTCTTAAATCTGTGTGGTTCCAAGCTGTGTTTACTCAAAGGAACCCACACGACACGTAGGGACGGCACTGCTAATGGCCTCAACACTGTGTCCGCTTAATCCTCACTTAAAATTCTTAAGTGCACATTGTATCCATTTTCAAATTTCAGCAATCCTGTTCCCAACTTAATGATTATCATTGTTTTTGCTTGGCTTTCTCAGGCCATGATTGCAAAACACTACTCAAGAACATTGACTAGTCAAAAGTATTTCAAATTGGGCTTAAAAGTGTAAAGGGATTGCTCCTATATAGCGCTTTCAAGCACCTTCACACACTTTACAATGACCTCTCATTCACCCCCACATCAATAGGTGGCTGCTGCCATGCAAGGCTCTCCATTGGGAGCAATTAAGGGTTAAGTGGACACAACAACAGACAGGGATGGCGCGGGATTTGAACCGGCAACCTCTCGGTCAGTGGACGACTCGCTCTACCTCCTTAGCCACAGTCGACCTAATATTTGGAGAATTGGAGAAGAAACAGTGATATCAAGTGGTCACCATTTAGATTGCAGGGCTCACCCTCCCTCCCCCAAGCTTGCCAGTAAGGTACGGTGTACCTTCACGGGAACTGCTCAACTGATAGGACGACCAAGTTACTTGAACTGCGTGTATGTACTTTTAGTAATGTGTTTATGGGCAGTCTATATTAAGATTTTACAAATATAAAAATCCTAAATCGGGGCAAATTTTACACACTGGACCTTTAAGTAGGGCAGGCATTGAAAAAGGTTGCTTTAATTCATTTTTTCCCCCACATCCCTCTTAAAGCTTCATTCATCCAAAGATTTAGATGTAGACAAACCTGAACATTGTTTAGTATTCTTCGTAACTGACCTTTAAAACACACACACACACACACACACACACACACACACTCATAGAATTGAAAAAAAATATTTTATTTCTGAAACTCCAATGCCATAAAAATCCCAGAGACTCCTGATACAGTGGTGCACTACAAATCTATTACAGTCAGTGGTACCAATCACATGTCACATTAGTGATCCAAAGCCCATGCCCAGTCACACAGACACATCTAATCCCTTTCTAATAATGCAAACCACAAATGTGAGAGTGTTAACCCTATTTACAGCAAAAATCCATTAAGGCATCTTTATACACTTCTGTACAGACTACAGAAAAACATGAGGACAGACATTCTGCAGATATGTCGCATGTGACAGCAGCGAGACTTCTGTTCAAGAGCACGCCAGGCTTCAAAATGAAGTGTTGGAAAAAGGCACAATGAAAAAAGAAAAAAGACAGAAAAACTGAAAGAACCCTGTTGTCTTGCTGTCCACATCTTGGAAATGATAAATGAAAAAAAAAAAAAAAATCATAGCTCTTAACCTAACCAAAGTCCAGGTGTGATCTCTAATGGCACATTACACATAGCAGCTTAATGAGAAGAAAGCATGAGGTGCAAGGGTCATGGCACATTTAGCAGGCTAAAAGTAAAAAGCTGAGTTCACTTTGTTTAAAGAAGCATTACAGTGCACATGGAAAACTGGCAGCATTTTGGAGCACGTCATTCTCCGCTGTCCCCTGTCGTGTCACCTGATAAATATATTAATGCAGTAGCAGAGGCAGAAACTAAAAAAAAAAACACTATTGTGTGTTTGTATATATATATATTTTTTATATATAATTGAAAATAATAATTTTCAATAAAAATTTAAATTGTAATTAGAAGCAAGTAAAGGGTCATCACTTATGTCCAGCATATTGAAAATATCCGTTAAGTCGTTCAGTACCTTCTGGGAGGGGGGGGAAAGAAATCTTTGACATTGTGCCATTTCACGTTCCACAGTATAGATATATGACTCTAGAATCAATTAAACCGGCAGCTCAGACATCCACAGGGAGTAACTGGGCAGCAGCAGTAAGGCTGGAATATTCTGAAGTAAATGCTCTCTACAACATTTCCTGGCACGCGAGACTCGAGTTCATTCAAGGTGCAAAGGAGTTCCCCTGGAGGAGAGTTCACTCATCAATAATAACACCAATAAAGAGAGCGAGAGGGCCGAGTTAAAGGCCTGTCATTACATTTGGATTCTCAACCTGTGTCGACAAGTTAGAAGTAAAAAAAATTAAAAAGCTTTTGAAGTGTACAGTATTTGACAAGAGTGTTATTCTTAATGCAAAAGTAACTTTGATTGGTATCATCTGAAATACGTGCGTGTGACATTGCTGTGATTGATTTTTAGCTATGCTTCACCATATTAGTATTCCCAATTCTAAACGCTTAATGAAAACACACTTCAAATTTGGCTCTGATTTGTCTTCTTAGAGTGGCTTTAAGGAACCGGTAGCCCGCTGGCTTTGCGGAACTTAGCACCCCCTTTTGGACGAAAGTGGTTGTGACACCAGCGCCCTCTGCTGTCAGAGACTTTTGCTTGCACGCAGCGTACTCATCCTGCCATATGTGCATTTGTTTTGGAGGCGAATGAAAGTCACGGAAATATTTCACAATGAGTGTTTGATGAATATTTGAATCTGACGCCAAAATATTACTAAATGCAAAATGTAAAGACGGCGACACAAACTTTGACTGTTGCCATTCATACAGCTGAGTGAACCAAGTTAGTCTCTGTACGGGCTAACCACAATGTGTTTCCAACTGACAAGCTTTAGACTGGAGCTGGGATCTACTTGACAAGGCCAAATAAATAAGGTTTTCGCAAAAAAGCAAACTGCAATATAGACTCACTGGCCACTTTATTAGGTACACCTCACTAGTCTAGTCTTGCCCTCAGAACTGCCTGAGCTCTTGTGGCATACTTTCAACAAGGTCCTCAGAGATCTTGGTCCATATTGACACGATGGACGTTGCGGCTGATTTGTTGGCTGCACGTCTATAATGAATGCGGTTTCCGTCCTGATTGCGGAAAGCTGGGCTAGCTCTACGCTCTCAAACAGATGCTCGAGGGTTCATGGAAGTTCACCCCGACCGGTCCACATGTGCTTTGCAGATTTGGAGAAGGAGTCCGACAAGGGATCCCATTGCATCTTGTGGGAAGTACTCCAGGAGTACGGGGCCCGGGGTCCTCTGTTCAGGGCTGTTTAGTCCCTGTATGATTAGAGCAGCAGTCTGGTTCGCATTGCCAGCAGTAAGTCAGACTTGTTCCAAGTCTGTTTTAGGCTCTGGCAGGGCTGCCCTCTGTCACCGGTTCTGTTCATTATTTTTATGGACAGAATTTGTCGGCCCAGCCAGGGGCGCGAGGGGGTCCGGTTTGGGAACCACATGATTGCGTCTCTGCTTCTTGCAGATGATGTGGTCAAGTTGGCTTCATCGAGCCAGGACCTTCAATGCCTGCTGGGGCGGTTTGCAGTTGAGTGTGAAGTGGCTGGGATGAGAATCAGCACCTCCAAGTTCGAGGTCATGGCCCTCAACTGGAAAAAGGTGGCTTGTTCTCACCAGAGCCCCTGCAGATGGAGGAGTTCAAGTATCTCTTGAGGGTCTTGTTCACATATATAAAGCAGATCTCCCATTCCACCACATCCCAAAGATGCTCTATAGGATTGAGATCTGGTGACTGTGGAGGCCATTGGAGAACAGTCATGTTCTAGAAAACCAGTCTGACATGATATGAGCTTTGTGACATGGTGCATTATCCTGCTGGAAGTAGCCGTCAGGAGATGGGCACATTGCGGCCACAAAGGGATGGTCAGCAACAACACATAGGCTGTGGTATTTAAACAATGGTCAATGCCTTGAACCAGGTGTGGTCTTCTTCTACTGTAGCCCATCTTGTTCATGGTCCAACGTGTTGTGCATTCAGAGACGGTCTTCTCCACTCCTTCATAGTAATGAGTGGCTGTTTGAGCTATTGTTGCCTTGCTATCACCTCAAACCAGTCTGCCCATTCTCCTCTCACCTCTCACTTCAACAAGGCTTTTTCGTCCACACAACTGCCACTCACTGGATATATTTTCTTGTTCAGACCATTCTCTGTAAACCCCAGAGATGGATGTGCATGAAAATCCCTGCAGATCAGCAGTTTCTGTAATATTTAAGAGTTGCTTGTCTGTCACCAACAACAATACCATGTTCAAAGTCACTTGAATCCCCTCTCGTGCCCATTCTGATGCTCGCTTGGAACTTCAGCAAATTGTCTTCACCATCTAAACGCATTCAGCTGCTGTCGTGTGATTGGCTGATTCGGTATTCATGTTAACAAGCAAGCAGGTGTACCAAAGTGGCCAGTGAGTGTACGGCTCAGTAGCAAAAACGGTGGGTGAAATAATGCTATTTCACAGAATCTCTTGTTTCTTTTTACTTGGCAAAGACAAAGTGAAAGTAGTGACTGCCTGCAGTAAACCAATTTGTCTGAGTTTGCAGGGATTTGAACCTGGTCAGCAGTCTTTTTTGCTAAGGGTTTAATTTCCTGCCACAGGAAAATGTAAAAAAAAAAAATATTTAACATGATTCAGGGATCTCGACGTTGTTACATGCTGTAAATTGCTGGAAGTCCCTTTAGAATTTTCCTTTAGTTACCAGTCACTACTTACCAAAAAATAAGTTGAAGCCTAAACAAGTACTAACGATGTCATCAGATTTGTTATTAAATGTTCTAAAAATAATTCACTAAACGTCAGCTCATTTAATTACGTGGGTAATAAGACAGAGATCGTTGTCTTCTAACTTTATAGGCCTTGATGGTTCACAGTATAAAGCGGTGCAAAATGGCTCTTTTTAAAAAGGCGGCTTTGGCATTTTTGAGAGGACATGCGGCCTGGATAGTTTTGGTTACTGGAGCAGGTTTGCGTGGAGCAGGAGCGCAGGACTGCAGCAGGCTTTCTTCGACTGAAGTCAGAGGCAAATCCACCCAAAGGGAAATAAGCGTCACCGCAAAGAGAGACGGGACTTTACAGCGAACCTCAAAACCAATTCTACACAAAACTGGGTAAGCACATAAATCCTGAACGTCGGAGTGAACTGTCTCTTTAACATTCGGCTTAACAATAGAGATTCACTGTACAGCATAGACAGAAAGCGCTGGTTTCAATAATCAAAGGAGCTTTTGTGCAAATGTGGATTGGTAAGCGTTCAGAGGGTCGCTCACGGACCTGAGCGTCTTTGTTATTTTACATCACCTCCTCGGTGTTTCCTCTCTTGGAGGTGGAGGTGGAGGAGCATCGCGGGGGTGGCATCTTCCACCCACCACACTCTTAGCAGGGTGTCGATGCTGAACCTCCCCCCTCATCACTGAAGGTCCTGCTCAGCCTGCTGAGTCTCCTCTTGCCACGCCTCCTTCTGCTGGGCACTCCAGCAGTAAGGGGGTCCTTTGCTTTCACGGAGGAAAAAGAAGAAGAAGAAGAGGAAGAGGAAGTAGAAGAAGAAGAAGAAGTAGAAGACGAAGACGAAGACGAAACAGGCTCCGGAGATAAAGCCACTTCCAGCCCCTGTGACGGAGGCTGGCTTGTAGAGGCCAGCTGGGAGGAGGGAGACCCCGGAGACAGAGGCCCTAAGGGGGAGTAGCGTCTCAGGGAAACACCCTGCAGGTTGACGGCAAACTCCAGGATCAGTTTCTTAGACGCCCAGGGGGCCACCGAGGGCTCCTGTGGAGAGGGCCCACTTTGATGAGGGGTGAGGGTCTCCCACTGTTGAGGCCTGATGCTTTCCCTGCTGAGAGGCGACGGTCCCGCCCCCTCGGCGCCGTCCTCTGACTGAAAGGAGACGGGCGAGGCCGGACTCTCCCGTGCATAGGGCCGCAACTCCATGCTGGCCAGGCAACAGGAGCCGGGAGTGGCGCCCAGAGCTCCCTCCTCGTCCCCGAGCCCGGCCCCGGACCTGGGACTGGCCCGGGTCCCCGGCACGCTCACCGTCCGGTAGCTCTGAAGCCCCAGGGTGACCTGCGTGGGCCCGGGTGGGTCCAGGAGGAGGGCGTGGCCCCGCGTCCGCGGCCCCCGGGCGTTGAACAGGCGAGTCCACAGGTGGCTGAGGCGCCGACGGGAGGAAGATGAGGAGGAGGAGCTGCTGCTGCTGCTGCGGCGCGTCGAGTGACGCCGGATCTGTCTGCGCATCGCCAGGCGCAGGTTCTGCAACACGGAGGCCTGCGAGGACACATCGATGCTTTAGCGGTTTAGAGCCACTGTACGGTGGCAGGCTAATGCTAATGTACTGTGAGACGTCAGGTGTGTGGTGAAAAAATTGTACAATTTCAGTTAATTGGTCGAATTAAGATAAAAACAATTCCATTGAGGAGTGACTGTGCATTAAAACAGCGGTTCTCAACTGGTGGAGTCTCAGGACCCACATTTTTATCCTTTTAATGAAGTTGTGACACAATTTTTTCCCCCACAGCCCTCAAATTTATTCCACAAAAAATAAAAATGCCCAATTTCTAAATAAATTATTCTAATTACTTGAATGAAAATAAATGCCCAGCATTTTCTTTATAAATCAAAATCCTGGAGCTCCGCAACCCACTTTTGGGTCACGACCCACCAGTTAAGAAACGCTGCGTTCAGAAGAAATCTAATCTAAGTCCCTTAATTTAAAAAGAGTGAGTATAAGTAAATTCACAGACTATATTGTCATTATTAGGCTAAAAAGTGTAATTTCATATCATTTTTGTTTGGTGGTGTACGCGCCATGGGATTTTTTTCACTGTAAAAAATGTGCTGTGGCTCAAAAAAGGTTGAAAAACACTGTGCAGGTACAAATACAAGCGATCAGTTGCTAAAGCTGATTAAAGCATACAATGTTTTTTTTTTGGTTTTTATGTATCCAGTGTGTGTTGTGTTATCAACAACCTGGGCGGGGTTGTACACCGGGAAGTCCTCGACAGGAGGGATGAGGCCCTGAGCAATCAACTGGCCGTAGGAAGGCGGGGCTTCTCTCTCCACAAAGTCCGCCTCCATCTGAGTCATCTGGGTCTCGAAAGCTCTGCGAGAGAGACGAAAGCGAAAGAGAAGACGGACGCTGAGCACCTGCAGGGGGAGCCACGTTTCAGGAAACACACGCTGCACTTTGAAAGGACTTCTGCTAAACGCAACTGGCCCTGTTAGTACATACGTTGAGGTTTCAGGCTAACTCTGGCTACTTCCTGGTTACGTCATTTAACTCCTTCCTTACAGGCATATGTCAGTGCACGTATATACTTATATTGACGTTCACTCCTGTACAGGAGATGTCGTTTGACACACGAATGGACTATAAGAAAGCCATCCAGACTATCAATGAAGCCTTAAAATCCTCCGTATAAGTTAAATGTATGTGTTGATGATTTTTATCTTTGTCAATGTTGTTGAATTGCAATAAAGTTGAAGAAATAAAAACAAAGAGTGAACACCATTTTCATCACAGGCAAAAATAGACAAGGAGAACTTTTCTTTTAGTAGTATCTGATTTTGTTTTTTTTTTTTGAGCATCTGTATTCCTATTACAAGTAAATTTGTTTTTTAAATATCTGTTTGATAAATAAACATTTTTTTATATCTTTATTCTTGATATTAAAATAACAATTGTAGGGACGCATCAGCCTATCAGAACGAGCCGAGACACAGCAGCACGTAAGACGCCATGACGTCACGCTGGGAATATAAAAACTCTTTTCTATTGATTTTCTGGTCTTTATCTTTTTTCTTTTTTTTTTGAAAGATTAAAAGTCTGTCAAGTCCTGAAAAATGCACAATCCAAAAATTTATTATGAACTGTATTCCAGGTCACAGTCATCCTGCCAGCTGGTGTTTTTTTTTGTTTTGAAGTCTATGGGGAAAATGTGTTTTGAGCCTTATTTATGCGATTCTGGCTGCAGTACCTCGAGTGGCCACTGGGAAAAGAATTGACATTTAGCCAGTCTGCTGTTCAGTTTTTATGATCCATGTATGGTTTAGCATAGGGGTGGGCAAATTACGGCCCAGGGGCATATGCGGCCCGTTAAGATTTTTAATACGGCCCGCCGAACTTTAAGAAATTCAATTAATAGTAAGTAAGCAAAAAAAATGCTGTATTTCATCAATATTTTCAGTGTTTTAAGAGTAATTTTAATAAAGAGCTAAATACCTTGGGGCTTCAAAGACACATATTTTGTTGTAACTTTGCTTTCGTTCATTTTCAATTGACTTGAGAGCATAATTTTCACCAAAACACTCCATCAATCTGCTCCTGCCCCCGTCCGTCCATGTTTTAGAACCCATTGTGGCCCAACCATTCGAAAGGTTTGCCCAACCCTCGGTGTCGCCCCTGACCTCCAAGTGTGTCAATGCAGAGCAGAGCATAGCAGAGCAGAGCAGAGCGTCCTGGCGCCCCCTACCTGTACTCCCTGTTCCTGAGGGAGTGGAGTTTGAGCGCGCAGCCGAGCGCGATGACCAGCAGCAGGCTGCACACCAGGCTGCCGATCAGGGCGGCCGTGATGACTTTCCTGGGGACGGCGGCCAGGCAGTCCCTCTCGTCGCTGCCGTCCAGGCAGTCCTCCTGGCCGTCGCAGCGCCACGTCTCGAAGATGCACAGGTTGGTGCCGCAGTGGAAGTTCCCCGGCTGGCAGTCGAAGCAGTTCTTCTCGTCCGAGCCGTCCGGACACCTCTTCTGGTTGTTGCAGCGCTCCGAGGCCGGGTAGCAGCCCGTGGCTCCGCCCCCACCCCCCTCGCAGGGGAACTCCCCGCGGGGGCAGGCGGGGCAGCCCTCCTCGTCGCGGCCCGACGGGCAGTGCCAGTAGCCGTCGCAGCGCTGGCGCTCCGAGTAGCAGCCCTCATCGCCACCGCAGGGACGCTCGCCGGGGAAACAGTAACCTTTGACCTGGGAGACACGCACGGGAAGTGAACTCGAGGCAATACTCTCCTCCAGTTTTGCTTACATAGAAAACGTAAAACAGCGTTTCGCAACTCGTGGTTCGGGTGGGCTGTTGATTGGGTTGCAGCTCTGTGGGCAGTTTCCCCAGGTGTATACATACAGAGATACAAACAACCATTTGCTCTCTCACACACACCTTCGACAATTTAGAGTTTCCAATTGACCTCACATGCATGTTGTGAGGAGTGTGGGAGGAAGCCGGAGAACCCGGAGAGAAGCCACACAGACACAGGGAGACCATGCAAACTCCACACATGAAGGCCCCAGGCCGGGGATCAAACCCGCAACTTTCTTGCTAGGAGGCGACAGCGCAGTGTGTGTGTGTGTGTGTGGGGGGGGGGAATTTTGACAGATATTGGAATATACCAATAGTGACAAAAAAAGTGAATAATATTTTTTTAAAAATGTAATATTAGACAAGATGATCATAGAGAGATTTTAGTGACCATTAGTGACAATAATATATAATATATATTTTTTAGCTTTTTGAAAAAAATCGAGACCCCCTTAAAGTTTTGCTTTGAGACTTTCAATATTAATCGGGGGGGGGGGGTCCAACCAGCCAGGACCCCCTTATATTTCCTACGCTGCAACAGTGCTAACTGCTGCACCACCGTGTTGCCGTAACATCAATCCGTTTTTTTAAAACACCAGACAGTATCGATGGACCTCCTTCTGTCTTCGAGAGATGCGTCATCCTGTTGCTGGTGGAAACATGAACGTGCCTCATCATATTCATGTACATGCAGCACACCCTGCTCACTCCTCACAATCCTCCTTACTCATACCTGCGCTTGTGACCACATCAGCCTCGTCCTTCAGAATCTACAATGCATCCACTTCAAACTCCTCTCACTCACACACAGGCCCACACAACCCTAACCCCGTTCCACCAACACCACTCCTCTCACCATTCCCGTCACACCATTATACAGACCAAGGACAAAACCCTGCGGAGCGCGAGCCCTCTCTGCTGCTGAAATCTGTTCTCTTCAGTGCAAATGATTTTTGTTTCTTCCCACTTGATAATTTGGTTTTCACCACAGCAGTGATCGGCTATCGCTGCCTCTTTTTTTTTTTTGTCATCTTGTTTTGATTTTTCCTTTCCTTTTATGTTTGTTCATTCCTTGGTAACATCGGCTGATAAGACACGTTCCCCACCAACACCGGGGTGGCGCTTCTCTGAAGAAGACAGAAGAAAGCGCGTCGAAACTTTCAAGTATTTAAAAAAAAAAAACTTTTTATACCTAACATATATTAGAAAATGGAGAAAAGCATTGAAAACATAAAAGCTAAATGGGGCTATAGTGAACATGAGGCGCTTTATCGGCCGGTGCCTGATACTAAATTCACATTTAGCATCGAGAGGATGACGGGCAGCAGAGCTCAAATAGGTTTCGTGGTTATCATGCGAGACCAAAACATCGGCAGTACCTGGTAGGTGGCGTTGAAGCCGTGCCCGGGGCTGTGGAGCTGGGCCAGGTACAAAACGCTCATCTGGCCGTGGCTGGATTCCAGCAGCGCCGGGCGCCTGTTGTTGTGGTAGGACAGCACCTGCAGGAGGCGCTCCGCCCGCTGGAGCAGCCCGTCGTAGACGTGCAGCGAGTCCCCGGGGCCGAGGCGCAGGTCCAGCTGCAGCACGATGGGCTTGGGGTCCTGCGTGTCCAGCAGCCAGGAGCAGCGCAGCTCCGAGGCGGCGCTCCTGTTGGGCCGGAAGAAGTCGGGCGAGGCGAAGGAGCCGTAGAAGTTGCCCAGGCGTTTGCCGCAGGCGGTGTCGGGGCAGCCCAGCTCGTCGGCGCCGTCGGGGCAGTCGCGGGCCCGGTTGCAGCGCAGGGCGGCGGGCAGGCAGCGGGTGGACTGAGCCTGGGTGCAGGGCACGGAGCCCGGGGGGCAGAGGCCCGGGGGGGCCTCGGTGGGGGGCGGCCAGCAGCTGCGCTCGTCGGTGGCGTCGCCACACTCGTCCTGACCGTTACACCTCCAGGAGCGGGGGAGACACTTCCCGTTGCCGCAGAGGAACTCGTCCGGCTGGCAGCTGCTCTGACCCAGGTGACCTATGGTGGGGGTGGGCGGGGTGAACACCAAGTGGCGGGATTTTAAAACCAAGAAGCTGCTGCTAATGTCTACAGGGTCATCATGCGACCCTGTACACTGTGAGGACCCTGTCATGTGATACAGGGTCATCACAGTACGACACAGTATGACAAGTGCAGCATCTCGCTGCAGGACACACACACACATGCACACACACACACACACACACACAAATATTGAAATCAAACACACAATAACCTTTTTACATTGAGAAGGTTAAATAAAATTTAAAAAAAACATAAATAAATAAAAATATAATAATGAATGTAAATAATAAAACAACAACAACAACAACAACAACTCATAAAAACCCTTCTAAAAACTTGATGTTAAAGTGGAAATAAGGTGTTACAGCATGTCCTGCCTTTCACATTGCTCATATTGTTTCTTAGAGCAATAATATTGGTATTATAACAGAGAAGGAAAATATGTATTTTTTATTTTTACTCATTATACCTTTCAGATTATGACACATACTGTGACAGAGGACCCAGTTTACCTCTGATGTAGGAGAGGCGGAAGCCTTGCGCCTGCCCGCTGCTGTTGGGCTGAGAGTGGAAATAGAGCCACACCCGCCCCCTGGTGGAGAAGAAGGGCGGCGGCATCTCGGAGCCACACAGCCTGGACTCCCCGTTCCATGTGGGGCTCAGCACCAGCCAGTCGCCGGAGCAACTTCCGGACTCGGCCACGTCGAAGTTCCGGAAACTGCAGCAAGAACGCAGACGGCATCGTTCCAGTCAGTGGTGTGGTCTATGTCAGTGTTTCTCAACTGGTGGTGGAAATAGAGAAAATATCAATAGAGATGTTGTCCATCTATTTTGCTGGACACACAACTCAATTCAAAATAATTGATTTACTAGACATGACAGACAGTGGGCTCGCGTTTTTATTTCTGTGGAATAAATTTGTACCGCGGCTTCATAATAAGGCCCCGAGACTCCCACCAGTTGAGAACCACTGCATCAGAACAAACCAGACTCCAGCGCTGGTTCCAGTGGTCAGCCAGCAGCGGCTGCCTGCGTGAGCCTGAGCGCTACCTGATGGTGATGACCTCTCCCTGTCCCCCCTGGATGTGCCAGCTGCAGTTGACTCCAGGTGGGTAGTTTAAAGGCCAGGCGGGGCTGTAGATGACCCCCCTCCGCTCCGCGTGCACCTCCACTCGCTCGGTGCAGGCTGGTGCGGGACAGAGACACAGAGCCAGTCAGACTTTCACTGTTGAAAGGAGCTCGTGCTCCGGTCGAGACGGCGGTGACAGAAATATGACTCAGCGCGAGCCACCTTTATATCTAGTTTCAACGCAGGCAGGAGGTGGAGCTCTAAAAACATTTGAAAAGGCATTCCAGGCAACGACTTTATCATAGCACAAGCTGGAAGTAAGAAACGTTCTCTCACTTTGTCTGCTAGACATCTAACTCTTCTCATCAGTGTTAGTGGCATCGCCTGATCAAGCAGACAGAGGAAGGCAGAGCATTCACTGCACACGCAGTGCACTCTTGCTGATTATGTGTGTGTGTGTGTGTGTGTGTGTGTGTGCGTGTGTGTGTGTGTGAGAGAGAGCGAGAGAGAGAGAGAGAGAGAGAGGGGGCGGGGGAGAGAAGGAGAGTGAGAGAGAGGGAGGGAGAGAGAGAGAGAGAGAGAGAGAGAGAGAGAGGGAGAGGGAGTGAGAGAGAGCGAGAGAGAGACAGAGAGACAGAGAGAGAGAGAGAGAGAGAGAGAGAGAGAGAGAGAGAGAGAGAGAGAGGCAGGTGAAGCAGTCAAGTCAGCAGAAGTCAGAGGGAGGTGAGAAATCACTACTATCTCACCAGTGGATATTGACAGGCTATCACTCTTTTCTGTCCTTCACAGTTCTCACACGCTTTGTACACACATACAGTATATCCAGAGGTGGGAAATAACAAAGTACAAATACTTCACTCCTGTACCTGAGTAGAGTATATGTTTAAAATCTATTGAGGTAGATTATAAACACTTTATAGTTGTAGATTATATTATTTGTATCTGTACTTTACTTGAGTGTTTCTTTTTCTGATGACTTTCTACTTTTACTCACCACATTTGTTCACAAATATCTGTACTTTCCCCTACTTACATTGGGGGAAAAAAGATGCTTGTTAGCTTTGTGTTTAAAAGTGTTAGAGATGGAAATTCTTTTAAAAGAAATTCACTCAGTATTATAGTTGTTGTTGCTTAAAGTGAAGCTACTTGAACGATACTGTTGTGTAGTTAAACATAAAAGTGACATAAAAAACACAAAAGAAAATAACATTGGCTATTGCAATTAAGAGTGTAAACATCCAATAATGGTTCATTGGTCACAGGTATGACTGATTACAGTTTGATTGTGCCGCAGTTGAAAAAGGAAAAAAAACTATAATATTGAGAGTACAAAAGGTTTTTTTTTTTGCACTTTTGTAAAATTAACAACAAATGTGTTGTTTCATTAATTGCAAAAAAAAGGTAATTTTTCCTTTTCATTTCATTTCAGTACTTTTCAGAACTTGTACTTTCTTACTTTTACTTAAGTAAAAGAGCTGAATCAGTACTGTTGCTTTTACCTGAGTATTTCCTTCTTCTTCCTTTTTTACATCAGTATACATCATTTTTCTTAAGTACAGGATATGAATTCTTTGCCACCTCTGCACACACACAGACACACACACTCACACACACACACACACACACACACAGAAGCACATACTTTTCACAGAAGCACATACTTTTCACAGAAGCTAGTTATAAATGCTGTGTGTGACTTGAGTAGGAAGAAAAGAGTTGTTTCTACACAGCGTTGTCTTCTCAAACCATTACATTAGCGCGTCCGTTCGTGGGTTGTCCCGTGTGGATTGTCAACTAGCGTCACGCTTGTCCATTGTCAACTTGACAAGAAACACATTGGCCGATAAACCAACAATTAAGATGACCATTACTATTGTAACGACAACAACAACAGCGATCGACTAAAGAATCCACTTCAAACATCTCCAGGTCCTGCAGCCACCCGTCCGTAAACAGAACCTGTGCGTTCTGCAGTGATCTGGAGTTGCTGGACACTTTGTACACTCACAGGTAAAATCATATAATCATCAACGCAATGCTCCTCATAGTTTGGTAACAGGTTTACAGTAACATCTGCTGACCACTCAGAATGTACAGTATTGTCCTTCAACTGTTCATTTTTTTTGGAGAGAAAATGAAACTGAGGTACTTGGAGTACTGAGGCTCAGAGATCCATCCAGGGGCTGCGATCCTTGGTGTGCGAGTGTCGGGTCTACCTACTGGCATTTTGTGACAAGGGTGTCAAACAAGTTCAAGTGATTTGTATCACGGTGTGTGTGTGTGTGTGTGTGTGTGTGTGTGTGTGTGTGTGTGTGTGTGTGCAAAGTGTACACCCTTGTCAAGGTGTATTGCTTTTCTCTCTCTCTCTCTCTCTCTCTCTCTCTCTCCCACATACACACACACACACACACACACACACGCACACACACACACACACACACACACACACACACACCCTATCTCCTATCTTCCACACTGGTCGCCTGCTTATTTCTCTTAACACCCTTCGACTTTATTCTCGAGCCTGTTAAGTGCCGGCCATAACAATAGAGGGGGTGGGGAGATGGTGGAGGAGGTGGGGGTGCGGGTGCGGGAACCGAGCAGGGGGTTGACTGACTGACTGCAGAGGAGGAGTGATGTCATGCTGATGGCAGCATCACATTTGTGAGGTAGCCACCATGTTTCCACACAAACCCTGATCGTTTACCCACCACAGATCGATCACCATAGAAGGTCCCCACAGACACAGCGGCGGTCGCATCTTCTCACCCTCAACACATCACAAAAGTCAACACAACCACGTCTTCATTTGTCCCTTTAACAGGGAGATGCTGGATATAGCATGCAACACAGAGCCCCTGTACGGGGTGTGAACGTCCATTCTTCTGTCCCGACACTATCGCGTGTATGAGACGCGATATTAGACGCCAGATCTTTTGTTGGTGGCTATGATCTCGCAACAAACACGCACACCCAGGAGGATGAGAGAGCCCGTGGAAACACACATCCCCGGCAGTGGAGACGCTCTGTTGTTGTTGCTGCTGCTGCTGCTGCTGCTGCCGCTGTGGCTGTTTCTCACCTGCACAGAGCGAAGTGGAGCGGAACCACAGCAGTCCGAGCAGCAGCTCCGTCAGACCCATGGTCCTCCGGGGACTCCCGCTACGATCCGGGACACGGTCTCATCCACGTCGGTGTCCTCCAGCATCTGCTTTCCGCTCAGAGGATGGTGATGGTGAGGGCTCCTCTCTGCGGGAAGGCATCATGTCCTTAGCAGCGAACCAACAGGAGTCAAGTCGGCGGCAGTTAACAACAAGCGCTTCCGGTCAAGTTGCAGCACAAGATCAATCTTCGACAATTAACGCATTTAGAGGATTACTGTACACGTGTGTGACAAATTATTCTTTACGAACAGTGTGGGATGTATTTTAGTCCACAATAAAAACACAAGTTACCGTCGTTTGATAACACACCGGATGTATAATTACATATGCATACACAAACTGTAGGCGTAGTTGCTCAAGTGGATTATACCTAGTTTGCAAATCTGAAAATAGATAATATAGCTAGGATCTATCTTCTATTCTATTTATTTTTCTTTGGGATGGGTCAGGCTCCATCAGACCCCTGTGACCCTGACCTCAGGAAGAAGTGGGTATTGAAAATGATTGGATAGATGGAAAGATGGGAAGGAAAAAAAAAAGACTGAAACCTTGTGAACTAAAAAAAAAAAAAATTCAAACATAACTGCAGTCACTCCAACGCCGGTTTGCCCATCAATGACGTGGTCGTTGCCGTGGCCGTATAATTGCTCTTATTTTGAAAACAGCTCGCTATAATTTCCGCTCATCGTGGCCTCACAGAATTTAACAAGATCAAAAACATCCATCCTTTGTTTTTGATCTTATTCACGTTCTGAATCAAACGCACTTGATGGCGGCGATAACGGTGGAGCACCAATAACATTAAATAGGCAAACTGCTTCATGAAACGAAACAGCATTTTGATTTGTTTTTTTCTGATTTTCCATCTGTCGGATACGGTCTCACGGATCCAGTTGTCAGACTTTACCACCACCGTGTGGTTATACGAGAGTACTGCAGTCTATGTCGTATAAAAAAAGGAATCCAACATATATCGTATGTGCACATCAGACCTGACACATATACCTAAACATATAATACAATGGTTCACAGAAAGCACGTAATGTATAGATGTCATACGTCGAGTTTCCTGTTTAGCTTTCTTTTGACCCAGGCACTTTGAACGAGCTACTAAAAGGCACCGCTGGGATTCGAACCCAGGATCTCCTGTTTACTAGACAGGCGCTTTAACCAACTAAGCCACGGCGCCAGTGGCGGCAAAGTAGGACATCTAGGTTCCTGAATGTAACGTGTACATCCAGGTCAACCGTATCAAACAGGCTCATCAATTTGGTTTAGACAGTGTCCCCTAAACAGTTTATTAAAAAAAAAAAAAAAAGTAGCGAGACTGAAAAATCTAATGCAGTCCCACGACTTAGTGAACATCTGGAGGCTTCTTTATCCTATCAGAAAGTATTTTCCCAATTTTTCTGTTGTGTCGTGCATGTCCCACTTCACTACTTTTTGTTGGATTTAAAGTTGTTGTCACAATTTTTCCCAAACTTTTAAACTGTGCATATACACTTTTGCTAGTTCACACCCTTGTGTCTCTCAACCTTAAACTGAATTATAAAAGAGGAAAGGAATCAAACAAAGGAATTCTGCCTCTCTGTCTCATGTCTGTTTCTCTCACGGCTACGTTCTCTTGTGGCCTCCTTCGCCCTCTCCAACCAACTTTATATCTGTGGTATGGAGAGGTTCCCAGGTCCACCTCCTCCATGTCCCCAGTGATGATGTCTCCAATGTGCAGCCCCAGCAATCCTCAAACACATTCTGGTGGAAAATGTGGAAAATACAATCACTGATTGTGAGATCAGTCTATGTGAAGCAAGTTACACCTGACACCACAACCAAATGCCGCAGTGCTTATCCCCCAATGCCATACCTGGAAGGAGAGAAACAATGGTCCAAGCCATCTCCTCTAGAGTTGGACCCACTCAACATTGCCCAGGATTGGGAAATGCAGGTTGACCTCAGCCAGACTTAGGGAGGTGAGGGTGGGGGGTGGAGAGAGTGGACCATGACGTTGTGGAGTGGATTTGGGCTGCAGAGTCTTTGTAGCCAAGTGCAACACAAGGCTCCAGTAGGCATCAGAGGACAGACCCAATGGAAGGCAATCAAAGAAATTACCATTGTAACAGTTACTGACTGTGGCTGAAATGAAGGGACGCAACACGGGCTGCCAAAATGACCATGCAGTGCCACCTGCGAAACACACCCAGGTCTGATCAGTCTGTGGTGTGCCAGCCCCGGTAGGGGGTGTCTTGTGATAAGTGCCTGAAATACCCAATGAAGTCGGGGCACACAACTGATACGGCGTGCTCGTGGCACTGCACAATCAGCAGCTAATCTCACCTCACACTCAAGAGGACATCTCCAACCCCATTCAATTGCTGTCTTGAAATTTTGGCATCTTTAAAAACCGGTCCTAGTAGGAAGTCTGTGGATGAAGAGGAGAGACTCTGCCTCGGCTCCGAGGCGAGCCAGTGGCATCCCGGTGGTACTGACAGCACACTTTGCTTTTCTGGACAAATCTCAAAGTGCACCAAAGTGATGCCGGGAGTCACTGCTGAAAACCTCTGGAGGTGTTGACGGCCTATCAGCAAAACACCCAAGGAGGAGGGCGTCCACTTAATATCCCCATAGGCACACACAACTGATGATGTGATGTGCAGGGGGCACCGCACGATTGGCGCCTAATTCCACCTCACCCAAGTGGACATCTCCAATCCCATTCATTTGCTGTGCTGAAATTTTGGGATCTACTGTATAACAAACAGCGCCTGTCAATCAGGTGGCAGTATCATATTTTCATAGAGTATTTCTAGTTGCAATGTTTTTGACAGTTCACACAGCCAACTGTCGAATGTGGCACAGAGTCCTTTCACATTCTTAGGATTAACTTTTTAGCAGTCACCATATCAAATAAAACAGCAACTTTTTCATTTTCATTGTCGGATGGCAAAATGCAAGAGGCCCCAATGATGACAATGAGAGGACCTGGATCCCAGTGCTTAACAAAAGCCTCTGAAAAACAATGGAAAATACACTTCCAGAAATATTTACTGTTTGGACAGAAGGAACGTGTCAAAATGCCAATTGCTGACTCACAGCCATTGAAAACTGGTGACTCATTGGTGAAAAGAAAAAAAAAATGCAGTTCAGCTTCTCCCTCCAGTAGTACAATCTGTCTGCAGTTTTAAACTATACAAATGTATGCCTGGCATTGACTGAACAGTCAGTCACCCCAGATCTCCTCGGCTAGTTTCACTCCCCGCTCGTCTTCCCATGCCTTCTTAATTCCAGTCCTGTCCTGTCTGATACGGTCCCGTCACATAACCTCTTGTATGAATTGTTTTTCATTTCGTGAAACTGCATTGGAGATTACTTGGCGCAATGCAGGACAACAGCTGCCAACGCTTACCTCATCGATGGGTTAGCCAATACCCCCGATTTGTTTTTCATTGGAAAGAACGTCCATTTGTTGTTTGCCATTTAGTTCCTCTCTATCGCACACACAGGTTTGTTCCTACTGGTTTGCTATTGCTCCGCCGAGGTACTGCAGACAACCCCAATAGGATTTACATCAATCGTTTTTGTACTTTAGCAGAGGCAGCAACGTGCCAATGACTACATACTGAGCAGACACTAAAGGCAATGTTCCTATAACTATTACAACACTTTATTCACTTTTTTGTGACGCGACAAGAAGGCACCATACGTGATATGTTTTAGCAATTTATTCAATGCCATGGAAATGTTCTGAGGTGTGAGGCTTCATCTGATGTGTGGTCAGTGCAGGAACTTTCAAAGCTTTTTACATGCGCATGTTCTCAGTACGGACATACACTTAACATTTGTTATTTTACTTGTATATTTTTCTTCTTTAATAATAATAAAAAAAAAAAATCACAAAGCTTCAAATAAATCCACTGATGAAGCTTATCCATTGCCAGTCCAATGTTTCACACAATATAACCAGTTCTTTAGTTTCAATTAAACTATAAAAATGAACAAAATCTGAGTAAAAACTTACAAAGAAAAACAAAAACGTAAAAATCAAAAACACATCCTACAAATGGTGCCAAACGGACGAACCCGTGAACAAACGAGTCCCAGGAACACATTGCACTGCTTCGTCTTTAAATTATTGTAAATATTTAAGAAAACAAAATACAAGTCACACACTCGGCAATCAAACATATTTACTGTTGATCCGGAGTTGACACCCACTATGTGGGGAGAAGGGAATTGAACACGGTAGCAGAAGTAGAATGAAGGGTGAAGGTTCACCTGAACTTTATTTTGTAGAACGACGTTGCTTGGCATACACTGAGGCAACGATATGTTTTCATACATCGTGAATGTTAATTCTAATTAATTAATCGTTTCCTGTTTAAAGACTTTTAATTTGTTTCAGGTGCAAAGTCTTTGGCTACCCCCCCGACCCCACTAGTTCCTCTGACACTAGTCATAATCCCACAACACAAATCTTCCACGATTCAATAGAAGTGATCAATGTCAGTTGGACACGTCCAACCCTCTTGGACGTTTTTTCTTTTTCTTTTTTTTCTCTCATTCGATTACACGCACATCTTCTCCTAGTCCAAGCAGTGCACTGCTGACCGGGTGAGTGCGTGTGTCTGCGTGACTACTGGTGGGCACACTGCACCCCTGGCCCGTGGTGGCCGCCCTCGTCGTCGGAGCTGTCGTTGTAGGCCTCCCTGCGGCCGCCTGAGCTGGAGCTCTGGCTCATGTCGTGGTCCTGCAGGTCCACCTCCTCCGCGTCCGCAGTGATGATGGGCGGCTCGGATCGTGACGGCAACATGTCTTCCAACTCCTTCATGTGGACCCAAAACAAAAACAACCTTTGTTTATAAAGGAGCTTTGACAGACATCTTCACCACTTCACACTTCCACCAATAGCCGCAGTTTTTTTTTTTTATTACTTCAATTTAAAAATTCATGACCCTATTTCAAATATGATATAGGCCAGTGTTTCTAAACTGGTGGGTCGTGGTCCAAAAGTGGGTGGTCAGAAACTGGGATGCGGCTTTGGGGCCAGTTCAATAAACCCTCCCAACTCCTTTTTTTCTTCTTTTCTTAAAAGGGATTTCAAAATATATAAAGACAATGTAGGCCATTTATGTTGCCTGACACACAATTCAATTCAATAACTTCAATAATTTATTTACTAGTCATAATTGTGGAATTCATTTGGGTGGCGACTTCATGATGTGGGTCCTAAGCAGGGCTGCATTAAGAATTCAGAGGCCCCTGGGCCAGACTCTTGGAGAGGCCCCCCCACACAGCTGTTCTCTGGAAGCTGAACTACGGAGCTGGTACCACACACAAACACGCTTATACATGCATCAACGCATCAAATGGCTTATGGTGCACAAGAGTGGCCTTATATGTTGGAAGCTCATGTATGTCCACAGGATTCACACTGACTGGCGACATCTTATTTTAATATTTTTTAGATGAATTCATCCCAAGACTCTCAGAACGTGCTGGTGCTTTTCACCTTTATACTGGTAGAGACATGTGCGTTCATGTGGTGTCGAAATAATCGGAAAAACGACTTTCCGACTGGGTTATATTTCATGGCTGATCGTATCTGTTGCCTCTGCTACCTGGTGCCTCACACCTGATTTATTTGTTTGGAAAATTAAAGAAAATACTAGTATTCATGTTCTCCCACATTACAACTTTAGAGCACACAAACGCAACAAAGTTGGAAGAACGGCTTGTCAAGAAGGACTCGGATTTCCGACACCACATGAACGCAGCATACGTGACATAAAAGAAAGCTAACTGCCGGAGCCCGGAGGCTCCTGAGAGCTCGAGGCCCCCGGGCCGCCGGTTCATGATCCGGGCTTGGTCCTAAGACTCCAACAGTAGTGAACCGCTGCTGTGGGCCTCCACACTGCACCTTTCAGTCAGTCATAGTTCACCTCCCTAAACCCCCTTCATTCCAAATGGAGCATTGAACAGTGAGCAGTGACAGGTAATTTCGGTAAAGGGAGGAACGATGGTGAGTGAGGAGACAACAGGTGAACGAGCTCTTTGCCCTGAAGCCCAAGACGACTGCGCTTCAGGAAGAGTGACTGCAGTTGGAACGCTGTGGTCCACATCTTGGAGATATGTCACAACGCCAACAGAATACAAACACAGAACACAAACAGGCCAATTCCCCTGCGGTTACTGACGCGCTTTTCATCTCCACTTAATAGCAAAACATTTCAGCAAGTTTACTTCCCACTGTGTTGAGCAAAGTGATTAGCGTCTGATTTACCACCAGCTCAACCAAATGAGGGCTTGTGCAAATGCCCTCACACGGTAGCAAGCCTGACAGCACGAGAGAACAAGTGCGACGACACACACACGAGCGCCCTCACCGTAAGTTTCTCGGGACTGATCCAGTTGTTCTGAGGGAACTGGACTTCAAACTTGACGAACAGATCTCCCTTCTCGAAGGGGTTGCGATACTGTGGCATTCCCTCCGCTCGCACCACCCGCACAGAGCCTGGAGAAGTGTTGAAAACACACACATTCAGAGAATCCTGATCCCAAACCACGAGAAAAAGAAGGATTAAAAACACTCACAGGGCTACATGGGAAATTCATTAAGACCGAACAGTCACTGGGCAGCATTGGTTTGTAGCAATCAACCAAAACCCCTTTAAACATTATTTAACCGCTGTTTCTAGGAATCAGTTTAGAAGGAAAACAGTCAGAACACGGAGGCAACACACTCGTCGCACACACACTCGGTCACAATGTAGAGTTGAAACTATTTGGAGCTTCACTTTCAATGCTTCCGACACCTACGACGACTATCATTATAACCATAGAATGTATTGTCAACCTGGTTCGATGACTTTGCCAGCAGGGTATTTCACCACAATCTGCCTTCCGTCCAAATGCTTGAGCATGAACTGGAAGCCGCACAGCGCCTCCACCAGGCCGATCTTGTGGTTCATATGCAGGTCCTTTCCTTCTCGTCTGAACGTCTGCAAGTTATGAATAAAAGATGATGAGACAGATGTGTTGCAGATGTGTTGCAGGCCGACAGTCTTTTGTTTGGGGTCTAAACACGAACGCCAACGGCCAGCGCTGCGTTTGACGAAGGCAACTGCACTGGACAAGGTTTCTTCAAGGAGGGGGGGGGGTGGGAGAAGGATGAGCTGTCACAGCCAGATGGGGGCGCTCCACTGTTCTGGTACATGTGACGGTAAATGTACTCATTCAATGAATCAATCACTTGATTTTTACATTTAGTTATTGTGGAGCCGTTTCTGGCTTGGCTAACTGAAGTTTCTCAGTGATTGTATCAGATCTCACTGCAGCGGGCTCATGAGGCAGTGCCAATCATACACTCGCTGACTACACGTCCGCCCAACAACAAGCTAACAACATGCAGTCACTGTGTACGTACAGTCTCTTATTTGGCTACGGTGCAGTTGGGACACCAGTACAAAATATTTTTCGAAGACATCCAATGCAGGTGAAGGGGACACAAAAATGTCAGTACCAGAAAGACAAGAACTTGTTTTCTTCCCACCTGCATGAAAGACTTTGTTTGTCTTTTTGAAGTCAAAGGGTGAATTCCAATTCCTCCCTTAACCCTCAATCTCAAAAATGCGCGCTCCCGCGAGGTGCAAGTACTGTCCCGATTCTAAGAACGTCAAGTTGAGGGACGAGTTTAAGGGCTGTATTGCCCTCAATATTGAGATTCTCCGGCACCACCCTTGGCAGTAAGGGCTACCCAGAAGGCATTGCGTATTTTCGCCAAGACATCTTCGAAAAAGATCGCGATGTAAAAGCGAGCTACAAATGGAAGTATTTTCTTAGTCAATAAAGATATAAATATTACGAAACCATTGTATTGTCTTAGTTTTTAGTTTTATGGATTATTGACATCGTTGTGGCGTAACACTTTTTTTTTATTACTTTATGAGGTTTGTCAGCCGGACTGGCGGTCCCGGCTTCACGTTACTTGTGTACCTCGTTGTGTAGCGAAGGAGGACTTCTTCCTTTTTCACCGTCTTTTTCTTTTTCTCCTTCTTCTTCGTCGTTGTCGTCTTCTTGACAGACTGGACGTAGCTTTGGCGTAAGGCCGCCCCCCACAGTCTGAAGACGTAACTGCACTTAAGGGGTGTCCCATTTCTAAGCCCTTACACTTATTTTTGAGGGCCAAGATTGAGGGCCAAAGATTGAGGGTTAAGGGCGAGGGTTGAGATTGAGGAGTTAAGGGAGGAATTGGAATTGGCCCAAAGTAGCAACGCACCTGATTAAACTTTGCCAAAACTATTTGTGTGGGTTTGGATTTGGCAAGATGAAAATAGATTTTTTGACATATGCAGTTGATGGCTATAAGACACACTGCCTAAAACCAAGGGCATGCATTTACAACTGGAAATAATGATGTCATAATAATGAGAACTAAGACAGCAGTACAGATGAGGCAATGGAGAGCGGCCTGGCCTGGTCTGGCCCGGCCCGGCCCGGCCCCCACCTCATGGTCTTTCTCCTGCAGGACGAGGACGATGTCTCCAGGCTCCACGCTGGGTGCCTGGTCTGCTTCGCCCCCAAAGGTGATCTTCTGCCCGTGCTTCATGCCTTTATCCACGTGCACCTCCAGAATCTTCACCTCCTTCACCACTTTTTTGCCCTCACATTTTTTACAGCGATCCTTCTCGCTAATAACTTCCCCTGTAGAGAAACCACGGGTCACGGAATTGCAAAAGAAAAAGAGACTGTGACTGCGTTTGACCCGACAAGGTAGGTGGCACACTGACCTTCTCCATTGCAGTCTGTGCAAACCGACTGCATCTGTTGGACCATGCCTGGGGCCAGCTGCCTGATCATGATGCGCATTCCCCGGCCCCGGCACGTTGTACATTTTTGCACGGCACCTGTCTTGCCTCCTTGCCTACATACACACACACAGACAACGTGCACACGCACATTTAATTACCTAACAATATGACAGAATAAAACAAAACCAATATAATTAATATAATTACAAGGCATCAACATTGTGACGCAGCGCATAACGGAATGACAATGAATACTAGAGCAGTGTTTTTCAACCACTGCGCCGCGGTTCACTAGCGCACTGTGAGATAATGTCAGTTGTGCAGTGAAAAATTGCCCAGTTTCAATGAACACAGACAAAACTGATACAATTCAACATTATGGTGAGACTGTGCGATAAAAGGAATGTAACCCTATATATTGCATCTGAACAGGCCCAGGTTTCACTCTGAGTGACTATAAATACATTGAGACTATATTGTCATGACAATAAAAAGTGTGATTTTATAATATCTTTGCCTGGCCACGGGATTGTTTCAACGTAAAACAGATGTGCTGTGGCTCAAAGAAGGTTGAAGAACACTGTGCTTGAGCACCGTGTTGGACTTACCCATTACATGTGCTGCAAAGAACATTTTTGCTAAGCTGTAGTTTAGTCGTTTTTCCATTGTAAAGGTCTTCCAAGGACACTCTGGAGGGGGACACAATGTATTTAAGCCAGTTAGAAGCCATTCAAAGACAAATAATTATTCTTAATCAAATCTCAAACAACAATGTTACGATGCAAGAATTGCACTCTTACTTCAGTGGATGAACCATGTCCTCTCCTCTTCTCCGACCCCCGTTTCTGGAGCGACTCTGGCCGCCCATGAACCCGAAGAGTCCGCCACCAAAAATGTGGGAGAAAATATCATCCATCCCAGGTCCACAGCCGCCTCCTTCTCGCAGGCCTTGCTCTCCATAGCGGTCATACAGTTCTTTCTTTTCAGGGTTGGTCAGCACCTCATAGGCAAAACTGATCTCTTTGAACTGAGGAGAAAAGGTAGGATAAGCGACACAAGAGTTTCCCATCATTAACATCAACATTCGAAGTTGGAGGTTTTGTATGTCTTTATGCTGTGTGCTATTATAAAGCAGTCCTTGTTGCAAGTTCAGTCTTTCGCCCTGCTTTCATTTGTGCCTGGTACAAATAAATTACCCCCCCCCACCCTGTCACCATACACACCAGCATACACATCAGTCTGTCCTGTCGCGATCAGAACTAATCACACAAATGTTTCCAAAGTAGGACAATACAAGATCGTGATCAACATGCCAGGTTGGTAGCACTGGGTATCAAAACGGTTCAGAGCAACTCTGAAGTCGGTGTGAGCAGCTCAAGAAGCCACTTTCATCAAGCAACCCCATTGGAGGAATTGCAAAGGAACCAACCCAGTGTGACTCTCAGGATAACTGCAGAACACATAGAACAAACTGAAGTTCCAGTGGAGGGAACACCGGGCGGCTCGCTGTCAAAGTAGCATGATTTTGATGATGGTCATAGCGCAAAGGTCAGTAATAGTTTTGTTTTCATTCATGGTTTACTAAACCTGTACTTGTCAATATTTAGAGAAAAAGAAACAACTATAACCACACAGCAACATTATGTTAACATTTGAAAAAACAAAACAATGATTTAGAAATAATACTACTAATTTATAATACAATGCAGTCACATTATATTTCAAATGGCATTTCATTGATTTGAAATGAAACATTGTAACCGTTAGTTCTCCTGCTCAGCATTGGTTGACGGGTTACCTTGTCGCCAGCATTTGGGTTCTTGTCAGGGTGGTATTCCTTTGCCAATTTTCGGTACGCCTGAGAAAAAAATAAAACACACAGAATCTCTTTCAGACACAGGTGCACGGACTCAAAAAAAACCGAACACACTTATTTTCTGTTACCCGTGATCGCAGCGTTACAGTCAACACATCCTCAACGACGTAACCCACCGCGTGACGTCATTGCTTACGACATTTCTACGGTCCGTTCTCACCTTCCGTATCCTCGACTGAATGCGTGTTTCTCCGTTTCCACGAACTTTCAGCGACAGAAGTTCCAAATGTCGGACTAATCAATCGGTAACCATTCGGTGAATAACCGTAAGCCAATTTGTATACACAGCTAACGACCCCCCGCTAAAATGGCGTCATATCGCTCTAGCTACGTATACCAAATATAAAGAACATTCCCCACAAAAGATATGTATAACCGTATTAAGAATTAACTTAAATATAAATAATTATTTAAAAAAAAAGAAAGAAAGAAAGAAAGAAAGAAAGAAAGAAAGAAAGAAAGAAAGACGGATACCACGTTAACCACAGCCATGTAGTTAAGAGCACACTCATTTTCACATCACGTCGTCTATAGTGAGTGTAACCCCTATGCTAGCCTTGTGGTTAATCATCAGAATATACAGAACATACAGCAGTTTGCTGGCGGATGATACGGTTCAACAAGGGGAACAATACTGGATAACTGACATCAAGGCAGCAGTCTGATAGGGGGACGAGGCTCTGCGTAGTAGCCGTCAACACTCGGCCGGGGACCGAGGCAGCAGGAAATTAGCAAAAACACTAAATTACATTTATAAGGGACTTTGTCTGTCGACATTTTTCCTCGCACGCAAGAAACACGGCTGCACTGACAGGTGTGAGTTATTACAGACTAGGATCCGACCCGAACCTCTGAAACATAACAAACCCTCAACCAGCCGGCAGGTTCAGAGAGCTCTGTGATAAACACCTGAGCTAATGCTAATGCTGGGGCCAATCACATGTTAGCATCTGGTTTAACACGGCCGTTTTTACATTGTTCACGCGCTTCCTATCTGCCTCGAAGCGACGGTATACAATGTGATTATCTGTACAGTCATTTCCCCAATGAAATCGTCGTTTAAAAACTACGACATTGGACGTTGTAGCCGCACTTTTCGAACGAACATCTGCCGGTAGAACATCAGGTTCTACCGGCAGCTTCTCCGACCACGGGACTCATAGATGAACGCGTTTCACGATTTCTGGCTGCTGTAACACGTGAAACGAAGAAGCGACCCGACACCGACGACAGTTACCTTCTTGAGCTCATTTTCGGTGACCGACGGAGACACTCCGAGGAGGTCGTACAGCTTCGTGTCGACAACGTTAGCCATGGTGCTGCTGTGGACGATGTTCCAGCAGGGAGGCGAGCGGACAAAGAGAGCGAGCCGGTGGTGCTGGAAGCTGCTTTGCTTGTCTCCTGCCGATTTCCGGTGTAACGCCGACTTCCCAGTAGCGTAGAATACGAACGGTCCTTCGTTTGTTTGTCTCGATGTCGAGTTTAAAGCTGGAATCGTGAGTTAAATTCCACACAATTCTGAGATTGAAGAAGACAGATACATTAAAGCAGGATCTTTCTTTTGTTTTTGTTTGAAGGACCGTGTTTGTTTGTTTGTTTGTTTGTTTGTTTTTTACTGTTTGTATCTAAAAGAAAAAAAGTGTTTTATATGTCTCCATATTGATACTCAGTTTGCGTGGAATGAGTATGTAGGTTTCTTGTGAACCGTCTAGACCAGTGGGTTTGTTGTAACACTTTTGTTCATTTTCAATTTACACCAAAGCACATGTTTTCTTAACATCCCGTGATGACACCAGCACACCAGCACTTATCACCAGCAATATATAAATACCTTGCACTATACATATATATGTATATATATACATATATGTATATATATATATATATATATATATATATATATATATATATATATATATATATATATATATATATATATATATATAGATAGATAGATAGATAGATAGATAGATAGATAGTATTTGTTTATTTCCTCATTGCACTGTGTTGTATGTCTGTCAGTTGATGTATATGTGAAAAAAGAACTGAAATGCACACATGCCATTGCCAAAACAAATTTCTATTTGTTTTACACAATGGCAAATAAAATAAATCTGAAATCTGAAGCCTATGAGGTGGATCACCATCCATCTGCTCCCGCTCTGGCCCCTCTGTCGAATTTTAGAACCCATTGTGGCCCCCACCAGTCAAAAAAGTTGCCCACCCCTGGGGCCCGTTGCACGAAACTAGGATACGGGATTAAGCCGGGGTATGTTGGTCATCCTGGATGAATTTGTCCGTGATCCGGTTGCACAAAAGTAGGATAGGTGGAAGAGCAACATGTTATGGTATAAGTTACCATGGAGATTTATTCTGTGGAGTGACCCTGCTCCAGACCAGGCTAAATTCTAGGATCTATTTAATCTCACCCTGTATTTCAGTAAACAATCACCACCAACGGAAACCAATCGTTATTCCACTCAACACTGCACATTGTTATCACATTCAACTAGACTCACTGACATTATTTCAACATTTGGAATAATTTAATTATAGCATTTCAACTTTTGGAATCATTTAATTTCAATTATTATAGAGAAATTAGTTGAGATAATGTTGCAATCATTTGATAATTTGTTACATAACTTATACTTTACCACGCATCATATATAAAAATACACATCCCATATAAACATGAATACACATCAAAGAGTAACATAAGGTTCTTTTTTGTGACAGTTGACGGTCCTGTCACTATGCCTCCAATAATTGATCATGCACCCTGGCTACTTGACCAAATGGTTAGTGTGCATGAGTATCACCTGGGAGTCTGGGGTTTGAAGCCTGCCCAGGCCCTTTACGTCTTGCCACATTTATTGAGGTTTCTATTTACACCTCACAAGCTGCAAATTGTTAGTTTGTTATCACTGTACTTTTTTTTTCTTTAATTCAATGTTATTGTGATATCTACTACCTTAAAGAATAGATATTTTAACTGTTCCCTGTTCTCACGTTTTATTACCATAGAGTGTCTTAATAATTCTGAGAAGTTGCATTTCATGGTACATTAAGTGCATTTCTTCTAACCTTATGAATGATGCCCGAGTTTCAACTTCCAACCAATCATAGCACTGAGGTAGGATTACAGATAAAAAAAAAAACAACAACTTTCATCTCTGTTTAGGTCAAAAGGTGCATACATGAAACAAACAGACACCATCATAATTCAATTGACCTTTATTTATTTTAAGATGTCATGTTCTTGGAGCTGGGAGAGGAAAGGAGAATAATTATTATTACATTTTTGTTCCAGTCAGCATACAGTGTGCATTGAAAGCATGACTCAGCTCTAATTCAAGTTTTTTTCTTTTTTTCCCCCCCTCCATTTCAAGGTTGAGTTTTCTTATTGTTTCCCTTTTTATTTCGGACTCTTATAAAATGTCTGCAGTCTTCACCTTCTTGTATTGTATGCCCCGATCAGCCAGATGTATTTGCTGCTGTAGATGCTGGGCATACAATTGTCTGATAACTTATGAGTTCTGTTAACCCATGACAATTAGCACAGTGGCAATTTTGCATAATGGAAATTTCCTTCCATTAATTCCCACTATGTTGCCAGGATGGCTCTCTCCATGCACAACATCTGAGTCCTGTTACACAAATGAAATTTTGTGCAAATGATGCTAATACAAAAGGTGAGCAGGCACCTTCTGCATACAATGTACACTTGTGTATCTTAAATATTAGTTAGGGTTACCATTTTGCAGGATGTTCTTGTATTTTATCGCAGAACTTTTTTTTAAAGCTCAAACGGACATTCAGTGAAGTTGTCTATTTGTCATTGTGACGGTTTTTTGGAGCTACATTTACACAATTTCACTCACATCTGCTATAACGTCCACCTACAATTTCAACGGGCTCGTAATCGGAGTACGACATCGTTTTCGATTATTATTATTATTATTATTATTATTATTATTATTATTATTATTATTATTATTATTATTATTAATAACTATTATGATCGTAATTGCGATTGTTCCAGCGGAGGAGCGAGTTCGTATTTGTGCACTTCCTACGCATTCAGACGGTCTGCAATATTTCGCCACGCTTTTCTCTCTTGTTTTAACGCTGTGGTGGTGTTGCCTTTCTTCTGTATTTCTTCTTTTACCTCCTCATAAACCTCCATTTGGATTTCCGCCTCGGACGAGAAAAAGGACGCCGCTCTCGTTGTCATGGCAAATCCTTGATTCTGAGCTCGATAACGGGGGTCTATCTGAGGAAGCCGCGTGCGCGCACTTATCCAGGATAGGTTTCACCTGGCTTGATGAATCCGTGCGCTCTCATCCTGGATGTGTTTTTGTGCAACCGATTAAGCCTGGACACACGTGTTGTGGATTGGTTGAGCGCGGCTTAGTTACTCATCTTGGATGACGGAATCCTACTTTCGTGCAACAGAAGAAGTAGAATATTCTGGTTAGGTTGGGGCTGTAGGATGTGTTGGGATGATTAAAAATTATTAAACTTTTTTTTTTTTTTTTTTTTTGCATATTCGGGAAAAAAATTAATTAATCTGAATCTGGTATCCATGTAATTTGTGAAAATACACCAACACATACTTGTGGGTTAGTGCCATTACATTTTAATGACTCCTTGTGAAGTGAGCCACAGTTTCTATAAACATGCGTACGGTCGGTCTCTGCTGCCTCGCAAACCGCAAGGATTGAATACGACGATTCCAAACCCAGCTGGGCAGACCAAGTCGAGGAAGAAGGAGATGAAGGGACATTACCACCCTCCAAGGAAACCATCAAAGGAATCATAACGGGTTTAATATTTTCAATAGATGCCAAAGCTTAAATAGTTTTTTTTTTTTTCAGTGAGAACCAGAAAACCTTTTATTCAGTTAATGGAAGTACTGAGGAAGCCCTACTCTATTTATTCTACTCTAAACTATCTTAGATTGCATGTTCATATGTCTAGTATTTAAAAAATATCTTGTGTTCTGCTGTGAAACATCAGTAGCCGGTAGGTTGAGCCATTTTCATAGGAAACAGAAAAGCTCAATCATGGAGGTGAGTAAGCTCTCATTTAATTTAACAGAATGAAATAATACAACCAGTGGTTAAAATCAAAAAGAGTAACACATAGGCTACTTGTCTGTCTCTTCAGTGAAGAAGGTTGTGCTTGTTTTAAACACTTGGTCCATAGGGAAACTGAGACGTTGAAAAAAAAAAAAAGAATATTCCAGCAAGGTTGGGGCTGTAGGATGTGATGTTTTCCATTTTAAATTCAGTCTAGACCACACAATCAGACAATTTATAGTTCATAAATACAGGCAAGGGAAGCAGGGAATTCAGGCTACGACTCATCATAGTTTGTATTCCCCAATGTAAGAGAGCTTACAGAGCAGAAACAGTTTTGTGTCATTCTTTCCCTCATTTCTTACCAAAATAGGTCTCTTCATGTTCTGTTCCTGAGGAGAAGTGAATGGCATATTCCCTCTGTGTGTGTGTGTGTGCGTGTGTGTGTGTGCGTGTGTGTGTGTGTGTGTGTGTGTGTGTGAACCGTGAAAACTAATAACTATAGTTATATTACATCGTAATCATTATTGTCATCATCAACAGCACCATGAATTGTCTTCATAAAATCATGTGGGCAACATCGGCAAACATAAAAAGCCAAGCATCATCATGTGGCTGGATATTTACTGGAACAGTACAGAACACTGACGAAATAAAGACTCAAATTATTAGACCCACTATATATTCATATATCTGTGCATGGCAGGTGAGTAAATGTAAAAACTCAGTCTAGGTGTCTCTTTGTATTTCTCCGTCCCTGTTTGTGACTGGTATCTAGTCTACTGTGCTGACAGCAGAGAAGAATTCTGGGCCTGCATGCGAGAGCCCTCTTGTGATTGGTGTCCTTTGAAAGGGAGAGAATAGATGAGTTATAGACCAAGGACTTCATCCTTCCCAGCCAATTCAATGTATAGTCCCCCCCCCTCCCCACCACTCCTTTTTTGGTCTCTTTCACTCTTATTTGTCAGGCTCCCGAAGCTGCAGATGAGGTGTTGGGACAGGATGTCATTGTTTCAAGAGAAGAGTTGTTTCAGATGTTTCGACTGGGGTGTGGTTCTGCCACCGGTCTCCTTTATCCCCCTCTCTCTTCACAGGTTAAGTTTGACCACTCCGCATCCACCCTTCACTTCCCCCTCTCTTCCACCATCTAGAAGTCCATGGACATTGAGCGCTGCTGAGGGTCGACTACGGTGGTGCTGTTCCGAGCACTATTGCCACGAATAGTTAGGGTTCCGCAGGCTCCTGCCATCCCACCGCCAATACCTCCTGCGATACCGCTTGGCCCCGCCATGCCCATTCCTCCGGGCATCGTCATCCCTCCAGTTATGCCCACTGCTCCTCCCATCGATCCTCCTGCTATCCCCATCGGTCCTCCTACTGCTCCTCCCATTGAGACTCCACCAGTGGCTCCTCCACGACCGTAGATCTCACACGGGATCTCCTCCGTGACGCGGTCCTCGATGACCTGTTGGTCGCAGTCGTGAGTCTGTGAGTGCTGTTTGTAGCCGTAGCAGCTCTTCTTGTAGCTGGACGTGGAGTTGAAAGTCTTCATGGGCGGCGGCTTGGAGAAGTCGTTGTGGTAGGACAGCTCCATGGAGCTCAGGGTGGTGCGGCTGTGCTTCATGCTGCCGCCGCCGCCACCGGTGGTCACTGAGCCTTGCGAGCCACAGTGGTGCTCGTGGACACAGCGGGACATGGTGGAGGAGCGCCTCAGCTTGTGGAAGCTGTCCAGCTCCTCGGACAGATCCGCCAAATCTGAAGATACCTCTTTGTCGCGCAGAGAGAAGAGCTCGTAGTGTGGCGGGTCAAAGACCTCCTGGAAGCCGGCCTTGTTGAAAACTCCAGGCCGACGAGCAACAACCTGGGGGACCAAAACCGACCATGAGAACAGGCTCTTGCGTCTTGTTGAATTACAAAAAACGTTTGCTTCATTTGGGAATTCTGAGCAGGTCCAGTGTATTGAGTCTATAGGAACAAAACAACTTGTTTTATTGAAGTTTGTTTCTGTGCATTTTATCTGCCAGATCTCAGGTAATACTTTGAGCTTGTGGGTCAGTATTTTATATTCTACTAGTTTTGACACGTCATTTTAATTCTTCACTAAGTTCTTTCCAAATTCTTTAATATATGCTCTGCTCCATTTGGTTAGTGGCCAATTTATCATAGAAAATAGTATTTGTAATAGTGACTATTTTTGAGTGTAGAAAAAATAATGAGACCCATTTTAAACTGAATTTGGAATCAGGTATTCCAGTGTGGAATTTCCACACTTCCTCCCGGTTTCCAGAGCTACGTCTGGAATTCCACCATAACTATGTGTCTCTTTTCCTGGCTTGGTCGGATTTTGTGGTGAAAGAAAAGGTCAAACAAAAATGATGGCTTACCTTCTTCCTGGGTTGCTTCATCTGGACCAGGATGGAGATAATGAGAAGAACAAGAACTATGCCCGATGATACGCCAATGACAGTGCCATGGGTCTTAGTTATCTGATGGAAAAATCCTTTGGATCTCTTCTCTGAAGACACAAGATGGAGAGACGGAGAAATACGAGGAAAGAAAAAGAAAAGTAAATGAATTCAAACTTCAAAAAATTAAAAAATAAAACCGCAAATTACATCTTAAGAAAAAAAAAGTTCCAATTAACTATAATGACACACTGATAACCTCAAGGAGAAATAATTACCTTTGCAGTGGTTTTCATCCCAAGGGTAAACACAGTTCTGAACCCCATTGCACACCAGGGAGTTGTTAATACACATGTTGCTGTGGCAGAAGAATGTATTGGCTGAACATGGGGCTGCAAGGAAAAGAAGAAATAGACATTGAGGAAGAGCAACAACAGGCAGCTGTAACAGCCCGGTGTGAGCTATTTATGCTTGGAATAATAAAAGGTCCATATACTTTTCTGTGGGAATGTGTACAGAAAGTTAAGATAATAATGGGCGAATGGAGACCGTCCACTTGCTGATACAACATTTGTGTTCAGTGAGAGCTGAAGACGACAAAGCGTCAAAGAGCTGCAGTTTCAACAAGTGCGGCGATGTGCGAGAAATTGAGCTTGAAAAACAAACAGCAAAGGGAATAAACAAGAAGGCCTAGAAGAATGACAAGGTATCATTAGCGGTAAAATGTTTTAGGGTGCACAAAAGTCAGACAGGTGAAGCATGAGCTGACTATGAGCATATCAATGCTGTAGCGGCAGAAACAAAGAAAACGTTGCTTTTTCCAAGTAAATTAAAGAGGAAAAGAGAAACTAAGTTCACCTCTGACAAAACTAACAAGCTTTCCAGACAAATATCAGCCTTTTCTCCAAGCCTCTTCTCTTGTGTCCTATGACTCCTTCACTTCATTACTCCTTTCTCGATGTCTGTGGCACTTCGGGTTTTCCTTCACACCCCATGCAGCATGTGTGTAGCTTGTAAATCCTATGATGTCTTGAGTACATATCAAAGGAGATTGGCTCAAAAGAGTAAAATAGGGATAATGAAGTGTACAAGGAGGAACTTTATCGTTGCAGTGACACATACCCCAAAACCCCAAATAAACTTTAGTCCAAGTCTTTTAGACCCTGACTAAATAAAATTTCAGAGTTATTCAAGAGACCTCCTTGAGTTGAGCTGTGTGATCGGAATTATTTATCCAAGTGTAGCTCTTAAGAACTTTCAGAGTTACACACGCACGCATGCGTGAGCGCAAACACACACAACCATGGTGAGAGAGAAAAACAAACAAACCCATTTAAACTCTGCATATGTTATGAATGTCCAAATGAAAACACCATTAGTATTCACCCTTGGTTCGGGAAGTGTGTACGGGAATGTGCCAATTAATATTTCAGTCTATTCAGGCATTTAATAACAATATTATGTTCCTTCCTGCACTGTGATTCTTGCTATTTGCAATTTTTAACAGCGGCAGTTTGAGAGTTCCTCGTCCTTCGGAATAATGAAGATTAATGAATAATTACTTCCAGCAGATCTATTAACCCAACTCAGCTTTTCTTTTCGCTCAAAAAGGAAAATTCCTCTGCACTCTTCCGCAAACAGACTTTAATAAGCAAGGTGTCACGCTGTGGAAAGCATATCAATTCACTCTCTGAAGCTTTTCTGATGCATTTATTTAAAAAAAAAACGTTAGCATCAACAAATTATTTTTATAGCTGTAATTTAGAAACTATAAACTGTGTAATTGACATTTTTGCTGAAATGAAACTTCATTGTTGGGTCTTAGATGCTGATATAGACAGAAGGCAGAACACCATAAATAAGCTGTGTAAATATGGGTAATACATCAATTTGCCTCTTTTGTAAGAGTCAAATCCATCAACAAATCAACAGCTTTGCCTCTCTTCTATTATATGTCTACAGTCTTTCAAGGACATAAAAAACAAGTCAGTCTGGAACCATAAATGGGGTCTGACATAACTGTACTCTTCCCAGCTTGGTCCATAATCTTAATAACAATTGATTTTTTCGAAAGCATTAAACTAGTGAACAAAAAAACAAAAAAAACAAAACTAAACAGTGGAATGGTATCAAAAAGTAAGATCCAGACAGAGTTGTAGGACTTACGGTCAACAAATGAGGTGAAGAGCATGCGGAAGCGGCTCAGTCTGCTCTTCTCATCAGCCCACATCCGGACGACTCCCACGCCGTTATCGAGCATCACGTCGTTGGCCACGGTGCTGCAGAACTTGGCTTTGAGGTTTTCAATGGCGCTGCTGCCATCATACACAGCCACAAAGTTTTTCTTGCACTCGTTAGAATGCTCCATCTGGTACTCCATGAAGCGCAGGTAGATCTGCAGACACACAGCATGTTTGGACCATTGAGGAATTAAACCAGCAATAACCCCTCTCCAAAAAAAAAAAGACAGAGCTCTGCTTTGGGTGGCCTCGATTTGTTTAAGCGCTAGATAAATTTTCATTACTTTGAACTGAAGCCCATGAAATGTATTACTGCCTTTCGCAACCATACAAAGGAATATTATGGGCACCTAGAAGTGCCTGATTTTAAAGAGAAGCTTTAGATGATTATTACTGTTACTATTTATATGTATATGTATATTTATGTATATATATATATATATATATATATATATATATATATATATATATATATATATATATATATATATATATTTCAAGACACTCATAGCACTTTAAATTGAAACCATTTTTCATTCGCACACTGGTGGTGCTAAACTCCATGTGTAGCCACAGCTGCTCTGGGACTGACTGCTGGTATCGTGGCTGCCAATCGGCGGCAAACGGCGGCAAACGGCCCCTCTGACCAATAAATGATTCCCATCCAATTCATCTGGAAGCACCAGTTTCACTAAAGTCTCTCATTAACTTCTGTTTATGAACAACATTTTGCTCATAAATCTCCTCTATTTCAGAAAAAATATTACAAGTACAAAATATTACATTTCTGGAGCACATCAACATGCCTTTTTGTGTAACAGAGACTGTTGCTCGCACCTGTCCACCAGATGTCTCTGGCAAGTTTCTCGCCTGTCTCACTGACACCACTTTAACCAGCCACCTGTCCGTACAGCTGCCTTTCATTTGCCAGATCATCACAAATGCATTAGGCTTTAATCTGCAAAGTAATTACAAAATGTGTGTCCTTAAATTGTGCAAATATGTGGAACCAGCAGTAATGATGAGAGGACAGGATGCCGTCTGTGGGGCAAAAATCCTCTGGTTGAAAACATTTGAACACATTTGGCACTGGGACACACTTTGCCGCGCAGTCGTTGATGCTCCGGCATCGTTACGCTCTGCACAGCATCGCTTTTGCTACTCCATGAGGCTGATATCTGGCTAGATGTGTCAGCGAGCTGCTTTCCTGAACTCCTTTCTGCTGCTGCTGGACACTTTGTGCGAGCCTGTGGGTAAGAGTGAGTGTGTGCATGTGTGATTCATGCATGCGGGAATGTCAACATTCATATGTGAAAAGTGAATGCATAAGAGTGAAAATGTATGTGTGTGGGCAACTGCGTGCAATGAAACTGTATTATGTAATGTGTGTGTGTGTGTGTGTGTGTGTGTGTGTGTGTGTGTGTGTGTGTGTGTGTGTATGTGTGAGTGAGTGAGTGAGTGAGTGAGTGTGCGTGTGCGGACGTGTGTTTTGCACTGTTGCCAGTGAACAGCACAAGGGCATGCTGATGACTCAGTCCTAAGGGGGAAGCAAAGCAGTAACTGTATCGCAGCTGAATGTGTCTGTGATTGTCATCCATCCATCCATCCATCCATCTATGATTGTTATGTGAACGGAAATTTAAGGGTCTGGTGTGTGAAATTTGGCTTGATTTATGATTTTTATATCGGTAAAAGCTTATCATACAAGCCATAAATACATATACATACAAATAAGAGAGTATACTTGCAGTACAGTAAAAGTCATTTGGTTTTCCTACACTTAGAACGGCTCATACACATAAGAATATTCCCTGGTACTGACCTTGGAATTAGGAGGAGCCCTGATAGTCCAGATGCAGTCGAGAGCGTCTCCAGGTTTCACTCTCTCTTCCTCGTCCACCTGGCTGGAGCGAATGATCCCATCCCATCCAGTGATCTCAAACTGACAGTCTGAGGAGAGGCAGGGGAAATGCGGCGAGCGAAGGTCACGGGAGGAGAAAAGAAAGGGGAAAAAAAGGAGTATGGTCACAGAGAGGTAAGGTTAGAAAGAAGCCCGGGAGGGAGAAGCAAAGAGTGGCAACAGACAGAAAGGTGAGGGATTGTTGTTTCATGAAGTTTAGTATTCGGGATTGAAGAGCAACGAGAACAATAAGAAGCCAGAAGAACAAAGATCAAAGTGTCTGCGCTCCACGCTAATATTAAATTACATGATATTATATGATAGTATATAAATCATGTAACTATCATTATGTAATTATATTATATTGTTTATTATGTTCCCCACACCTCTGATGTTTATGTTTATTATATTTTGTTATACTGCACTATTGCACTATAATTATGACAATACTTATATTCTTACCATTATTATTTTACTAATGTTTTGATTATAATAATAATAATAATAATAATAATAATAATAATAATAATAATAAATAATAATAATAATAATGATAATAATAATAATAATAATAATAATAATAATAATAATAATAATAATAATAATAATGAATATCATAATAGACTTAGACTTTCTTTATTGTCATTGCAAACAGAAACACTGCAGTGATGTTGTTGCTCTGCTCCGGACGGAGTACAGCAATCTTTGCTACACTGTATAATTTAAAATAAAAATATAAAAATATAAACATCTAGAGGTAGAATGGTGCTAGAATAAAAATAAATAGATAGAATATAAAATGCACAGGTCAGAAAAATATTGCACTTCATGTACGTATCAACAGTGTACACAGAGACATATATATATATATATGTATATATATATATATATATAGTGGCAGCAGGGTGGAGGGGATGGGGGGGTTATTTGGCATTTGGCAGTCTGTTGGCAAGGGTAAGTAACTGTTTGTGAATCTGGCTGTTCTGCAGCGGATGCTACAGAACCTTCTGCCAGATGGCAGGTGGGAGAACAGTCCATGGTTGGGGTGGGTGGGGTCGGACAGGATCCAGTGGGCTCTGGATAAGCAGCGGCTGTCTGCAATGTCTTTGATGGGGGGGAGCGGGGTCCTGATAATCTTCTCTGTCCTCACCACTCTCTGCAGAGGCTTCCAGTCCGCGAACCTGCAGCTCCCACACCAGACGGAGGCATGCAGCTTCTTCTTCACCACGGTGGAGGTGTGGAGTGACCAGCTGAGTTTGTCGGTGATGTGCACCCCCAAGAACTTGGTGCTACTCACGACTTCCACGGCTGTGTCGTTAATGAGGAGGGTTGTATGACTCTCCTTTGTCTTGTCGTTGTTCAGGACGTTCAGGTTTTTCATCCTACACCGTAGCCCTAGATGTTTAATTTCCTCCCTGTAAGCCAGTCCATCGTTATCCCGAATGAGGCCTACAACTGTTGTGTCATCCGCATACTTCAGGATGTGGTTGGTGTTGAACCTTGGACGGAAGTCATGGGTCATCAGGGTGAAGAGCAGGGGACTCAGAACGCAGCCCTGGGGAGTGCCGCCGTTCAGAGAAATGACACCAGAGTTGTTTTTACCCCCCCAGACAGACTGGGTTCTGTTGGTGAGGAACTCTAGCAACCAATTACACAGGGTTGTCTTAAGGCCCAAGGGTCCCAGCTTGCATACCAGGTCTTGGGGGATGATGTTATTGAATGTCGAGCTGAAGTCCAAGAACAGCATGCGTACAAGGGCGTTCTTCTCCTCCAGGTGTTCCAGGCTCAGGTAGAGAGCAGTGGAGAAGGCATCCTCAGTGGAGCGGTTGGGCTGGTATGCAAACTGGAACGGGTCGAATGACGGGGGGAGTATGGAGATGTGTGGTCCTTCACGACTCTCTTGAAGCACTTCATGATGACGGTGGATGTAAGTGCAACATGGCGAAAGTCATTAAGGCATGTGATGGTTGATGGCTTTGGTACTGGAATTATTGTAGCTGCCTGGAAACCCGGGGGGGAGGATAGCCTGGTTAAGTGAGGTATTGAAAATGTCCGTGAGCACGGGTGCCAGCTGGTCTGCTTGATCAGCCATCCTGGAATGTTGTCCGGGCCTGCAGCTTTCCGTGCAGCAATGGCATAGTTTCATATTTTGCATTCCATTGTTTGCAACTAATTATATTATATTATATCATATTATATCATAAAATGTATTTTAGTAAACTTATATTTAACTTGACACTTTTTTTTTTACACTTTCTGTATTCCTTGTAATGAACAATCAAAAATATAAAAATCTTTGAATCTTCACCTCATGCATGTTTTCACCGGACACCTTTTCACTTCATGTGCACACATTCAGAAATATTCTCCTGTGAGCTCCGGCACAGCGAGGCTGCGTCCAAATCTTTCAAGACGCACTGAACACGAGACAAGAAGGCGTCACGACGGAGAGCTTACCTGGGATGGGGTTTAGCAGTCCACCCACGTGCAGATGGAAATCAGGGTCTGAAATGATAAGATTTGAGGAGCACTTCTCTCAGTCCATGTTGGAAGAAATTGGTAAAGCAAGAACACAAGATAAGATCCCGCTAATGGCAGCCAGATAAAGCAGAGAAGGGTGTGTTTGAAGCTAATGCCTGTCGTCTGATGAAGTGCAGCGATTCCTCACTGTATTGGGTTTAGGAGCCTCTCGTGATGACGAGCAAAAAAAATTAAAAAAAATAAAAAAATGCGAGGACGATGCTTTGACCTCCCCGGTGTCCAATGGCCCAGTGGTAAATGCCAATCCAGCTCTTAAGTTCCCATTTCCTTAACTGGTAATCAACATAAGTTTTAATGGGCCATGCATAAAATGATATTTTATGGACCGGATCTATTTATTTGCTCGGGTTGCTTAAATGAAACTGATGAGCCCGAGTGTGTTGTGAGGCTAATTAGAACTGCGAGCCAGCTGCCCAGTGCAATGGCGAAGCACTCACCTGCGATGAAGGTGTACTTGATGCGAAAGCCGAGACCCTCCAGCTCCTCGTCGCTGTTGAACTTGATCCACATGAACCGCCCCGTGGACGTCACCAATCCGGGGTTCTTCACGCCGCAGAAGCGATCAATGAGCGGCGAGAATCCAAACGGCCCGTCGCGGATTTCGATGTGATCAAAGCGGCACTCAAACGACGGCTCCATGTAGTAATTCTTATCAAAGGCCAGCTGGATCCTTTGTTTGGGGAGTGCTGTGGCAAACAAAGGAGTGGCGAGAGGAAAGAAAACAACTCTGTAAAGCCGTGAAAGAAATAAGATTCTAATCTCGTTTTTGGCAAGGCTGAAATGCAATCTGAAATGCAAATGCATTATTGAAAGGTGATTGGATACGAGTGAAATCTGGATTTTGAAGTTGAGCTACTTGTGTGGGGAGACAACAGTGATAGAGACTCTGTGTGTGGGGAACCGCAGACCCCCTGCTGCATTTCCACAATCTGTTCCGTTGCTTTTTGTCTCGTCTGATTTTTCTGCTGGTCTGAACGTTGCTGTGGCTCGAATCAAACATGATGGGGAAAATTTAGGGTCACAATCACTGAGGAGCATTTGAAGCAGCTGGATCGCAACATTTTGCTTTGCGACAGTATTGTTTTGCACCCTCGGCTTTGCTCTATTCACAAGTGGCTGCAACACAGGCTCTGCTGTCCGCACATGGGACGTCAGCTTTATTGAGGACCAAGAAAAAGCAGCTCGACAGTATTAAAGGCTATTTATTGCCTCTGACTAATCTATTTTAATGATCAAAGGAGAAAACTAGAAAATCAATCAATCTTTTACGACAGGCGATGACACTGTCTGTCCCGTCCCGCTCATTATGTGGGACCTTTTCGGGAAACACTTTCAGCTGAAGGTGACCTATTAGAATGGCCACTGAATAAAGCCAATCAACTGCTGAGCTGAGGAGACCTCTTCAAAAACCCTGGCTCTGTGTTTGGCCTTGCCACTAATCAACTGCAGGTCTGCGCAGACAAAAAGGAATGAAATACGATTGATCTTTAAAGACCGTACTAATAATAACAAGACTTCATCTTACTATTTTGACACTTCAGAGCTGTTCTAGCGGTCGGCTCAGGGTGTTGACGTGTTCTACTTTAATTCCAACAACAATTTTTGAAATGATTTCCATTGCTTTTAAAATGTGTGTAGCCTTAAGCTAGTTCCAAACACAATAGTTATATAATAGTGCAGTTGTAGCATTTCTCTCTTTCTCCTCCTCTTGCACTTGTTCTCCTTAGTTAAGTTTTCATTGTGTTGTCTGGAGAAGACAGCCTCCCGTGGCAAACAAGCGTCCCCGTTGGGAATCAATAAAACTCTCAAAGTCTTAAAGACTTAAAGTAACTGCATAGCATCATACTGACAAACGTGTCACACAGTTGCCTACACAAATACACGTGCACAAAATTGAAGTTGAGTAACAGTTCAGGTAAGGAGACCATCTAGCCTGCACATTCATTGAACAACACAGTTTCCATCTGTCAGCTCAGTCCACTTATTGTTCTGGTCCAATCATGAACCCCATGCGTCCCCTAATGGTGCCAGTGATCTGCAGTCTCCCAGTTTGAAGGCCCACATTTCATACATTTATCATATTATACTATGTTACACTATTGCACTATTCTTCTTCTTCTTCTTACCACCACTACTACTACTACTACTACTACTACTACTACTACTACTACTGTTTTATTAATGTATTAATTAATTAAATAATTCAATGTATTTGCAGATCAATGCTAAAGTTCAAGTCCCACTGATTGTCACATCCCGAAGGATGCAAAAGCTACCCTCCGCATTTGACCCACGGCCCCCGAGGCAGCGTTGAGCAGCAGCGGTGGGTGATCTATGTTCCATCACATCATCCATTCCCAAACACAGCAGGGCCTCACAGCACCACACACAGCAAGATCGTGTTCTTCATAATGTAGTAAATAACAAAACCAAGGTGCTAGACAACTTCTAAAACACTCACACATATAAAGGCAAAGTGTGTATAAAAATGTGGTTAAAAATGTGGTAATATCCCGGAATGTACTTTTTCAATTTATTTGTTGGTTTATTTTTTATTTGTCTTATAACATAAAATGTTATAACTTTCCTGAAAATGAGAAAATAGTTTCAGTTACAAAAAGAATCAGTTTCTGAGATCATATGAAGTTAAATAGATTAATCAATTCAAAAAAAGTGAGTCTGGAAGTTCTTTATTTCATGTCATTATCTCTCCAACTCTTCTTTCCCCCCCAAGCACGCGCGCCCACACACACACACACACACACACACACACACACACACACACACACACACACACACACACACACACACACACACACACACCACGGTGGACGTAACCCAATCACCAAGCCCCATTAAGTGCAAATTATAATTCCATCGCTCTCTGCTACGCACTGCAGCCATACATGAGCACGCCTTGATGAGGACATAACCAACAGGTTTGAAACTGCTAGTCTGTCACCGATCTGATGAATGCTGTTCAGCAGTAAATAATGGCAAATGATGGCTTCCATCTGTCACGTATCAGACTCAGCAACGTACTGCTGCACACATCAGCAGGCTGACTGTGATGGAGCCGCAGTTCATTTATCAAAAGCAGCGCTGAGCTTCATTTGTCCACAGGGGGAGCTCATGAGCCGTGTGTGAAACGCACTCTGCACTACAATATGGACTCGCCGGCGAACGCCTCATCAGTATAAAAGGCTGCAGCCTAGTACTGCATGAGCAAACAGTTCATCAATTTACTCGGACCACTACTCCAAAAACCCATCTACTACAGCCGCTAATGATATTTTTCATTATGCCTCCGTTGGGAGGGGGGCACCGAATTCCTAATGGATGTGATACTTCTGGTAAACACTTTCCAGACACTCACAATTCAGTGACATCCTACCAAGATTTTGCGGCAGATGTCCCAGTGTTTGATTGTTTCTCTTGGCTCACGCTGCCGACGCAAGTGAACGCAGCACAGTGGTGATGGTGGGGCCAGGAGTCTGGGTCTGCGCTGCGATATTGCACTCTGACTCCGTTTGACAGGGTTCTTAGCCAGTGTGCGAAATACAGGGGGGTCTCCAATGAGATCCCATGAAAACTTCAATGTAAAATTAAAGGGGGTCTCATATGTTTTCAAAATAAAAAATAAAAATAGAGAGATATAGTATTGTCAGTAATGGTCACTAAAATATCTTAAAGATCATCCTGTCTAATGTCAATTTAAAAAAAAAATATATATATATACATGCTGCATGTTAAAGAAATTTAGATTGGTATTTAGTAACTATCAGGATAGTATGGGGACCCCCCTGAATATTAATGGGTATTTTGCACACTGGACTGGACTTGTTGTATATAGATTCACTTGAATGTTTCTTGTAATTACTGTAATCACTGTAGAGATTACTTATTTTTTGTATTGTTTTTAGTGCTGCAACAGTAGTTTCCTAATTTGGGATCAATAAAGCACTTCTATTCTATTCTATTCTATTCTATTCTATCTGTGGGGTGAAGGAAACTCCAGATGGCTCGTTGGAAAAATATCAGGCTGGTGGCCCTGCGGTGACGGCGAGGCGAAAATCAGACGCAGTTATACAAAACAATGTCAGCCTGACTAAAGACATAAAGACATTCAGTTGAGGGAGGCGACACGCTGAGGGCTGCTGGGAAAACCGTGTCAGCTTTTCTGCAGGCAGGAAAAAAAAACCACAGTGCAGAGGACGACGATGATGATCCAGACGGTACCTTCCAGGATGTAGACGCACTCCTTGTTGGGTGGGTAGGTGTTTGGGTAGTTGGGGGACGTGAACACCCCACCGTTGATGTTGCGCACCCATGTGCCACAGTCGTTCTGATTAGGGATTTGGCCGCCATGTTCACTCGGGGGATCTTATAAGCAGAAAGGCAGGGAAGAGACAAACAGATGGGTTATTGAGCCGAGTGGATCGATGAGGGAGTGATTGAGGGTCTGAGCGAGAGAGAGAGAGAGAGAGAGAGAGAGAGAGAGGGAGAGAGAGAGAGAGAGAGAGAGAGAGAGTCAGTCTAACTAAAAGAATGCAAAAGAAGGCAGGGAGGAAAAGGCTGTTAAAACAAACCCTCCTTGTGCTACGTCAGAAGGACAGATAATTCTTTCACTGACAATTTGAATGTGGTGGTCGCCATCAATACTTTGAGAGCTTTGATCTTCAACATACCTTTAGTTCTCTGCGCCAAAGAAAAGCCCTCCTCTATTAGAAAGAAGAGTATCCACACTGCAAGACAGACACAGCACATTGGTCACGCCGAGCAGAATATCGGACTTACATACGAATGATTAAAAGCATACTAGAATAAAAAATAGCAGTGGCAGAATAAGTGCGAGTAATATAAACCGCAGTATGGATTTTTATCAGACTTTGATAAACAGAGAGCAATGCAATGTTACAGGTAACAGACTTAAAAAAATACTGTTTGTGGGAGAGTGAAAGAGGCAATTCACATCACACAATCAATAGAAACACACCGCGTTTTGGCAGAGGGAAACGAAAGAGGGAAAATCTATCTAGATATTTCATAATCATACTGCAGACTGCACAAAACACTTACTAGAAGTCTGAGCTGTAAAAACCGCTGCTCATCATGAATCATAAAAGGTAGCGCTACACAACCTAAGGCAATGCTGAGAGATACTCTGTCATGTGCGGGTGCTTCGTATTTGTGCAACTCTGAGATTCTCAAACTATTTGAGTTGTGCTTGTACCCAGAGGGACTGGGCATGATTTATTTTTTTGTTGACATACCAAATGTGAACCACATTTACAGGTCGATTTTACAGCAAACCGGGATTGGAAATGATCAGTATTTTACTGGAAAGCAACTTCTAGCGGTATTGATGATTACATTTTTTGCAAAATGTGCCAAAAGTATCCTCTGATTTTGCTTTTCACAAAGACAACAAACAATGAAAGCAGACAAAATTCTCCCACTGACGAGTTTAAGAAACATTGAACACGTGGAAAGAACTGACCATGGTCACTTCTACAGTTAAACCCTGGACTTTGAATCAGGCATTTTTCTACAGTTTGCAATAGAACAAAGTGCCTATTAAAAACAATGTAAACATTTCCTGCTCAATTTTGATGATGGAAAGAGGACCACAGTGGTGACCTACAGCCCCTTCATATCAGAGGGATCATACAAATCAATTGGGACTACATCACAACAGTCGTAACTGGCGGCTGGCAGTATTATTGACCAGCAGCAGCGGTTCATTAGTTTGAAACCTCAAACTCACAGTCAAACTATGAGATCCTGGAACCAACTAATCTGCAGCCTCTGGGCACCAGACACGCAGTGCATTAGCAGAAACAGCATTACAGGCTCCAAGCCTTAAAGCAATGATGAGACGACAGGCATTTGGGTCGGAGGACAGCTGCAGACAAAAGGTGAAATATGTTGAACACAATGATATCTGCACCGAGGGCCAGTGTGCCACTGTGAGACTGACAGGGTTGCTTCAATAAGCTGCTGGAGAGCTGAACCCCAATCAGTCCCTCATAGGTTGGCACAGTCACAATGAATGATACAGTGTACCTTATATTACTGTATATATTACATTTTAAAAACCATGTCACTAATTATATTATACTGCTCTATGACTACAGCACTATTATCATTACTTCTACTTATTACTATACTATATTATATATCATATTATATTATATACAGTATATGATATTATATTATATATATATATATATATATATATATATATACATATATATATTATAGACTAAATGGTATAGTTTCATACGTTGCATTCAATTGCTTGCAAGTCATTATATCTTATTATATTATATTATATTATATTATATTATATTATATTATACAGTATTGCACAACACTTCAAACACGCTTATCTGTACTTGCCCCTTTTTGCGAATCTTTTTAAGCTTATCTTTAACTTGCCATTTGCCACTTTTCACACTCTTTTTTTTATATCTTCATTCATTGTACGCACACTCACATCGGGCTCGGCCACACGAACATTTCAAAGCCATCTAACATGACATGTGACAAATGTAAAATCTTTGTATCTTTGAATCATAAGCCAGGCGCATAGCCTGGAGGCGCCCAGTGAAAACAGAGGTTGATCGTGGGTGTGGGGAGCAGCTGACGGGGCAGAATGGAGACCGATCTGGTTGTAGCGTACGCAGTGAGCACAACTGCACACATGAACACGCGTGTTTAACTGAGGTCGTTTTGCACACAGCCCAGCTCCCCACCCCTCCCAGGGCGCTGGGCTCCTCATTACAACTACCTCCATTATCTCTCAATGAAGTGCTGTAGGTGGAGTGAGAACCGTCCAAGACATATTCAGGAGGGGGAGAAAAGGCACTCAACCTCGAGAAGCAGTGATAACAACTATGCTAAAAGCCCCAAATGAAGCTGGATATCCTGAAGCGTTCAGTCTTGTGCACACTCAATGAGGTGAGTGTGGGGGAAATGTTTTTTTTTTTAAGTGTCTCTTCCTCAAATTATATATTAATTATTATCAAGAAAGAACTCATAAGGCAGTCAGTGTCTTTACATTTATTTTAGCTCTGGTAGCAATATTATGCTGAATGATTGTTAAAATGCAAAAATAAAATAACACTGGCATAAATATTTATATTTCCTTTAGGAAAACATGTTGAGGAATGTTGTTGAAATAACGGAACATCCGTGGGGGGGGGGGGGGGGGGGGGAAATCAAAGTCATTCTATAATGAGTAGTGGGATTATTAAGTACTTGGTATTGGTATCGGTGAGTACTGAAATGCAAGTACTAGTGCTATTGGTGCAGCCCCAATTTTTCCCATGGTTATTTGTATAAATGGAGCTGCATAGACAGCTGGCTGAAGCGACCTTAAAAATGCACAAACAAACAAACAAACAAACAAATGCAGTTAGTGAGCAGGTGGCCAAAGGTCAGTTTCACCTGCGGTCACTTCTGCAACACGTACAAAGATACCGCAGTGAAGTTAAGGCTGAATAGAATAGAATAGAATAGAATAGAACGCGTTTGTGAATCCAACGGTGGGCGGGAGGGGGGGCGGGGGGGTGTTGCATAATTAGCAACAAAAAGTAGTGCAATGAGAATGAAAATGTATACTAACTGAAAAGATATGAAGAAATAAAAATAAAATGAAAATATTCATAGAGTAAGAAGGAAAAAAGTCTAAATGATTGATTAAAAATAAAAAAAATAAAAAATAAAAAATAAGGCAGAATACTTAAAACGAAGGAAGAAACCGCCGGGAAAAGGGGCAACCGGGCGGGAACACGGCGCGTGCCTCAGGTGTGAGCGGCGCGAGACCCGCAGAAGCACGCGCGCACGCACACTGGGGGAGGGTTGCAGGCTCATCGCGTGCGCAGCGAGACGGTTCTTTTTCTCCAAGAGGGAACAAGACGCGCACGGCTGATGAATATGACGGCCAAGGCTCGTGATTATGGCGCCGCCGACGCCCGCTTTTCTCCTCGAAAATGTCAATAAATAAATCAAACTAATTAAACAAAAAAAACAAAAAACAAACACAAAATCGTCATCGTCTTACGATAAACACGCGTGTGTGTCCCCTCCTGACCCGACAGGTGCGTTTCAAACGAGCTCTGACGGCCGCTGACAGTGAACACGGAGCGGCAGCATCGCGTCGTCCCTCACCGTAGGATGGAAGAGGCAGCATCACGTCGTCCCTCACCGTAGGATGGAAGAGGCAGCATCACATCGTCCCTCACCGTAGGATGGAAGCGGCTCTCCGAGCACCGCGGCGCAACCAACCAACCAACCAACAGCGCAACGTCTTCGCTTTTTGACTTCATTTATCCACACAGAGCTTGGAGAAGCACCCGAGGTTCTGGAGGTGGTGATTCGGTCAAACTAATCCGTGATACCGTGATATGCGGAACAACTCCAGCTGGGCGGCTGCATCTGCTCGATCAACCCGCAAGAAACGCGCGCAAAAAGGGGGGCGGATTTGCCACCAAAACGAGGCGATTTATGTGTTAAGAAAAAAAAAAAGAAGGTTGAAACAAAACAGGTGAAGGATGGAGGTGAAGTCGATTGAGCACTTTTGGGGTTTTATTCATTTTTTCCTATTTACCCCCCCTCCGTTCTCCACAGCTGCGTCCGTGCACCTCAGAGGAGGGTGGATGCGCACGATGCACGTTGGTAGGTGTGAAATTCCACACACAACCACAAACACAAAGTGCTACGTGCGTGTTTTAATCATGCTCGTAGTAGATGGAAGACAATAATCACATGAAAAGAGAAACATTAGAATAGCAAAGAAATAATCAATAACAGCTGATTTATCCAAACCAGCAGCTGGAGCTCGAAGCGCATCGCCGAACTACGGAAGCAGCATCATTGCTGCCACACTAGAAAAAAAAATATGTAGTGCTCAGTTTCACGTTTTTTTTTTTTTCTAGTGTGGCAGCAATGATGCTGCTGCATCCGTAGCAACTGAACAGCCCTTTCCCACTCACCTCCTCGGAACATCATCTCCTCTGTGTCGCTGCGACCCTCCAGCTGCTCGTGTCTAGACTCGCTCCCCCTTACTGCCCATCCCTCCTCCTGTTCACGAGGACAAACTTTTCCCCGCGCGACCACAGTGATAAATCCATTCCGCAGGGTCCGGGTGGTGCGATCAGCCGGGTACCATCCCTGTGAGGGGCAGCAGCAGCAGCAGCAGCAGCTTCTGGTCGGACCACCACCACAGCGGGGAACCACGACGGATGCGATTGGGTTATCCCAAAGTCCAAGGTGCGCGCGCGCGCACTGGTGGATGGATGGACGTGTGGATATGGGCGCGAGAGCCGGAGCAGAGCGCAGCGCGTGCAGTGGAGGAGGCGGAGGAGGAGGAGGAGGAGGAGGAGAAGGAGGAAGAGGGGGAGGAGCAGCAGCAGCAGCAGCTCTTCCCACTCGCTCGCTCGCCGTCCGTGCGTGAACTGAGAGGCGCTCCTGAGCGACGCTCGTTTTAAAGCCGCGGGCGCCGCTTACATCAATAAGTAGCTTGTCACGAGCAAACCGTCAAGTCTCACACAGCGAAGACTTTCACTGCTTCCGGGGAAGTCTAGAAAAATAAAATCAAAATAAAATAAAAAGCCACTGGCAACCCCCATGGTTTAAATATACAACCTTGAAACGACACCCGAGGGGCACGGGGGTATTAATAAGCAAACATTTCCTGAGTTGAACCCGGCTTGATATTGCGGGAGGAAACATGAAACACGATAAAATCATTGAATTCTATCGATTGATTGATTTCTATTGATAGATAGATAGATATTGATAGATAGATAGATAGATAGATAGATATATGGATGTACTTTATTGATCCCAAAAGCAAAACATAAAAATAAACTATACAGTAATTACAAGAAACATTCAGGTCAATTTACAAACAACAAGAGCAGATGTGCAAAGACAGTAAAATGTGCAGAAACAGGGATAAGCAAGGTTTTTAGAAAACATGAGCGCAATATTTGCCATTGAGTACAGAAAAAGTCCAGTATGCTATCTGTCACATGGCAGGAAAGAGTTCTAGAGGGTGGTGCCTCTGGGCAGGAAGGAATTCCTGAGGCATTCCTTCGGACAACCAAACTGTCTCAGTCTCTTGGAGAAGACGCTTCATTGTCTGTCCAGTGCGTGGAGGTGTAGAGTGCGGTGGTCCTGGCTGTCCATGATGGAGAACAGTATGTGGTGATAGAGGGGGTGGTCCTGGTCGTCCATGAACCAGATAAAGTCAGGAGCGGCCAGCACTGGGGCGTGAGTGAGGAGTGATTTCTTGCTGTTGAATGCATGCTGGTACTCAGCTGTCCAGGCAAAACCTACCTTGGGCTGAGGTGATTAGTCAGCGAGTTGACCACAGTGGAGTGGAGTTACGGCAGAAGCTGCAGTAGTACCCGGCCATCTCGAGGAACCTGCGCAACGTCTTCCTGTTGAGTGGAACCGGACATGTTAAAATGGCGGAAATCTTGGCGTCGACACGACGCACCTGTCCCTGTCCCACTTTTCAACCTTAAGTTAGTGACAGTGGCTTGGACAAAGTCACATTTTGCTAGGCTGAGGGTGAGGTTGGCACCTGTGAGACAAGTGAACACCTGTTCAAGGATTTTCATGTGCTCTTCCCATGGTTGTGTATAGACCACAACGTCATCTAAATACGCAGTACAATGTTCCACCCCAGACAGGACGGTTTTGAAGGTGCTGAAAGGTGGCGGGGGCATAACACATGCCAAATGCCATCACAGTGTATTCCCAAAAGAATTGCGATTCTGGATTGTACACACTCGAGACTGCATGCTGTACGTTTAGGGTCACTGTAATTGGATGCAGAGGAGCCGGCGGAATCACTTGATTCAGTTTGCCAGTCACTGTGATGTGCCACCATCAGCATGTGCTGTTGGTAGCCAACCGGGACAGCTATTTGGTGTACAGCACTCCACTCTTCAGATAATAGTTTACCCCTTTGATGATCGCTTGACTTGCCGTTACTCACCACCTTTGTGAAGCATTCCACGAATGTCGGATCGGCTCTCTGTACCTCACACAGTTGAGCCCAGTGGGAGTGACGAGCCGTCATCAACCTGTACGTCGGGATCGAAGCCGACAGATGTAGTGACATTCACGCCCCAAATATCAGCTGTTGGCTCTGCCTGAGCTTGTTCTGAAAAAGCTGATATGAGTACAGAATCATATAGAGCTACATCATTATCAGCTGCCTTTTGGTAAACACCCGGGCCTCGAGTGACCATCACATGCGGGATACAGACCTGGGGTTTCGTGTTTCACTTGACCAGGTAGGGGGGTTGGGGAGAATTTAGCACCTCCAACGAGTGAATCACTTTTCCTTCGGCAATGCCGTTTCCCATTAGAAGTCCGACACCCTCAATCGGCAACTCCGGGGCAACAGACACAGGGAATAACCCACTTGTTAGTAGCTGGCACTCCATATGAATACGGTGGACGGATTGGAGTACATACCCCATTTCCACTCCACCAAGTATAGAGCCTTACCAACTTGCTGATTGATCAGAAAATGGAAGGACAGATAACAGAACAAATGACTGTGGACACGTCGCATCGCGTAGGATACAAACCAGTTGCTTACTTTCAGGTTCACCTGAAAGAGAAACTAGACCATCAAATATCAATGGGGTAAAACACTCATCAATGGCGCGGCTGTGATCATGGTTGTGGAGTAGATGTTGCTTTTTCTCATTTTTGATCAACCCCATTCCCTTTGGTGGAGACAATTGCTTGGCCCTCGTTAATTCTTTATGTTTCAGGGTTACTTGCAATAACGTGACCTGGTGCGTGACAACAAAAACACACTCGTTCCTCCTTCTGAGGACCGGCACTGATCTGACTAGGAGCTTTGGTTTTTCCTTCAGCAGCGGTACTCATGGGCTCAGGTCCAAAAGCACTTGTGCCTAAGCACATACTTGCGACTAATGCAGCGGCACAGGAGAGAGTAGAAACGTTTCGCTTTTTAGATACACTACCATGTGATCGGGCAGACACTTCTTAAATTCCTCAATCAACATAATGTCTCAAGGGATTTATAGTCTGAGACTTAACAAGATGAACGCCATTTATCGAATAAAGTTCCCTTTTCTCTTGCAAACTCAACATGTCTTGATTTTTTCTTATAATTATGAAATTTTTTGTCGGTATTCCTTGGGTACTAACTCATATGTGCGAAGGGTGGCTGCTTTGGCATTCATAATTTAAACTATCCTCCACTGGGAGTGTGGCTACGGCGTCTCGTGCTTTGCCATAAATCTTGCACCGCAAGAGCAAAGGCCAGACTTTGTCAGGCCGTTGCAGCGCAGATGTAATACATTCACATGTAGCAAAATATGAGTCCACTTCTGTTTCCTTAAATAGTGGTACCCTCACAATATGTCTACTTACATCAAATGCAGTAGCAGGCCCAGGTTGCGGGAAGGCAGAAGGGGTGACACCAGTCCCAAAGGCCCTGTGCGTCTCCCTGTGAGATGCCAACTCCAGCTCGCGGAGGCGCATTATCTTGTCCGCCTCGATCTCCAACTGCTTTCTGCCGGGCCAGAGCTGAGCCTCTCAGGCTTGAGCTCTTTCCTCCGACTCTGTCTGGAGCCGGGCGAGGTGGATTTTCAGTCTTGCCTCACGCAGCGAGTCTGAACTCTCTGTTGAGAGGGGTTGAAATTTGGGCAGGGTGACTACAATTTTGGGGGCATTTTCTGCCTCGTGGGCCAGTGGAGTCTCCTCCAGCTGGAGGTTGCCCTCTTCTTCCACAGCCCCAGCTGCTGGTGGTTGCGCTGGGCGTGTCACCAGGGTCCATTCTTCCAACTCTGCCAGCATCAGTTCCTGAAGATCAAGCTTCAGAATCCATTTGGGGTGATTCACTCCCAACTTTGCCGCAATTACAACTATCTCATCTTGCTTATATTTAATGAGGTCGGTTTTAATAGGAAAATAATTACATCGAACTCTGTCGCCATATTTATGGAAAAAAAAATTACTCTGCCAAAAATAAATAATTACCTTCCTCCGGGTCTGCTGTAATGGGTAAAATTATCCCTGACGGGATAATTAATGATGGTGGAGAACAGTGTGTGGTGGTGGAGAGGCTGGTCCTGGTGGTCCATGATGGTGGAGAACAGTGTGTGGTGGTGGAGAGGCTGGTCCTGGTGGTCCATGATGGTGGAGAACGGCGTGTGGTGGTGGAGAGGCTGGTCCTGGTGGTCCATGATGGTGGAGAACGGCGTGTGGTGGTGGAGAGGCTGGTCCTGGTGGTCCATGATGGTGGAGAACAGCGTGTGGTGGTGGAGAGGCTGGTCCTGGTGGTCCATGATGGTGGAGAACGGTGTGTGGTGGTGGAGAGGCTGGTCCTGGTGGTCCATGATGGTGGAGAACAGTGTGTGGTGGTGGAGAGGCTGGTCCTGGTGGTCCATGATGGTGGAGAACGGTGTGTGGTGGTGGAGAGGCTGGTCCTGGTGGTCCATGATGGTGGAGAATGGTGTGTGGTGGTGGAGAGGCTGGTCCTGGTGGTCCATGATGGTGGAGAACAGCGTGTGGTGGTGGAGAGGCTGGTCCTGGTGGTCCATGATGGTGGAGAACGGTGTGTGGTGGTGGAGAGGCTGGTCCTGGTGGTCCATGATGGTGGAGAACGGTGTGTGGTGGTGGAGAGGCTGGTCCTGGTGGTCCATGATGGTGGAGAACGGTGTGTGGTGGTGGAGAGGCTGGTCCTGGTGGTCCATGATGGTGGAGAACGGTGTGTGGTGGTGGAGAGGCTGGTCCTGGTGGTCCATGATGGTGGAGAACGGTGTGTGGTGGTGGAGAGGCTGGTCCTGGTGGTCCATGATGGTGGAGAACGGTGTGTGGTGGTGGAGAGGCTGGTCCTGGTGGTCCATGATGGTGGAGAACGGCGTGTGGTGGTGGAGAGGCTGGTCCTGGTGGTCCATGACGGACAACAGTTTGTTCAACGTCCTGTTCTCCACCACCACCGCTTCAAAGGTCTCCTGTTTGCAGGCACTGACAGAGCCAGCCTTCTTCTTAATCAGTTTGCTCAGTCTGCTAATGTCGCTGGCTGAGATGCTGGCTATATATAATCAATATAATCACACTGTACTGTTTTAATAGAGGTGTTCTATTCTATTCTATTCTATTCTATTCTATTCACTTCCTTCCCATTTCTGTGCTGACTCTTATTTTAACACCACATGACACAACTTCCGGTTTTGTACGTCTTATAAAACTCGATGGTTTGCATCCTGCCTACGAGCCCCCCCCCCCCCCCCTCCCTTCTCTTCCCCATTCGTCCGTCTTGCGATAGCAGGCAGCCACCCACACACACACACACTGTCTCGCTGCCTGCCTATCAATACCACTCGTTCCCCTCAACCATGTATGCTGTAAATTGTAATTTGCTGAAAAGGCTACACCAAGCCCGGGACTAGCTTCCTCTGATTTACCATGCAGGGGGAAAAGGTGATTTATGCATTATTTATCAGAGCGACTCCTAAAGTCGGCCGCCGGAGCCGCAGGGGTTTTTTCAAAGGAGCCTCTGGGGAGAATCTGGCAAATTAAAAGCAGCTTCATTTTCCCCCATTGCTTCAAACACAATAGATTAGAATAACGAGGGCACTCCAAGGTTTTTATTTTAGGTGTAAATTTCCCTGTTTGACTGGCAAATAAAATCAATATTTTGAATATTACTCTTTTTGGATTGAGGTTTCAACTTTTTTTTTTTATGATGATGATTCGTATTATTTTTGTATTAACTAAGTACCTGTGAAGATCCAGGCTAATGGTCTACCTGCTCGGCATTGCTGACTGACGCACCTCTAAACACCTCAGAGGGCCTGAACTGGGTATCAGCTGATGCCCTAGGTAGGTCATAGGTGTTCAACTCTGGCCCGTGGAGCAAATTTGAACCGCAGTATAATTATATTTGGCCCGAGCGGCAATCACTTCCAGAACTAACCCGCCGATATTACACAGGATGTGCTCTGCCCCATCAGGACAGGACATTCATTGTAGGATCTTATTATGGCTTAATAGTTTATTATTGTTATTTTATTTTTAAATGCACTATTAGGCTGTGGAAAAAAGATTCATGTTGAAATAAGTTGGCTGTAAATAAAAAAAAAGAGCCATGTGATTTTAATTTACATTTTATTTATTGTGAGGATTTTTTTTTATTTGATATTTGATATTGAATGTGTGCAATATAAAGTTATTCATAGTTTAGTATTTAGCTTTGCTTGATCCATCTTCATTTTGAAGCAAAACTTGTTCATAGAAAAAGGTTCACTGTTATATCTGGAGGAAGGTTTTGTTCAATAAATATCAATATTGGCCCGCGACTTTGTCCAAGTTTTACATCTTGGCCCGCAGTGTGTTTGACTTTTTGTTACTTGGCTGTGCTTTCTTCTTAGCTACAGCCAGAAGCTGCCCTTCTCTGCCTCCTTCGCCAGTTCTTTGATGGCTTTCGGACACGCTGCTCCTGTGAATCCCATGTCACAGAGCAGGGCAACCGTTGAGGACCCAACGAAGCCCTCACATCCCACTTCAACGGGGCATGTGATGGTTTTCCAGCCAGCCTCCCTTGCACTCTCCCGCCAGGTGTGCATATTTGGAACGTGTCCACTCCTTGGCAGCCTCCATGCCACCTCATCCCATGGGATCGTGAACTTCACCATTAGGACGGTCTTGTGATGTCGCGGGCCGTGCATTTCACCCCTGGGCCATCAGTGACGTCATATGTACTCCACCCACAATTAATATTCCTCATAATATCCTCAATATCACGCTAAGGTTTGAGAATCCAGACAAAATCACACAAACACATTCTATCACCTTCATATAGGGGACTTAGTCGAGCAAAGCTTAGTTCCTGGAGCATTTAAATCATAACTAAGACCAAGTAACTAAGGCCATTGATACTGTTAAAACTTCCTTTTTCAAGAGATTTCTCAACAAAGTCAAAATAAGTTCACCCAAACTAGACTCTTTAGCAGCTTTAACTCTTGTCCAATAAACCTTCTCCTTCAGGCGTCGTGGGTTTGCCCTGGTGGATCTCTGGGTTGAGTTGAGTAAGTCTGTAAGGTTCTCAGGATGTGTACCTGTGAAGTTCAGCAGAAAACCAGCTGGCAGGTCTCGGCATTGCAGACTCATGATCTGATTGGCTATCGCAACTAACTGTGTTCCGTTCACTTACAGCAGACAGGAGGAGCCTTCTATGTAGATTCTGCTGGCCTAAAGCAGATTTCATAGAACCTGACAACACAAGCTTAGCTGAAATATGATTGGATAGGAACTCTATCGTAATACACGACAATGAAAGCAACGTAATCAACAGGATATTACACGTGGTGAAAAGAACAGACTATTGAGAATAACTATTATCATATTTAAGGGAACATTTACTTTTAGACCAGCAGAGAAGGCCTTGCTGGCCCTGATGCCCCCCCCCACTGGTCTTGCATGGCTCTGACCAAATGACCAGATCAGGTCTGATTAATGTTTAAACTATCTGCCTGGGGAATTACAGTGGTCTCCCCAGGTCCACCCTCATGGTCCACTCACTGCTGGCTGAGAGGAGTCTTGGATCTTTGCTCTGGCACATGGGACGGGGGAGGGGAGGTCTTCTCCCCAGCTTTTGCAAACAGACTGGAAGGTCTCGCTGGAGCAGAGGGTCTGCTGTTAGCCTCCTGTCTGCATGACTCTGCCACCTCTGCCAGCTTCCTCGGCACCAGATCATGACGCCACCTGTAGCGACCTTGGGACAACACGGTCTTGCAGCCCGGCAGGATATGCTGGAGGTTCGCTTTGATAGTAATATTGATAATAATGATGGATTCGATTTATATTGCGCTTTTCTAGGCAATCAAAGCACCTCACATTGAAATCATTGTTCATTCACACCACATTCACACTGGTGGTGGTTGAGCTGCATGTGTGTAACAACAGCTGCATTGGGGCAGACTGACGAAAGCGTGGCAGCCAATCTGCGCCAAACAGCCCTTCGGACCACCACCCGACATTTACTCACATTTGTACGTCTCCACACCTCCGTGTGTGGAGGTGGAGAGGCTGGTGGTTGTAGTTGTCGATGATGGACAACAGTTTGTTCAACATCCTCCTCTCCACCACCACCGCCTCAAAGGTCTCCTCTGCATCCAGTTAGGTTAGATTTATAGAATACTTTTCTGAGCACTTAAAGCACTTTACATTGAAACCATTATGATAAAGAAATTGTTTAGACAACAGGCAGCAATATGTACAGTTTGCCGAGGAAAACGTCTGTTTAAAAATTGAATAAGGAGTCCCACAAGGCTCGTTTTTGAGGCTGAAATAGTTCATTTTGAACATTAATGACTTTTGCGAGGAATCAAAGATAATGCGTCTCATTTCATTTGCTGATGATACAAGCGTTCTTAGCTCAGGAGATGATTTAAAAATGTTAGCAGAGAGCATACAAAATGAGATGGTTGAACTCAAAAATGGTTTGATATAAACAAATGATTAATGATTAATGATTGAAATAGAAAAAAAAGGATGAAAATGTCTCACTGTCTATTAATGGCGCTGTAATTGAAAAAGTGTCAGAAATTCTTTTTTGGGTGTAATGGTGGATGATAAATTAACATGGAAACTAAAAATATCTCTGTTTTAAGTAAAGCAAAATATGTGTTGGATTACAAAGCAATGAGGATTTTATATTGTTCACTTGTTATGCCATATTGAAGTTTTTGTATGGAAGTATGGGACAACACTTGCATGAGTAACACAAATCCATTGGTTTTATTACAGAAAAGCAGGGATGGGAACTTATCACCTCAGACTTTTCTGGAAGCAAACTGTTTCAACAGGTCACACTGGAAGGAAGGATGGACCATATGGCTCACGGCCAAATAAGGACCTGCTTCCTCATTCACAAATAATGACAGTAACACCCAGGAACCCAAGGGGGAAGAATGGACAGCCAATCAAAGGACGACACTTGAGGAGTCAGATTGTCTGTGCATTTAAGGTCTTTCTTGGGAGAAAGGAGTCGGTCCGACTCCGGCGACGGCCAGGACTCGACTCCAGAGATCTCTCCATCAGATCTCTGTCCCAAATGTCTTGTGCTTCTTTTCAGATAAAATTGATTAGGATTTACTTGTCTCCTTTTCTTCATTAAACGAACATGCGGTTTGGTAACATGATATTAGATAAAGGAACCAAACCAACAAGATAGTGTACAATGTTGATTTCAGGCACCAAATTAGTTGTTTATAAAATCAGGACTCTTGAAATCCATAGAGATGACAGAATTAGCTACGCTGTTAGTTATATATAGAGCAAAAAGTGGACTGTTTGCTTTCCTATCACTGGATGACAATTACAAAAGGAAATGTAATTTCGCTTTACTTTAAAACAAATTTGTATTTCTCTTGTTGGTGTTAAAACATGGAATAGGAGAGTTATACAGTATAATAGCATGTGATAAAATCACTATTTATGGATTTGTTTGTTTTGTTTTTTGTCTTCGATGATGGCGACTCATCTGATGTAAGCAGGTAATTGTTTTAAGAAAGGAGCAGGTATTAAAACGTTTTTTTTCACCCTACTACTTTCCAATCACTTGATTGGAATGAATGAATAAATAAATTATTCATTGACACTGGTGGTGGTAACTGGTGGCGCCACAACTGCCGTGGGGCAGAGGCACAGCTCCTCGGACCACCGCTCAGGAGTGACTCACATTCGTGTGAGGCAATGTGGGTTAGAAGTGTCTTGCCCAAGGACACAAGGACAGACTGGGATTTGAACCGCCAATCTTTCGGTCATTGGACAACCCGCTCTACCTCCTGAACTACAGTCGTCCTATGGTACTGGTACCGCAACTGCAGAGTGGACAGCACTGACAGTACTGAACCACTGGTGGAGGCTTGGAGGACAAGGTGGGAGGGTGTCATAGGTGGATCTGATTAGGAAGCTGAGCCTGGCTTGGGGCTGAGTAACTGATGACATTTCAAAATGGAAATGATATGGACAAATATTTAAAAAAAGTATCAACACAGAGATGAATTAAGCAGGATAAACCTTTATTCTCTACCCCAGTAGTAAACAGGTTAAGTAGCTCGGACATTCATTTGCAAATCACTTCCACAGAAACAAAAATATAAATTAAACTCACCAGCAGTTAAACATTAGTAAAAAAGTGCAAATCACCTGGAAAGGCATGACATTAAAAATAAATAATAAAACACACTGGGGCTCTTGGCCCAATTAAGTAAAGACAAAAAAAAGAAAAAGAAAGAAAGAAAAAAAGAAATCACAGCAAGAAACAAGTTGGAATAAATTGTGTGTCATTTCGGATGGTGTGCATATCTGCTGAGCCTCAGTGCAGCTACAACAGAATCACAACAGATTCATCAAAATAACTGTTTTGGCACCGTCACAATGCTGCTACCACAATCAACCGAGGAGAAATACTTTTTTCATTTCGCAAGGCCTTTTCGCCAAAGGTTTTTGTTGCCTGCATTTTCAAGCGTCGTCGTTCTGTTGTTCTCTCTGCAACATGTTCTGCATGCAGTTGCGTGGCTGATGTTGACATCGATGAATGTGATACTGTTTGATTTCCCAGGAGATGAAGTCCTTGAGTGAAACGCAAAAGACGGAAATACGACTCAGTGTGGAGTTGAAATCACCTGACAGGTTGTAACATCGTGAATAAAGCAAGTAACGGAGCAAAACAACGGACCCAGTGTTTTGGTGGTTCTCACCACCGTGCATCATACCACCTTTCATTATTCTGACAATTATGATATTTAGAAAGAAAAAAATTACAAAAAAAAAAAATCCCTGTTTAGAACATTTCGATGATCTCCACAAAAGAAAATTAAAAAAAAATAATAAAAAAATCCTCTCACTGTCTCTGCGGCTCGACTTTTTTGAGCCCTTGTACTTCTAACACCGGAGTGAATTACGGGGAATCAAGCATAAATATTTGAGGTGTGACAGGAGGATTGGAGGATATCAAACAGAAACATTTTGGGGCAAATGAGGACCAATTTATGGGCCCTTAAAATGAGTCTGAGTGAAACTGTGTTCATGAAGGAGCCGGGTGAGGCAGGAGGCAGAGGAAGAGGAGCAGAAGACATTGAAGGCAATAAAAACATGGGGTGTTGCAGAGGGTGGATGGGGTGGGGGTGGGGTGGTGGGGGCAGAGGAGGGCAGAGTGGAATGCCCCCCCCCCCGCCCACGATGAAACTCTCTTGCATCACATGGCATCGAAGTGGAAACGGTGAGCTTCCTGCCTCTTCTCGCGGTCGTCTGCTTTCTGAAAACACAAAGACAACCAGTCAGTCGCCAATGGAAAATAAGCTCACCAGTAGTTGACCAGTGGGGAGTGTGCGCGTGTGTGTGTGTGTGTGTGCGTGTGCGCGTGAGGATGTCAATCCTACTGCCAAATGTCACTCGTCTTGGTTTATAACTTCAAAAAGTCATGTTTTGCCCCAACGATCAATATCTCCATGTACATGCCAGGTGTAAACTTCATCATTGCTGAGGCCTTCATCAGTAAGAGGCTGTTGGACATTCTGCTGACGATAGAGAAAGCTGAATCTACAGAACATAGCAAAACACCTTGGCTCGCTAACTGTCATCTCGGGTGTGTGCGTGTGTGTGTGTGCGTGTGTGTGTGTGTGTGTATGAGATGAAGATCTTTTTCTTCGGGCGTTTCTCACTAAAGGCCGACCAAGACCGATGCGGAGACTCTGATTTGAAAACAGGCTGCAACTACTTCCACGACAGGCTCCAACACATTTACATACAGCACATACTGCAAGTTGGCTCACGACTTTGATACGATTTGTGTCCTGTTTGTCGGACGGCGGTGCTAGGAGTGCGTGTCGACATTGCCGCTGGTAATGGTCGTGACGTGGACGTGATGGTCACAGCGTGCAAATATTGCGGCCGCGTTTGAAAATCCAGAAATAAACCCGTGTCAATACGAAATGGACAAATATAGCTCGCCGTGTCGGCAAAACAAAAAAAATGTATATATTTAAAAATTCAGACCGGTGGAATTGTGTAATTTTACAGTGTGAGATTAACGTCAATGTTCGGCAGATATCAGCGGCTCTTGTAACACATTTATAGAACCGCTTCATCCCAACCAAAGGGAGAACCAAGCAGATAATGAACTGAGAATAAACTGCGGGCCGCTGTCCTGGTATCCCCAACAACTCCACCTCCACCTCCACCTCCATCTGTGTTCTAATCATTTTTCGCATGTATCAGCCAATACTCCTGCAGGCCACTCCACACCTGGCAGGTAACAGACACTGAGCTTCCTTTCAATGGGCTGCTGTAGCAAAAGCAAAAGCACAGCCAAATACTCTGCTAGCCAATAAAAGAAAAGACCATCACAAAAAAAATGTTTGAAATTCGTCCTTTAGCCTCGTTATTTACCGTTCAATGTTTAACATCGTACCAAACACTAGCGTAGCATCGTCTCTGCTGTTATTTGACATCTTCAGTGTTTCGCTCAATTAATTCTGAGGTAAGAGAGTGCGGCGCAAAGCGTCCCACAGTCCCAGTCCCAGTCCCAGTCCCCCACATCTTCTGCACTCCTACCAGAGGACCAGGAGCTTTGAAGAGATAATGCCTTCCGCATATCGCTGTTCCCAGTCTGTGTTCATCACCTGGGCCGGTGTGATGGCTGGAGGAGGCTGCAGCGGTGGAGCTAAGCTGACAACGAGCCGACAGACGCACTCGGCCGCCATGTGAAAAGTACAAGTAGCGGAACAAGACCTGCATCTGCAGGAGGAATCAGGCCGGCAGCCGCAGCTCCACACACACTGCGTACGACTCTGCTGTTTGTGTTCAAACTGCGTTAATGACAAACCAATGAACAAAGAGTTGTTGAAACTCCTCCACACAGACACACAGACACACACACAGACACACACACAGACACACACGCACACACACACACACGCACACACACACACACACACACACTACTGTAGATGGTCCTTTACAGCAGCGGTCCCTAACCCCTGGGCCGCGGACGGGCACCAGTCTCAGGGTCATGAGATGGTACCGGGCCGCACAGAAAGAAGAAATCACTTACATGACTTCAATTCTATTTATTATCTGAGTCTGAACGAGGTTTTATTTTGAAAAATGATCAGATTCTCTCTCTCTCTCTTTTTTTTTTTTTTTTCATCAGTCTGTGGCTCAACTCTTGGTGCACAAGGACTTGACACGTCAATGCGCTTGTCTCTGTCATGTGGTACATTACCACTAAAATCAAACCCACAAGCTAGCTAGCTAGCAAAATGAGTGAAAACAAACGTCTTTGCAGAGTTTCTATGCAAAGGGATCACGTCTGGTTCTCCCACACCCACATTTCACTGCCCTGTCAGGTGATATGTGACACATAAAATCTATGAATCTTCGAATCAATCTGTAGACTCAAGTCAGTCACGTTCTGACGATGTAGATTTACCGCGGTATTCAGCTCTTTATTGAAATGCCTCTTAAAACAATGAAAAAAAATGGATGGAATAGAGTTATTTTATGACTATTAATAAAAGTTCTTCAAATTCGGCAGGCTAGATTAAAAAGCTTAACAGGCCACATATGGCCCCCGGGCCGTAGTTTGCCCACACCTTTGACAGTCGATCACCTGATATCGATCAATGTGACTTTTTTTCCTTCTCCGAGGGGCCGGTGTTGAGTGCAGATGGATTGATGTGATGTTCTTTACGACTGATAGCCGAACCACCGAGCTCCTGTTCAAGTCCCGCGCTAATTGACTATCTGGGGAACTGTACTGAATGTCTATCTGGAATGATCATTAAGCAGCAGCAGCAGCAGCAGCAGCCGCATTGATTGAGCCTTAAATGGCAGCGTGATGTGTCTCTGTCTGGATCCAGGTGGGGAGCTGCAGTGAGGCGCCGCTTTAAATACCAATGCCGCTCTGTGAAGGGAGGCTTCAGTACCCCCCCCCCCCCCCTCTCCAGATCCAGGACGTGCGTCGTCCTCGCACTCGGTGTGCAGTGTTTCTTTCTTCTGAACGTTTGAACCAGCCCGACCTCCCCCTTCACCCGGACTCGTTTTATTTTTCAGCAACTTTCATAAACAGAAGTTCAAAGGACAAGCGTCACGGCACCGACAGCAGTTATTTAACACTTGAATAAAATGTGAGGCGACTCAAGAGCTGCTGTCTCATTCTGTTTCTCCATTTAACCTTCATTCATTGTGAATGCAAGACGTCGGCTTTTTAACATTACGGCAAGCTGTCTTCTGGGGGCGCGAATGCGGTATTAGCGCGCGCTAACTGCCAGATTGTCACGCACAGTGCTGTCACAGTCTCATAGTATGAGTATGCACCAATGCTAACGTGTAAATGTAGCACTGTATTAAGAGTGCACAAAGCAGTAACAATGCTGCAACAGTAACACTAGCTAACGCCACTGTTAGCATCGCCGTTAGCCTCAGGTCCTAAAACAGCCTGAAGTCACAATGGAGGAAAAAGTCCAGAGAAGATCACGCACACCTGGATCGTGTCCTGTTAAAACTGACCTCGTTCAGGCGCTTTGCCTGTAAAAAACATTGTGGCCGTTGCAAATGAAGAACAACAGCAAACACAAAAGACGTCTTCTCTGACCTCGGCCTCCTGCTCCACCCTGAAATATCTTTAAGCTCCAGTTTCAGTCGCTTCATTCTGGTTGCACATCAGTGGGAAATATCCTTAGAAATTGCTCCCAAAGATTTGAAGGCGTTTCCCCCCCCCCCCATTTGAAACGTTCAACCATTGAGCTCTAAACATGTGGTGTGCAACATGGCAACAGGTCACACAGGGTGCATCGCTGGTCTGTTTGCTGCTTCTGGGAGGAAGAGTCTGCGTCGAAACGCTTCTTTCTTCATTAGTGAAACACGGGAGTTGGCGGCTTGGAGACAAAACCCCTGCAGCGGCAGCACCGACACTTGTGGGACTCATTGTATTTGGAGACGCTGTTGTTTTCTCTCAGGCTGATCAGCTGGGAAACTTTTCAGCTCCTTCATTAGAAAAAAAGAGCAGAAAGTGACGACTGGCAGAACGGCCTTCAAAGTGTTTGTGTGTGTGTGGGGGGGGATAATAAAAAAAGAGCGCGGCGGCTTCTCTGCCTGAGCGAACATGCCAGACTCGATTCATGTGAGAGAGAGAGAGAGAGAGAGAGAGAGGGAGAGAGAGAGAGAGATAGGGAGAGAGAGAGAGGGAGAGAGAGAGAGCGGGAGAAAGAGAGAGGGATAGAGAGAGAGCGGGAGAAAGAGAGAGGGATAGAGAGGGAGAGAGAGAGGGATAGAGAGGGAGAAAGAGAGAGAGAGAGAGATAGGGAGAGAGAGAGATAGAGAGGGAGAAAGAGAGATAGAGAGATAGAGAGGGAGAAAGAGAGAGAGAGATAGGGAGGGAGAGAGAGAGGGATAGAGAGGGAGAAAGAGAGAGAGAGAGAGATAGAGAGGGAGAAAGAGAGAGAGATAGGGAGAGAGAGAGATAGAGAGGGAGAAAGAGAGAGAGAGAGATAGAGAGGGAGAAAGAGAGAGAGAGATAGGGAGAGAGAGAGATAGAGAGGGAGAGAGAGAGGGATAGAGAGAGAGAGAGGGAGGGAGAGGGAGAAGAGAGAGAGATAGGGAGAGAGAGAGATAGAGAGGGAGAGAGAGAGGGATAGAGAGAGAGAGGGAGGGAGAGGGAGAAGAGAGAGAGAGAGCGGGAGAGAGAGAGAGAGGGAGAAAGAGAGAGAGAGAGAGAGGGAGAGAGAGAGAGAGAGGGAGGGAGAGGGAGAAGAGAGAGAGAGAGAGGGAGAAAGAGAGAGAGAGAGAGGGAGAAAGAGAGAGAGAGAAAGAAAGAGAGGGAGAGGGAGAGAGAGAGAGAGACAAACACTTCATCTGTGAAAAAGAAAAATAACGGTTTGCACACGAGTGTTTTGTCCTTTTTCTCTCTCTCTATTTTTTTTTAAAACGTTTTGTGCACATTCTCTCTGGGTGATGTGATCTCAACACTCACAGAGCTGCAGGACACCCCCACCCCACCCCCCCCAACCATCCAACTCCCCCGCTGCCCCCCCCCCCCCTCCCCACCCAGCTGAGCCTGCGAGCCTCATCACAGCCTCGCTGTCGGTTCAGGTGAAGCTGCTGCCACCCACGTAAAAGCCCCAAAAAGAGGGCAATTACAACACGTGTGTGAGTGTGTGAGTGTGTGTGTGAGCGTGTTTGTGTGCAACAGACACACATGTGCAGTCTCTCTCTCTCTCCCTCTCTCTCTCTCTCTCTCTCTCTCTCCCTCTCTCTCTCTCTCCCGGCAGATGGCTCGGAGGAGGAGGCGCTCACACACAGACTGCCAGCGACTCTCAGCGATGGAGAGGGAGACCAGTTCAAGGCCGGCGTTAAAAAAACAAGAGATGTTGCTCTGCACCGAGTCACATCACCACAGGAACTTATTATGTAGCATGTGTGTGTGTGTGTGTGTGCGTGTGTCACTGTGACGGAACCAGCCGGCGGGGAGAGAGGGGGGCGGGGAGTAAAAAAAACAAAACAACGATAACAACAAAACAAAGGCTCGCTGCTCCACTGCAGTCAGAAACAGCAGCGAGCAATCAGAGAGCGCAGGAGGAGGAAATGACTGCTGAATGTCCTCTAGGTTGGAGGAGGAAGAGGGAGGTAGAGGAGGAAGAAGAGGAGGGGGAGGTGGAACAGAAGGAACAGGAGGTGGAGGAAGAGGAGGAGGAGGTGAAGGTGGTGGAGGAGAAGGAAGAGGAGGAGGAGGAGGAGGAGGAAGAGCGAGAGTGTGTGTGTCAGTGGAGCCCAGAGGAGGCAGGATGGGGACAGTCGGACCATCTGCTGCTGTTTGTGACCAAGCTGCTCTCTTCCTTAAATCTCTCTGACACACACACACACACACACACACACACACACACACACACACACACACACACACTGACCTTCTCTTGCCAGTGCAGGATCCCGATGATGACGAGGATGAAGACGCAGACTCCGATCAGGGCGATGGCCGTCAGCAGCACACTGTTGCTGGGCGTCAGGTACAACTTGGCACTCCAGCTGAGGAGAGAAGGGGGGCAGAGAGAGGCAGGGGGGGAGAGAGAGGGAGAGGGTGGGGGAGTCAGGGGGGAGAGAGAGAGGGAGAGGGAGGGGGAGGCACAGAGGGAGGGAGGTGAGACGTCTTGTGCTCATATCAATCCCTCACATGGGAAGAGATCAGCTGGTGGTGGTGGTGGTGGTGGGGGGGGGGTCGGGGGGGGGCAAGACTTCCTCTTGAGGTTCATCCTGGTGACATCATCTTGGAATCTTGGAGCTCCTCTGCACTTGTGTTGTATGACGCTAAGCATTTGTACATGTGTGTAATACACTGATGTGGCCTGGGCATAAATCCTTTTACGAGTCTTTTAGGGGGGACAGCAGAGGAGTTTGATGCATTTTTTTTTTTTTTTTTTTTTTTTTTTCAAAGAAAATAAGCAGGAAATACCCAACAGTGGTGATGGGCTGGGAGCTGCTCAGGGAAAACCAACAGATCCGTCACGGCATCAGTGTGTCAGCTCATCAAAGCCACTTTATTTCAGCCGTCTAACAACCGTTTGGTCTAAACTGTGTGTCATCAGGTCTGGAAAGGACAAAGTCTAAATGATGTTTTACTTTAAGAATCTAGCAGCTTCTCTCCATTACATCCGCCTCCACTAAATGTAAACATACGAGCTAGCTAGCTAGCTAGCTAGCTAGCAAAAGGAGTGAAAGCAGACGTCTTTGGGAGGTTTTCCTTTTCCCAATCAAAAAGGGAGGAGACGGAAGAAGAAAAAAAGAAAGAAAGCTGCGTCTGACAGACCAGACCAGGAGTCCGACTTAAGATACAGATTTTTATTTGGACCGGAGACTCCCGTGCAGCAAGCCCACTCTGCATAATATGCAGCTACCGGCTCTCTAGTGACGCAATGAAGCCTTCAAAACTGCTCCTCCTCCACTAGGAGACCAAACGGCCGCACTAAAAGACCCGCAGCCTTTGGAGAGGTTTGTGGGAAAAGATCCTGTAGTACTCATGTTGTATTGTTGTCGCAATGTTAAGAAGACCCTGCTAATAAACTTGCGAGCGAGCACACGGCGGATTCATCTTTGTTATCATCATTAGAAAAATACCACAGTTGTCCCGCCGGTCAAACGTGACTTTGTGATATTCATCCACCTTCAACACCTTCAAGGTCGGTCCCTGACAACATTGTCCGGCATTAAACCGGCCTGTTGTGCAAAGCTCTTGTAAACACTATGCTAAAACACTATGGAACACTGTGGTAAAAATGAGGTGTACTGTAAAGGTGCGACGACATGCAGGTACCTGCGAGGTTTGTCGTGCGGGAAGGGGATGACGATGAGCTGCGAGTTGGGAATGATGGCCGTCCACTCCTGCTTCCTGATCTCCTGCAAACAAACAATGCGGCCGAGTTATTTACAGGTTGGTGCATTATCAGCGACAATCTGTGTTCATATATGCAAGATTTGTCCCCGCCGGGGGGAGAACAACGGAGCCCCGCAGGCTTCCCTGTCGCTGCGCTGCTGCAGAGTTGCTAATTGAAGCTGCACATTTAAAGCAGAGACCAGCAGCTGCCACCTGCTGAGATAAATGACCCTGAAGAGACTGTGGTGGTGGTGGTGGGGGGTGGGGGGCGGGGGGGTCAGGGGTGGGGGGTGCTGTTATTTGACTCCCTAGCATGATTTCTTTCTCGAACATGTTGTTACAAGTTTCACTGCAGTACAAAGACATATTTAACTAAATTGACATATGCATACATATACCACTGCTATTGGTGTCAGCACCGAAAGCCAATACTGGCGTCAGTATCAGTGCATCCCCAGTATCAACATGTATCTGTCCTACTTTTCATCATTGGCCGTATTCCACAATATTACAAACATACGTTATACTGAATGTGACCACATGTTTATTATTCATTTATTTAACAATAACGATCCGATAACTCTGAAAATTCAGGGTTGTTTTTTATTTTTGAATGATTGACATTGATGGTGATTTCTGTCCACCATATTTGGAACAATGTCTTGTATTGTACGTGTGTGTGTGTGTGTGTGTGCGCGGGTGCGTGCAGCAGTGTATCCACTCGCCATCTCCTTCAGTCCTGATGAAATGTGCACGAGTGTTTTTTAGTTATTGTTCTTAATGTGTTTTCATTCATTCAAGAGTGTTTTTCGCTCAGAACAACCTCAAAAGAATAATTTGTGACGTGCACGTCACGACAATAAACAATCTTGAATCCCGTTAATTCTGCTGAGATCGGCTTTGAACTTCCCACAGTCAGTGGCCACTTTCACTTCTTTTCCAACCAGGACTCCGAAATGAGCCGCCACACAAAAAACATTGTTATTGCCGCTGCTGCCGCATTTCTATCGCGTCTAACAAGATCTCCACAGGACTCCCGGGAAAAAATAAAACAAAGCCAACAAACTTGGCCCTCTGTTTATAGCCTCCATCTCAAATCCTGGATTATAGTGTCGCACGTTCCACGTGTTTGGAAGAGGACAAAAAAAAGAGGAAGTTTGAGGGCAGAATGGACAGAATGAACGTTGGGGTTGCTTTAATTATCCAGAGAGAAAGAGAGGTATCAGCTGGCTCCCCTTGTGACATCAGAAAGAGAAGAGAAGAGAAGAGAAGAGAAGAGAAGAGAAGAGAAGCAAGGAACGTATTTCAACAATACGCTTGGAAGTGAACTTTCCGTCACTTGGAACCTTTTGAAGAAAATAAAGGGAAACCTTCAACGTGTCTGAGTGGAGAATCTAATAAACCTATCACTCAATTTGCATTCCAGAAACCTGGTATAAAAAAAAAATTTAGCATTTCCCGTATCGAGTGAGACACTGCCGATGAAGATCAGCTCCACGTCGCAAAGTCAGTGGTTTGAAATCTTGCCGTCCTTCCCTTCCCATCAAGGGACAGCAGAGGTTTTCCGGTATTCCGGTCTTTTACGAGCAGCTCCACGGCCTCCTCAGATGCCCAGCGAGCACAGGGTAGCTACATAGCTAGCTAAGATATTCCAAGAGATACACTCGCGAAAAGCTGCAGACAAATGCACAACCTCGTCCCGCCGTTCCACCAATTCCTCCAATTTCCTCACCATTCCCAAGACCAAGGACAAGACCTGGGGGGACCTTGCCCTCTCGTTACTGTCCCCACCCTCTGGAACTCACTGCTGACCAGTAGCGGGCCGTGCGTTTCACGCCAAGGCCATCGGTGACAAAATATTTAGCCCACCCTAAATGAATGCACCTCATATTACAATCAAGATTACACTCCGGCTTGAGAAACTATAGAGAATCACTCTCACACATTATATCACCTAGTTGAGCAAAACGTAGTTTCCGGGGCAAATCATAATCTAATTAAATCCTAATCAAAACTAAGCAACTAAGGCCACTGATACGGTCAAAACTTACAAAAAAGGCCTCAACAAAGTTTTAAACTCTTGTCCAAACTCGTCCAATAAACTGCGCATTGTCGCTGATTCATATGAGTGACCAACGAGATGACAACGAAGCAAACTATTAAGTTATTAAACAATTAAACATGTCGGCTTGTGTTTACAGTTTAAATTGTGGACGATTCTGCAACTAAGTCTTCATTTTCTCTTTCAGCCGTTGTGGATTCGGATCCTGGTGGAAACCGGGTTGAGTTAAACCTGGAAGGTTCTCAGGTTCTTATCCAATCACAGGACACGCGCGTACGTGTAAAGTTCAGCAGCGTCGCAGACTCGAGATCTGATTGGCTGTCGCAACTCACTGAGGTCCGTTCACTCACAGCGGACGGGAGCCTGCTTTATCGGTTCTGCTGGCCTGAGGCAGATTTCATAGAACCTGGCAACACAAGCTGGCTGAAATACGATTGGATGAAAAGTGTACCGTAATATATACGACGATGGAAGCAGCACAACCAAGAGGATGTTACATAATGTGAAAAGAACAGACTATGGAGAATAACTTTATCATCGGTACGTTTCTAAAGGAAGTCGGGTTTTTCTAAACTAAAACCCGACTGTACTGACCTGCCATCATTCAAGTCGTGACTGAAAACACATCTAGTCTGTCCCGCTCTGTATGTTTAGCCACTGTTTCAATGTTACTTATTAACTACAACTGATACTCCCCTCCCTGTTTTCGCTTATGTTACGCTAATCTGCATTGGTTGATATGTTTGTATAGTTTTCAGTATTTTTTTTTAACTGCAAATTTTATCCTGATGTGTTTTAACCTTTTTTTGGAAAGTGCCTTTGAGGACTTTGAGGAAAAGCGCCCGAAAATAAAATGTATTATTATAATTATTAAATGCATTTTTTAAAAGCAATATTCCAAACAAACTGGCACTGAGTGCAAATCCCAGTACGTCAACGTTTGATGGTTGTTCAGACTGGGCCACTCCCAGTTCAGTGCCAGGCCCTCAGAACGAGGCGGTTTAGGAAGTCCTGAACATTGTGAAGGGAGCTCAGCGGTCCGGGGTCTTCAGGCCCACCAGGGTTCAGAGACACTCACACAGCTTCCGCATCTTAAAAGATGTAATCCTGTTTGTAGCTGCCACGTCTCAACTGTTCCACTTTCTCCTTTGCTCCTCCTCCTCCTCCTCCCTCCACCTCCTCCACTGTGACTCTCCGCTTCTCCGTCGTTTGAGAAGAACCACATCTCGCAGCTATTTTTACTGGGCTCGCCAGCTATTATTTTTTCCCTTTCTCCCATAACGATGAAACATTCTCGCCGGCAGCCACCCGCCGCTTTGCTCTTGAAAAGCGCTCGGCTCCACTGTCGGTGCTGGCAGCTGGCTCGCTGGGGAGACTGAGCCTCTCGCTCGGCCTCCACCGCCACTGGTGGCGCCGGAGAGCACGGTGCGCCGGGCTGTTTGGAAGAGAAAAGTGCCGCCGAGTCTTCAGAGAGACAGAGAGAGAGAGAGGGAGAGGGAAAGGGGGAGCAAGAGAAAAGGAGAGAGAGAGAGAGAGAGCGATAGAGACGCTCTGGTTTTTCAAGTCGGAGGGGAAACTGGCTCGAGGAGGACGGATATAAAGATGGAGGGAAGCGAGGAGGAGGAGGAGGATGAGGGGAAGGGAGGGTGGGAAGTGGGTGGGTGGGTGGGGGGGGCGTGTAAGCGACTGATTAGTGAAGCAAAGCACTGCGAGCGGCGGAGAGAATCCCTCCCGGGTGGAGCATGAGGGAGAGGAAGAGGGAGGAAGAGGGGGAGCGATTGGACGGAAGATGGAGGATAAACGAGTGGGTTTTAGCGAGACGGCCCCACGACGAGGTGGGAGGGGGGAGTGTGGGGAGTGTGGGGTGTGGGGGGGCGGGCTCTGGAGACAGGTGCTGCGGGATTTCTATTTCCAAGCCTTCTCCTAATTCCAGGTGGCTTTGACGGAGCCGCTCCACTCCTCCTCCTCCAGAGCTGCCAAGTAATGAAGTATAAATACTCTGTTAAATACTCTTCTGTTACTGTTCTTGAGGAGATGTTTCAGGTATCTGTACTTTACCCAAGTATTTTTACTTTTACTTCTTTCTACATTTGCACGCCAATTTTTGCACTTTTGCAAGCAGGTTACTAAACTGTGTTTAAAAGACACAAATTCTGTTAATTTGATAATCTGTATTCCCAGTTCTTATCTATTACAGTTATTGTTGGTGGCTGAAGTCGAGCTACTAGAACTCTGCTGGTGTGTAATTCAAAATAAAGGTGGATGATATTTTAGAGGGAGATTACTATAGAGTACTTCGGCATTGCGGTCACTTTTCAGTATGTACTCAAGTATTTTATTTTATTTTTTATACAAAGGTATCCGTACTTTTACTTACAGAGTACCAAATGTGAATCAAAATGTGAATGATTTTGTTTTACCACCTCTGCCCCTGAGGCAAGGTTGGGGGAGGGCTGAGCGGGGGTGGTGGCTCAACTCAGCATAATGGGACACATCTTTCGGAATTCATTAATTCACTTTGGAGAGAGAGAGAGAGAGTGAGCCAGGGAGAGAGAAAGAGAGAGAGAGAGAGAGACAGACAGAGAGAGAGAGACAGACAGAGACAGAGAGCGAGAGAGAGAGACAGAGAGAGAGAGAGAAAGAGAGACAGAGAGAGAAAGAGACAGAGACAGAGAGAGACAGCGAGAGCGAGAGAGAGAGAAAGAGAGACAGAGAGAGACAGAGAGACAGAGAGAGAAAGAGACAGAGACAGAGAGAGACAGCGAGAGCGAGAGAGAGAGAAAGAGAGACAGAGAGAGACAGAGAGACAGAGAGAGAGAGACAGAGCGAGAGAGAGAGAGACAGAGAGAGACAGAGTGAGAGTGAGAGCGAGAGAGAGAGAGAGAGAGAGAGAGAGCGAGAGAGACAGAGAGAGAGAGGGAGAGAGAGAGAGAGAGAAAGAGAGAGGGAGAGAGAATGGATTTCTTTGCTCAGGAAAAAGGCAGCGCGGCAACAAAGCAGCTTGTTTGAGACAAGTGCTCTAGATGCGCTCGAGCTTCTCAGTCCCCAGACTAAAGCCATCTACAATTCTAATCAGCTGCTTGACGAAGATCTGTGGCGCACGGGGATGGCGGGGCGGGGCGGGGAGGGGAGGGTGTCGGGTGGGGTGGGGTGGGGAGAGAGGGCCCCCGACGTGTGATGAACATAACGAGAGCGAGAGAACAGAGGGAGTGGGAGAAGTGCACGGGGAGGAAGGACGGAGGCTGCCGTGTTAAAAGTGGAGCAGCAGCGCCGCCGAGCCCGACAAAGACGTTACAAACGTAAAGTCAATCAATTATTCACAATATTAATGGAGCGCCGGCGCGTGTTGTGACAGCAGCCACAGCACTTCTGGGGAACTGACACCATTCCAGTTCAAAATCATAAATGACAGGTTCTGTTTTTTTTAAAAAATACATTTGAATATAATAATGATGATGATGATGATGATGATGATGATGATGATAACATTGGATTGCAAAACGGACGGAAGCCTGGCAGCCAACCTGCGCCAGACGGCCCCTCCGACCACCACCCAACATCCGCTCGCTTCCACATGAGGCAATGTGGGTCTTGCTCAAGGACACGACGACAGACTGGGATGGAGCGGGATTTGAACCGCCAACCTTTCCATCATTGGACAACCACACATGAGCTGCAGTCGCCCCATATTTCCTTTTCACTCACTCTTTAATTCTCCTCTTTGCACGGCACATGCCGTTGAAACTATGCAAATCAACCCAACGTGGGATAAATGAAGGCCTAAAGAAGAGCGCCACACCATGGCCAGTCCCAGAGGAGGTGTCAGCCACCTCCACACATTACACCAGCTCCCCCATGTCGGCTATTTTAAAACTGGGCCTCCGTCCCTCTGCCCCTCCCCCTCCCTCCACTCTGCCGCCTTTGTGATTTCCAGATGGGGGCGGAGACGAGAGGTGTGCACGAGACGTGCGCGCGGTCAAAACGGGACGAGTCATGAAGAGAACGATGAACAGGACGAGGAGGGGGAAACAAATGCTTATTTAACACTAGGACACAAACAAAGGGGTAAAAATCATATGATAAGGAAACACATGAATCAACCCTATTGCCTTAAAGGTGCAGTGTGTACATTGTGGCTGGGTTTATGATTTTCCTTTTTGGTAAAAGCTTAACATACCGCCCGTAAATACATCCATAAAAGTGTACACTTGCAGTAGAATAAAAATCATGTGGTTTTCCTGCCGTTAGAATGATTCAAATATGCAAGAATATCCACGGAGCAAAAAGACTCTTGCTTGCAGTTAGTGGGCATCTGGCGCCGCCATTGTTTTCAGGAAGCTCTACTGACAGCGGCCATGTACATATGGTCGAAACCACACCCCCTCCTTGGAGCAAATTACAGCCAATCAGATGGTTATCAGAAAGTTCCTCCTATATTCACACCTGTATAATGCCAGGATATTCACTCGGCCCAGGGAGGGAACTCAGCTGAGAACTTCTTCCCGGGCCAAACAACCAGGAATCCATGAACATGCAATATTAGACCTTGAAAACCCGACTGGAGACGCCAATGTGCGTCTCCATCTTGGACAAACCAACACACCACAGAAGAAAAAGTCAAAAAAAGTACACAACAACAAACACAAACAAAGGTTTCTTATCGCCAAGCAGGATTTAGCAGATTAACAGAAAGCTCAACTTGAGGAATTCAGCAACGGGACGGGACGAAGAGGAATGAGTAGAGACACCAACACACAATTACACCAGAGACTAGCGGGAGATAAGTGGAAAGAATGAGGAGCTGACGGGCAGCATCTTAATGGGTGAGTTGACATGCAGAAAAAGCAAAACAGAACACAAAGTAAGAATCAGCGGACGAGAATTTGAAAACGGTTTTCGCTGATTTGTGAATTTCCTAATTTTCAAAGACTCACTCCAGCAGAAGCAGAAACTCAGTCCCTCCTTCTCCCTTTATCCTTTGACTCATTGCCGACACATTCAACGTCCCAGCCACACAGGACAAATTCTATCACACTCTTTTTGAAAAGCCTTAAAACCCTTTAACGTTCTGCTCAACTGTTGGTCGAGCACATTTGAGTGCTTTTATCCTATTGAAAAATGAGCTGAAACCAAACTCAACCTGATTTTTTTTTTTTTTCAATCTTGCTATTATTGCCCCAAGAAAATAAAAAATGTAAAGAAAAAAATCCATAGTTTTTTTCTTGGTGTGGACTTCAAAAAGCTTCTTAAAAAAAATAAATAAAAAAAATGTATATATATATATATATATATATATATATATATATATATATATACATTTTTTTTATTTATTTTTTTATATATGTATATATATATATATGTATATATGTATATATATACATATATATATGTATATATATATATATATATATATATATATATAAAAAAAATGTATATATGTATATATATATATATATATATATATATATATATATATATATATATATATATATATACATATATATATACATATATAGGATAGGAACTACACATATATATACATATATATATATATACATATATATATATATATATATATATATATATATATATATATATATATATATATGTATATATATATGTATGTATTTTTTTTTTTTCACTGCACCTCCTCCAAAGCATCGATGAAACCATGAGTCAGCCAGTGGCTCTGGGCACTGACCAGGTTATATAAACCGCACACACACACACACACACACACTCGTTTTTTTCCTTCCTCACCGTCTCTCCAGGTTGCCGTGGGATGCCGACGAAAAGGTGATCCAGGAAGTTGGCGCTGCGTCCAAGGCCGAGCACAGTGTAGGGCAGCTGGAGGGAGAAGTGGGCTGACTGGCTCAGCTGGCCGGCTGCGGAGCAAGGACAGGGCAAGACGTCAGCAGTCGCACTCAGTATTTCACTGAAAAGTAGGGATGCACGGATACCACTTGTTTACAGAACCAGTGGAGTAGCAGTACTTGATTTTTCAGTACTCACAGGTACCTAGTGAGGCCATTACACATGATTTTCTTTTCATTTTTCTATTATTGTCAAACATTCCTCAGCATGTTTTTTTTAGAACAGGTTTCACTGCGGAACAAACAAAAATGGAACAAACACGTCATACACACACATACACAACTGGTATCGGTGTCATGGTATCGGCACATATTTTATGAGTCTGAGCAGAGCACTCAATAATAAAATAATAACACAAACACGCACGCGCGCACACACACACACACACACACACACAGAGTAAGTAATAAATAATAAAATAATAACACTAAAATAAAATGGAACAACACAGTTAGACAGAGTAGCCTATTTTAAACAGGTGGGTTTGGACTCTGGACTAAAGTGTGAAAAAATAGAATAAAATAGAATTAAATAAAGAGTTTTTGTTTCCTTTTCTCTCAGTGCCTTTGTCTAATAACCAACCCAGCAGAAAATGATATATAACCATTAACCAATCCAGTGGAAAATGGTGCTGATTGACACCTCGTCTACTTCTTCTATTACCATATCTAGTTTGGTTAAATGATGGCCAAATTGTTGGAGTCGGGGTGAAGGGGCTCGTCTCAGAAATGTCGTTATGTGAGGCAAGGAGAAGGAAAAAAAAAAAAAACGTCAGTTCAGGTTACGATTACACTGATGTTGTTCTGTGACTATTTCCAAATCATTTTTGGTTGGTGTGAATTCCAAACACATCTAGTTCCAAAAAGAAAAAAGAAAAAGAAAAAAGAAAAACTGTCTGTAGAACATTTAAAACCACAAGGTTGCCATGTAGCAACACAAACCCAAATCCAGGAGTGTCACAGTGTGGCCCCGTCTCTCACCCTGCATTCAGTACTTTTCCACCGCTCACACCACACCTGCTCTCACTCCATTCATCAGCACACCAGTCGCTCGTCCCCTGCAATCAGCCACACGGTGCATCTTCACCAGCTCCTCACTCAGCCCCAGACTCTTCTTTGCCATGCACGCAGCAACATTTATATTTTCGAATACGTTTATATTTGTATATGCTATACACTCATGCTTGTCTTTCTGTATTTGAATTATTTATCGATACACAACTACATCTATATTATGAGAGCTCTGTATGTATTTGGTTGTTCACCCTTGTGCAAAGTGCTTTGAGAAGCCTTTGGATGTGATTTAGTGCTTTGATTGATTGACTGACTGATTGATTGATTGATTGATTGATTGATTGATTGATTTTCTGACACGACTGTGCTGGACTTCCCGATACCAGGCTGTCCTGGTAAATTGCTTCTGCCTTCCTCACTTGGCCAAGAGTTCTGCCTGTGCCTGGTTGCCTGCAACTGGAAGATGTTTTGCTGTACCTGAGTGCAGCTTCACCTTCACTGGCTACCAGGACTTTGAGATTGTCGGGCATATATCGAACTTTGCCTGTTCTGACCATTTTATTTTATTTTTTGCTCTGATTAAAAAAAAAGTGAGCCCCTCATTAATCCTGTGTACCTTTGTTGTCCTGCATTTGCGTGTGTAATCCATTCGTCACACCGAGTTAAAATAGGTAAAACGCTCTTTGAAAAAAAAAAAAGCCCTGTTCTTCTCACTCCCTGTCCAATCAGCAGTCTGCACTTTGTTGACAGTGAAATTCGGCTTGCTTGGAATTCCGACTCGGTCGATGCTAAAATGGTACTTGTTAGTATTACAAACCAAGTTGGCCGAGCCAATTGGTGGAAAGGTCTGTAGTGATAAAAACCATTCACACTCACAACTACAGCTAATTTAGCGTTGCCAATTAACCTAATGTGCACGTCTACGCCCTGAGGTAGGAGGCCGTACTTGGAGCGAACCCACACAGACCCGGGGAGAACAAGCAAACTCTGCGCAAAGGCGTCTTGGAAGCGAATCTGAGAACTTGTAAGGCAACAGTGCCGGCTGCCAACTTGCCAACGTGTTCAAGATGCTGTTTAAAAAGACAACGACGACGAAATGCTGCGTTCTAATTTCTGTAATGCACTTGGAGCCAGTGAAGGAAAAGTCAAAATGGGCTCACGTCTGTTTGGATGAAGCGGCAAGCAGGCACGTGGTAACGGAGTACGAGTCAAGTACTCAATTCCGGTATTGGTACCGATACTGGTACTGGTGCATCCCTACTAAACAGTAAAAAAAAATAAATCGATAAATAAAAAAAAAGAAAAAGTGTTTTTTTAATATATTTTTTTTCTCAGTGCCTCCGTCTAATAACCAATCCAGTGGAAAATGGTGCTGATTGACACCTCGTCTACTTATATTTTGGTTGGTATTCTGATGCTCCAGAATCTCTTTTGCGATCAGTGCATCCAATTAATGTTCTAAACATTAAAAAAATGTGTCAAAAATCAGCAGTAGCACACTGTCAGTGTGAGGTTGCCAATTTTAAACATTTCCTGAACAAGGCTGCTCTTAAGCCTAGCTTATTGTGGCTAATTATGAGATGCGGATGTAGACACGACTCCAATCTCCCTCGTCTGTCTTCTGCAGCAGTGGCAGCAGCAGCGGCAGCAGCAGCAGCTCCTCCCTTCCCTTTGCCAGAGGATTCACTTTTACTCAATGTCGTGTAATCAGCCCCGACCTGACCTATTGTGGCAGTGACTGACTGTGATACAAATAAAATACACGTGTAATTACATTTACACGTGTGTGTGTGTCAGGGGAGGAGGAGGTGAAGGGGGGTTCGGCGATGGAGCCAGAGGTGCCTCGAGTCCTTGTGTTCTGACATTAAGCAGCGTCATAAAAGATACAGATCAGAGGGGTGGGTGGGGGGGGGATGGGGGTGGTCACCTGAGGCCAGTCTAACAACCCCCCCACCCCCCGTGTCTCCTCACACAACCTCCCTCCTCCCACTTCACTATTCTCATCCAACCCCGAGAGCCCTTTGTTTCCTCGTCTCTGCTTATCTCCTCCCCCCACCCCTCCCTCCTTCCTTTGCACAACGCATCACTCGGATTTCGCCTTACTCATTTCGCCCCCCCCCCTCCACGCCCCAAACACGTTTCTTCCCCCCCCCCCTGCCTCCCCGTCAGCTGCTGTATCTCGCCCACGCCACCCAACTCTGCCAAGTGCAGCCGACATAAATCAACCTCTATGTGGTAAACAAAGAGAAGAGAGAGAGAGAGAGAGAGAAGGATGCAAGAGAAGGAAGGAAGACAGGAGGGAGGGAAGGAGGGAGGGAGGCCTGGAGGCAGCCAGTGATCAGAACTAATGTGGATGGACTGCATATTGCAGGCTGAGAGCCCGATAACAGCTTTGCTTCCTGGACTTAAATTATATTAGAAAATCTCAATCTAACCTCGTTTTAAAGTTAGAAAAAAAAAAAAAAAAAAAGGTTGAGGGGCATTTTTTTGGCAGTCCTCAGGTTCAGCCATTCAATACATCCCAGCTTGTCAGCAGTTTGACAGCAAAACGTGTTACATATCATCATATATACCTCACATGACATGCATGCTGATGTCGTTTATCTCCCTTCTAGCACTTTACTCACTGGTCAAACAGGTTTGAGGGGAAAAAAAACTCTTCAAGCTGGCGCTTTAAATAGTTCAAGATAACGCAGTAATTCTTTAGAAACTGTTCAGGTACTCTGACAAAAACCCTTCAAAACTCTACCAGGTGCATGCACTGCAGCATGTGGTTCAAATAGAGTGCAATGAGGAGACAGTCCTGGATTAATCAAGGCCACAGAAGAGACAAAAACAGGACAGTTGTAAAACTGACTACTATATACAGTTTTACCCATAAACCCAGATTGCCAGACCATATAAAGTTATAAATTGGTTCCATCAAGCCACAACTTCCCACATGTCCTCTGCTGGACGTGTACTGCGGAAGATCCTACCAATACAAAGTATTGTTTTTTTTTGGAGAATCAGAACCAAACATTCCAGCAGGATGCTGTAAACATGGGGCTAATACAGTTTGAGCTTGATACAGTCTTTCTTCGATAACTGTTGGAATAAAAAGAGGCGCCACTGCAACCAAGAATTAAAGAAGAAACATGGAGAACTGGGTCGAGTCAGTGGGACTTGTTTCCAACAACCACCTGCTGTCTGTCGGAGTCCTGCATGTCTTCATTACTACAAATGATTTTTCTTACACCTACCCCATGTGTATTCGAGCATTACCACTATAGGTGTATGTTTCCACAAGGTGATAGCTATACATCCCCTCCCCACCCCGGGGGGGGCTGCTCAACAGCGCAGAGATGGACCTAATGTTACCGAGTGCTTCCTTCACTGGTCTGTACAGAATGGGATTTTTGAAGCAGTCGGACCTGTAAGCCAGTCATGGTGTGATGTTGGTGACAGGCTGCTGCTCCCCGTCAGGTGGATGGCATGCACTCAGGCACTCAGCAGGGTGGAGTGCCTCTGATTGTGTGTGTGTGTGTGTGTGTGTGTGTGTGTGTGTGTGTGTGTGTGTGTGTGTGTGTCTGATAAGGGATCAAGCAGGGTTACATGAAGGCAGGAGGCCTGGGCTCAGTGTCAGCTGAGAGGTTGTGTGTCTGTGTATGTGTGTGTCGATGGGCGAGGAAACGTGGCCGTGGCTGGACGGGGGCCCATTTCACATTTCACAAACACGGGCCACGCTGGCAAAGGGTATTATGCAAAGTCCATTGCCGTGTGTGTGTGTGTGAGCGGCGCGTGCGTGTGTGAGAGCCATCAGAGGCATTGGCAGGGGATTCCACACATGACTGACAGGGACCAAGCCATCTCTTAGAAGACAAATCCAATTCAAAGCAGCAAAGGCAGTCAGCCTGTTTGTGTTGTTGTGCATCTTATATATATATTTTTTTCCCACACTACAAACACAAATCCTCGTGCGGGAAGCAGAGTTTAAAAAAAAAAAAAAAAAAATGAAGGCCACACACTGTCGATGACCATTTGGATTTGTTTTTTTTTTGACTGACAACTTATGCTCCTGAGATGATCATTAACTACTGCAGGTGGCCTTCTACTCAGAACTCTGCTGCGGTGCCTCTAAAGGAATAGTTCACCCAGAAAGTCAGGTGACTCAGTGAAATCTGCAAATACAATGTGTGTTGGAGACATGTATACAAACCACGATCATTTGCAGTCTAATGACCATGTGAGAAATTAGATAAAAAATAATGTGGCGTAAAACATTAAAAAAAAAAGAAGAGAAAATGGAAAACAGATTTTAAAAGGACCTGCATAAGATTCCCTTATACAATACTGTTATTGAGTTTGAGGCACCACCTAAACAGGTTTGATTATCATCACTACAGATTAGACAGCATGTAATGTATAATACCTGCATGGTGAAGGGGGAGGAGCAGGTTGAAGGATAAATATGTTTACCGGAAACGCAGCGCGCGCTATCATTCTTCAAAAATCATTTTTCCCCATCTTTCCCACAGGGGGCGAGAGCGGAGCGAACGGCATAGCCCGCATATGGTGCTGAGCTGTGGCATGCAGAATGAAAAGGACATATTAAGTGATAACAGTGTAATGCTGGATTTGGAATACGGTAAATGTCACGCTTGAAAGGTCACTTTGTGCTACGTCTCTGTAATTTCCCTTTCATTGACATCAGTGTTTTTCAACCTCTGTCTCTTTGGGGAATGTCACATCGCGAGGACGCCGACTCTGTGCCCTGGAATACCAGCTCGCTCCTCATGGGCAAGCAAAAATAAATAAATAAAGGAATAAAATAAATAAAGAAGTGAGATTTTTAGAGAGGGAATAACAGCCAGGGAGAGGACATGGATGCCTCTGAGGGAGTTACTGCAAAATGTGTGTGTGTGTGTGTGTGTGTGTGTGTGTGTGTGTGTGCCCATCACTTGTCAGCGAAGGCAACACCCCGCGTTGAGGTTTCACTGCCGGCAGTCGGCACACACGGCGTGATGAAGTGATGCTTATTTCAGCCTGAAACCGAGAAACACTGATGAGAGCAGTGGTGAAAACATTGCTTTTGAGAGAACGACACTAACGCTAAGTTCCCGGCAAAACCGAGACTTGGAGCTAATCCTGACGCACATTATCAAGCTTCCCTCCAAAATGTAATCAATTTCCCGAAGAAAGGAGGCGCTAGCGCGATGATGGACAAATTCATGGGGTGGTTTCTGTTGTGAGCACGGTGTATCTCTATCACCTTTCTCTGGGATTCAAAAAAAAAAAAAAAAAATTCCCAGCGCCTGTCGCTATAGAAACCATTTGCTCCCATGATGGCGATAAAAGAAGCAAATTGCAGAGATGGAGGGAGAGAGCCCACACACACACCCACACACAGACAGACAGACTCGCACTCACGCGTGCGCGTGCGCGCAAGCACACACACACACACACACACACACACACACACACACACACACACACACACACACACACAAGCACACGTCGAGATAAGGGCATTGACTTGCGTGTGTGTGTGGATGTTGTGCATGCGCTGCAGTCATTCGCCGGGGGGGCGGGGGGGGTTTGTAGTTGTTGGTGCCTTATCGTTGTCCAGCTTTGTGCCGCCTCTCGCACACTCCTGTACTGACGCACGGTGATACGAACGCAGCCCAGACGGCAAACTGTGCGTAATGTTTGCCGTTCACATGAGGAAGGGAAAACTGACTGTGAAGAGCTGAATGTGCAAAGTGGGAGTGGAAGTGCTTTACACCTCTCACTCACTCTCGCCCTCCTTGTCAAAACAGCCTTCCTATTGTGACCGAACACCTGGTTATGTTTTGCCATCTGCGGCAGAGTAAAAAGAACAGCGACTGAAGTGACTAAGCAACAAGGTTCAGGATGAAGATGGACCACCATGTCAATACACGCCGCTAAAACAAATGTGAAAAATCAAGTTTGAAACATTTGGAAGAGTTGCATTCACGTGCGCAGAGAAAGAAAGGAGAATTAATTTGGAGTTGGCTGGCCAACTTGTCTATTTTGCAGAGATAGTAGGAGGGACGCATTTATTCACCTCTGCTAGCAATTTTACAGTAGTGTAACCGTTACTAGTATTCATTGACACAAACAGTCACTACATGTACCAAAAAATGTGTCGTTTGATGCTGCTTTTCTGTTGGCTGGTTTGTAGTGGTGGGCTGTAAAACTGTCCGAATTCCATCGAAGGCCGTGTTTGGCGGCCGTCCTTGAACCTGTCTCACGGTGCGACGCCAGACCAACATTTTGGAGCCAAAACCAAAGACTTTGACAGGATGGTGGCGCGATGGCCGTCTTTCATCTGAGATGGACAAAAATCGTACAGTGTCTGGCGACATTTAGGCAATTTTCTTTACATCCTATCAAGCCTGAACTATGAGATTTTGCTTAAAGGTCCAGTGTGTACAATTTGACTGAATTTATCATTTTTATATTTGTAAAACCTTAAAATACTGCCAATAAGTACAAATAAAAGTGTATACCCACCATACAATAAAAGTCATTTGGTTTTCCTACCCTTAGAACGGTTCTTATATGTACTATATAAGAATATAAATAGATCAAGGGTCTTCCTCCTAGTTAGCTTCTATCTTGCACCGCCTTATTTCTAAGGAAGCCTGGTGTGGGCAATCCAGCTGCCTGACGGCACATTTCGTATTTAGGGTGAACGCCTTCAAATAAACCAACAAAGAAGAAGGTGGACGAGGTCCCCGGGCTTGTGTGCTCAGGCCACTGTAGCTCACTGGCGAGCTCGGGAAGGGGAAGGTACGCGACACAAGTGATAAAGTGGTGCCGCATCTAAAATGTAACCACTTGATGTCGCTGTTTCTTCTTAAAATCCAATCTCCAAATATTACACACTTAACTTTTAAGTCTAACGGGTTGAGAAGGTTTGCAAGGTGAATGAAAATGACTGTGAGAGTAAGCCTTTATACTGTGAAGGTAGTACAACAAAACCATCATTGAATATTAATGAGAGTTCCCAGCAAAAAGTGGTAAAAATCATTGAAAAGAACAAGTAAGAAAAAAAAAAAATCCTGGCAGGTTCAGCAGAGAACAGCGTTGGAGAGTTAAGACTCTTATGAGCCTTATGGCGCCATTCCAACTGAAAATAAAGAAAAGCCAAACAGCCTTGAACAACATTTGTACAGATAAGATCAAAATGCCCATTTGACCTCATCAGCGCAACAGCTTGGCTATTTTTGGCAGCGTTAAACCAAGTGCCCACGGAGCGGCAGAAATACGGACGAGCATTAGCATTAACGAGCTACAGACATTATCACACTAATGAGGGAGGCTCCCGCCAAAACCTTTCAGCAAGCGAGTGAGCAAACAAACCAACCACCCTGAGACGAGTTCAACGTCGTACGCTGGGACACGCACAGCCGTTTAGTTCCTCTCAACCGGGGGATATTTGAAGATTCACGCGCGGACGTGGAAATTACATATATATAAAAAAAAAAAAAAAAAAAAAGGCAAGAGACAAAATAAACAGCCTCCTGACGATTCGTGGAACGCATGAATTTGCCACAGGGAAAGAGAGATAACGTGGCGAAAAAGGAGGGAGGGAGGGAGGGATGAAAGTCAGGAGAGAGGGCTGGAGGAGGGAGACGCAGGACAAACAGAAGAGAAGGAGCGCAGAGGCTGATCAATAGTAATTCTGCTGGTCACCGCAGAGGGGTTATCTCTCTGCAGTCTCTCCACTCAATTTCTTCTTCTTTTTCTTCTCTGCCTCTCCGCTCTCATCTCCCGCCGCTCCACTCCTCCCACTTCCTACTCGCCTCCTTTTTTTTCTTTTTTTTTTTTTTCTACACACCACTCTTTATTCTTCTGCGCGCCTTCAGCTCCTTCTCATTTCCCCGTCTCCCGGCCATTTTCATTTCACTCCGTCTCGTTCGCCATCGTTCTACTTTTCCCGCCGTGTAACTGGTTGTCGGAGTCGCAGCCTCGCCAATGAACCCCCAGCCGGGTCGCTATAATTCCCGGCTTCACCAGTCGCCATGAAGCCCCTTTAATTCATATCATTTTCCTTCTTTTGTACCGTACTGTTGCTGTAATTATGCACATTTCCCCAATGTGGGCTTAGTAAATGCTTCTATTCTATTCTACTATTCTTTGTTGTTTTGTTAGTTTTGGCTTTGACTGCGCCCCCTCATGCATGACAAGGAGAACCTAGAAAACACAAATGGATTTGGGGAGAGTCGACTGCAATGCACATGCCGGATACACAGGACCCCATGCGCCCACTTTGCATCAAACTTAGTTTTAAAACCTAGTTAGCATTTTTAAACAGTACACAACATAGGGAAATGATAAAGGCGGCATATGTGTGTAGTTGCTTTGGGCAATGTGTTTTTCTTTAATGTAAAATAAATGTGTACAAGTGTGTGTGTGTGTGTGTGTGCGTGTGTGTGTGCGTGTGTGGGAGAGAGACACTGCTAATCCCCCGAACTCATTAGTCTAATTGGACAGAGTGCATAGCGCTCCGAGTTGATCTGGGCCTGTTATGATTCTCCTCCCATTGAGTCCCCCACAACCCACCACAACAACCCCATATCCCACGCCACACACACACACACACACACACACACACACACACACGCACACACACACACACACACACACACACACACACTCACGCACGCACGCACGCACACACTTCACTACAAGTCCCACATCTCTCCCCACTGTGCATTGGAATTACTTGGTGTGCCACACAACCTGGGCCCGTCTGTTGCAGCCAGCGAGCCAAACGGCGCCGCTCTCCTCTTTGTGCTTTACGCTGTTCATTTTTTAATTTGTGTCTCAGTGACACTAACAGCCAAATATGGCGGGTTAATGGAAGAGGTTAATGCAAAAATTGCTTGGTTTGAACACTTTGGCAGTGGGCCGCACATCAGCAGTCCCGCCCAAAATGTGCGGTGCGCGATACAATATATCAGTTGAAACATATGGTAAAGCGCAACTGTTTTTTTTTTTTTCTTTCCCCAGTGAGTTAAAAATGACAGAAATTAATTGATAATCATTTCAAGTGTTTAAGTCAGCACACACAATACAGCCATGAAGCCGTGTTGTAAAGCATCTTTGGCCTTCAAACAGATTTTATGGTGAGGGCGAACTTTGACAACAAGTAAAAGTTTGCATTTGGAAAAATGATGTTAAAATTAAAATATGTACGCGTGTTTGGTTCGTTTTGTAAAGCATTTTGTTGTCTTGAGAGTGGTTAGACAGTTATTTTGTATTCTGGTCATTGTTGATTTTTGGATTAATTTAAGAAATGTTTGGTTGTTTTCAACTTGTTTTTTTGTTATTTATCACTGTCTTGGTTGATGAATTTAAAAAGATGTGGTGGATGGGGGTGATGGGGAAGTGGGGCGGGGCGGGGGGGGGGGGGGGGTGTTTGGGGGATTCTTCCAACTATGTGAAAATACTTTGGAGACACAAAAAAAGATTTCCAAAGAACATACGCTAGCCTTTAAATGAGCATTTCCATTAGTTCCGATGGTTGCCAAGTGCTTCCGTTAGAATAAAGCTAATTTGTCTTCTCTGTCCTTTGAGCCGTGAGCCAGCTGCACTGCAGACTGGTGACAAACAACTCTGCCTTCAATACACCTGACAAATCTAAAGCACAGAGGGAACAGTCAGCACAAACCGAGTCCACATTTCCAGCTGAGATGGCATCCGCACAGAGATGTGGAGGTAAAGCAGCATCGCTCAAGAGGAATGCAGCTTTGAGTTCAGGACGGCTCATCTCGGGCCCGACAGCCACACCGAATTAAAAGCCTCTGATGTCTTTGTCTATTGTCGACTGTAATCTAACGCAGCGTCATCACCGTTTACGCAGTCTCGGATGCGAAATGAATGGCCGTGGAGAGAGACATCGCTCATTTCAACCAACCAGCCAACTGGGCTCCTCCTCCATCTCCCTGCCTCAGCAGTAGGCAGTTGACAATGAGGTGTGGTGCTGTCAGAATCACAGCCAGGACTCATCCATCCAACCTGCTTAGTAAGGACCACCGCAAGCTGGTGTCTGCTCCTGCCCCCCCGCAAAAAAAAACAAGCAACCACAAGAAAAACAAAGAACACACGCATGTACAAGGTTAAAAAGAAACACATGCCATTGCGCACACGCACACAGGACCCACACTCTGGTGAAAGGCAGAGAGAAACGTCTTGAGTGGAGCTTTTTGAAAAATCCCGAGTGCTGCTGTTGACCTTTTTAGACAAGCTGGTGACATTATACCTGATATATGTCGGTGAGTGAGTGTGTAGGCACGCCATGCTGTAGCTATGCGTGCACTGGTAGAGCGTCTCTGTGTATTTGACTGTACTGGCATTCATGGCACTGAACCTTTGATTTCTATTCTGATGTTTTCATCCAGCCACTCTCTGTTCTATTAATACCCATCACCTTCATTTAATAAGTCAACCTAAAGTCACTTGTACAAAGACAAAGCTGACAGGAGTTTCCTTGAAAAAAAGAAAGAAAGAAAAGAAAACCAGGCCAAAAAAAAGCACAATTGACCTATAGAGTGTAACATATGACTGTAAGAATTTATAGAAACTCATCAAACTGGTATTCCTGGAGTATGAGTGAGGTGCATCTGAATGGAAGTTGACCTTGCCAATGCTAAATAAAGGTCACGCTGGCCCAGAAGAGTGGTCGAATTTTGCTAGCGACGTACATATGGTCATCCCCTGTTAACCTGTTTCCTGTTGTCTGACCCTGTTGTTGGTCCTAGTTTGTCTTTACTATTTATTTTATTCAATTGCTGTAAAGCACTCTGCCCTCTCCCTGCGCTACATCCTACAATTTGTCGGCACTCAGATTGTATCTTGACAAAGCCTATTAATCTTAAACACGATTAGCCTATTAGAAGTTTTTAAGCTTACGCATGTACAGTAAGTGACAAGAGCGACGGGCTGTACCTGATTCAGTTTTTTTTTTCCCACTGTGTAAAATTTGGCTAAATTTATGATTTTTATATTGGCAAAATACTGCCCATAAATACATTGAGAAAAGTGTATACTCGCAGTACAACAAAAGTGATTTGGTTTTCCTAACCTGAGAACGGTTCATATGTATAAAAGGTACACATACAGCAATAAGGCTCTTGCTCCTGCTTAGCTGCCATCTTGTGGCACCATTATTTACTTAAAAATTTGACACACTGGACCTTTAAATTTGTTTTAGACTTTTCAAACAGGTCAAAAGTTTAGCTCACACCTTCGCAGGCCTTGAAGTCCACTGGCGCTCGCTATATCATCCTTAACTTATCCCTCTCGGGCTCCACTTACACTGTCTGTCATTGCCATCTAACACATTCAATCCCTCCTGCACCCTCTCACCCCTTTTATCCTTCCTCTTTTTTTCCTCGGCTCTAACGCCGTGACTTCTCTGACCCCATCTCTGTCACCCGGCATAATATAATCCCTCCTTCCCTTTCTGTGTGTCATCATGGTGGAGGGGAAGTGAAGATCGTTGGAGGAGAGAGGAGGCCAAGACATCTTTGGTGTGAGTGAGGTTAGAGAGAGAGGGGGAGAGAGAGAGAGAGAGAGAGGGAGAGAGAGAGGGAGAGAGAGAGAGAGAGTGTGAGAGAGAGAGAGAGAGAGAGAGAGAGTGTGAGAGAGAGAGAGAGAGAGAGAGAGAGAGAGAGAGAGAGAGAGAGAGTTTTGAAGGCAAAGACATTTTTATCTTTCTGTCAACAATAGATTGCAGGAAGATTTTTTATTTTTTTCCCCCCAGCTTCCTGGAAAGATAAGGTGAGTGCTCAGGAAGTGACGCTGGCTAAAATAGTTTCCTGACCTACAGTTTCATGTAATTCTGTCCTATCACATCTCTTGTGTCTTGTTTGGGTTGTTCATCAAATCACCTACCAATTGATGTGCTTCTGTTTGGAAATTCTTTCTATGGCTCTTTTTCCCAGGTAGATGTGTGAATTAAATCAAATGGCTGTGGGACAAAGTCAAGGTAATGGGTCACATGCATGTGACCCATTCATATATATATATATATATATATATATATATATATATATACATATATATATATATATATATATATATACGTATATATATATATATATATATATATATATATATATATATATATATATACGTATATATATATATATATATATATATATATATATATATATATATATATATATATATATATATATATATATATATATATATACATATATATATATATATATATATATATATATATATATATATATATATATATTCAGTGACTGCCTTTGCCTTGCAGCAGAGTGGTCTTTAGTCAGAAGCACACTTGGATGTGACCAGCCTAGAGCATAAATAATAATCATGAATGATAAAGAGTCAGTGTTCCATCCTCCACTCTACTCTCACACCTGCAGTGTTTTGCCCTGTTTTTGAAAAACAGATGTTTTTTTTTTTCCTCTATCAATTTGCATATTTCCCCATTGGGTTGTTTATTTAAGTGGCCGAGGCTCCCAACGTGGTCCTTGTTCAGTCCTAATCCCATCATTGGGCAGGTAAGGTGCAGACCCAGCATGGAGGGTTGGAATAGATTCACCAACATTCCACCTTCAGAGGTGATAAAGCCAACATGGGGTCATAGCGACGCCTCTGTAGAGAGGAATGCTGCAGGGGATTGAAGCTGGCAATTGGAGATAGCTGACTGGGCACAGGTAACCCGCTGAATCAGAGAAATCATGGCAGAAGTAAACCAGTGGTTCTGAGGAACGGTGGAGGGTTGCAGCACTGTGAGTTCTCACATAATTGTCATGTTAAAACAAAGGCGGTGGTGGTTCACTGGTGGACTTCTGTTATGGCTGTCGGTCAACTTGTCGCAGAAATTAGCCTTGATGGACATTTGGCCAGAGAAACACATTTTCCAGACACCACACATAAAAAACACTGAAGTTTGAAAAACTGTGACTATTGTTGCATTTCTCTTAAACAGCCGTTTTAGACTCGACTCGACTCTGCATCGTATGTTCTCAATAGCAATTGAGTACCACCTCAATGTGGGCGGAGCAGTCGCAGCGAAAAAGCCGCACATTCCAACTATGCCAAATTTATATCACCATATTCTTGTAATGGCAATCACTTATTAGTTTTTTTCAGTTTCTCTCAACACATTAAGAATGTCAGAAGGTGCTTGTGGACGGCCGTCACCTCAGAGACCTGATGGACCTTCTCGCTCCCTCTGAATTTTTGCACGTCGTCATTTGATCACAACACTGGTTTCCTGGTATTTATCCACCATAGATAAAATCGACACAATCGCTGGAGCCAGATTATTATTATTAGTTTTTTTTTAAATGCCGGGTTTGATTTCTGAGAAGGAGCCACTAACTTGAAACATCCAGTGTCGTCTCTCCCGGTCCAATCAGTGGTCTGCACTCTATTGATGTAAGAACTTTTGACTCGACTTGACTCAGCTCCCTTGGTACACTAGTAAAGTAAGTACTAAAAAAAGTACCTGGTACTACGTACTACCACCTAATGGAAAGCCTTAAAAGCTGAGTACAGCATAGCCGAGTAGAATCAAGTAGGAGCAGGGAAAGCCCCATAAATAAATGAAAGAGAGGGACTATTAGTAACAGAGCCAGAGGAAGGGAGCAACACATAACAATAAGAGAGCATGCTGTCCATATTCACGGTGATCTCTTGGCGGCGGTTGCTGAACCGGCACATACCAATTATTCGTTCCGGCTTAAGCCACTCGAGTTTTTATTCCAAGCAAAATGCTCCAGAGTTTGAATAGAGTGCAGCTGAGACTAATGAGGCCCTTTTCAGGGCAGAATCATGGCTGTTATTTGGTTTCACATCGGTGTGATCGATCTGCGTTCACGTATGTCCAAAGTCATTCTGGTTTGGAAACATCTAAAAGCACCGTGAGTGCCCACTGTTGCTGAGTGCTGTGGCGTGGGGATACAGCTTATAGATGTTCTTTATGAAGACACCAGACAGGAGGACCTCATATTTAGTCATATTTAGGCTTTGGCACAGTGATCCTCCTCAAAAAGTTCCAAGCCATTGATGGTTAGGGTCAGTTTTTCTTTTTTTTTCTAGCACTTTCAAAGCCAGGAGCTTGCAGCTGTCATTTCGGTGGGGAAATAATGAGTGCGTCAACTCTGATACGTCTACTCATTCTTCAACTATGTATACAGTCCGACTATGCCATCAGATAAATGAGACAATGACATTCGGGCAAAGTGGGATAATGCGGGACAATGAAACACACATGGCACATCCACACACACACACACACACACACACACACACACACACACACACACACACACACACACACACACACACACGTACTATATATATCACTGACCCCAGGCTGTCGGGCCATCTTGTTCTCTTCCAGCTCTGTGTCCTTCCCACAATGTTACATCAACTAGGTTAACAGCAGCTAATAGGGTGCAGCACTGCTGTCTTCCACGTCTTGCCCAATCTTTGTGCGCACCACCGTGAAGCTAGCTTAGCCTCGTATGTTCCTGTTCCCATCACTCTGACGGTGAGAGGTTGTGATCATCAGCAAGGACTGCACATATATGCAGGAGCCTATAGAGTCACTTGTCCACTGCAACCTGACCAGGGTGCACCGCTCAACCATATCCATACTTATCTCAATCACATTCCCCAGATGTTCACGCTGTATTTAATTGTGCGTCCCTGAGGGTTGTTATTATACGTTGGGTGTGAACACTGAGCCTCTGTAAATGTTGTTTTAAATGGAGATGGGTGGGGGGGATGTGGGGATGAAGGGGCCTGTGGGGTTGTGGAAATCTTGTAACTGAGCTCCTATGAGGAACATTTGTTTTTATACGGGAATCTATTTTAAAGATGTATCTCACCATTTTACAAAGACAGGTGCAGAGGATCGTAATGGGGGTCAACCGTATGAGCTGGCTAGAAAATTCCAAAACCACATGAAAGCTGAGAAATATTAAAGGGCAGCTGTGGCTCAGTTGGTAGAGCAGGATGCAAACTGATGATCGAAGGGTTGGCGGTTTAAATCCCGGCTCCAAATGTCCACATGCTGAAGTGTCCTTGGGTAAGACACTGAACCCTAATTGCTCCCAATGGGGCGAGGCAGCGCCATGCATGGCAGCCGCCACCCATTGGTGTATGAATGTGTGTGTGAATGGGTGAATGAGAGGCCAATGTAAAGCGCTTTGGGTAACCGTGAAGATGCTGAAAAGCGCTATATAACTGCAGTCCAAATAGACCTTTGCGTCCATCTCATCCAATATCATCCCATGTCGTTACAGTAGGCTCAAGAACCTCCCTGGTACGACCGTCCAATCAAAGTCAAAATTCAGCATTGCATCACGTGTGCTTCTAATTACCATAACTCTTGAACCGTTGGTGCAATTCAAAGACTTGGAGAAGGAGAGCTTTCGTGTGATGTATTGTGTAATACACATCACTTTAGGTACATTGGTGTGTGAAAAGCAACCTGCTGACAGATTGGAGTTGAGTGAAGGGGAAAGAACAGTTCACATTTTGTATTGATTGACATTGAGAATATTTCTTCTAGATTTTTCTGATCAGACGTCCCTCCCTGGCGCTCTCTCTCTCTAGCTCTTTCTCTTTTTATTTTTTGGATATTTTGTTGGGCTCAGCTGTTGTCTTTGAGCCATAAAGGATAAGGAGAACCGTTTTCAGCATTTTCAAAAGCCGATAAAGAAGAGAAAAAGAAGAAAAAGAAAAAAAATATAAATACATCTACGTCCTTCCCCCTTTTGTGTTTTCTAAAAGATTTTCCAAAACTGACCCTGGTCCTGTGCTCAGCTAGGCTAAAGACAGCTGCCACTGTTTGGGCGTTATGTCATCAATAACCCTGACGCAGTAACTTACCTGAGGCATTTTTCAAGTCACCGTTAGAATCCACTGTGGTGTACATGACGTAGGGACCAGGCTGGTTTACACCAAAAGGCTGCAAGACAGACAAGCAGACACAAATTAAGACATATTATCTTTTTTTTTTTCCCTCCCCCAAATATGTCACAAGGTTTTTGTTTTTTTCCCCTCAGCAAAGCTGTTTGGATGGAAATTTGGAGATAAAATGGATGGGGGAAAACAAAGGAGGTGCAAGTGCGACTGGTGTCGCTGCAGGTACCTCGAGCAGTTTTTAATTTTCACTGTAACCGGGTGACAACAGACGCTGATGCCGCGCATAAACGAATGTGACAGCGGCGTGTTTATGTGCAAGCGTGGGTGGAGGCAGAGAGTCGTCTCAGCTTTTCATTGTGAGGGGACAACAACTAATGAAGAGATCTTTCAAGCCACCCGTCGCTGCGTATCCCACTAATCATGGTTCTGTAGGGCACGCACGCACTGCTAGAGAGACGTGGTGATGGGAGAAGTCAGGTGAGGGAGGAATAGAATGAGGTTAAAGAAAGCAAGTCAGAGAGATGAAGAGGGCTACAGCCTGGACGATGGGTGGGCTCGGAGAGAGAGACAAGGCAAGAGAGGTGTGACTAAGAAGGAGAGTGCAAGATCACGAGAGTGAAATTAAAAGACAGAGGGGATGATGGATGGGAGAGGAGAGGAATGAAAACAGCCGCGAGCTCCACCAGTCTGCTGCACCCATCAAACTGTTCACGGAGAGTGGAAGAGCACACAGCGGCCCAAAAAGGTCCGCTGGTAACAGCGTCTTGTGGGTGTCAAAGCTGAGAGGGTTCTGTCTCTATCCCAGCTGTCATAGGGTGAAGGCAGGTGACACCCTGGACAAGTGGCCAGTTCACTGCAGGGATTAGAGTTTCCAATTCAACTCACATGCTTGTTTTTGGACTGTGGGAAGAAGCTGGAGAACCCAGAGAGAACCCACACAGACATGGGGAGAACAACTCCAGACAGAAAAGTCCCAGGCTGGGAATCGAACCCGCAACCTTCTTGCTGTGTTGCCCTGGGCAACGTGTCTAAAAATGTATTGATCAGGTTAAATCACATGCGTGTCTGTGAGATGGGAAAGACAGGGCCGAATCAAGATGAGCGGCTCAGGGAGAGACGCGGAAGTGGAAAGTTCTCTCTGTTGAGGCTAACTTTAGCTTTACTCAAGTCGCCGTCACAGCTGCTGAAGTTGCTGCCGGTCTGATATGTGACATGGGTCCTCTCGTGGTAGTTATTGAAATGGAGTCGGTGAAGTGAGCGTCAGGCTGCCTGCTACATGTGGCAATGATGATCATTAACGAGCTTATTTCACTGTCGGGGTGCTTGCGGCGTTGACACACACACACGCACACACACACACACACACACACACACACACACACACACACACACACACACACACACACACACACACACACACACACTACTGGCACACAGCAATGACCTTAATTAAGAGAGACAAGCTAATGCAGGTGACGTGTTGAGTGACTTAATCGTGAGGCTCAGTTAAGCCCCCCCCCCCCCCCCCCACCTTTAAAACCTTCTTCTCCATAAAAGCGAATCCTTGTGGCTGTTCCCTCCAGGGGTAACCGCAGCTAAATGACTCGCATCTTTAGTTTGGCGATGGCTTTTACATCGAATGCCCTTCGTAACACAAAACTCACATTTATCAGGAAGCACAATGACTTTTCCAGACTTGTTCTTCTCCTTTAGGCTCCTCGCTTCAGGGGGGTTGCCACAGCCAATCACCGGCTCACACAGAACTCCAACCCCGGGATTCTCTTCTTTCGCACCTACCGACTCCCTCCTTTGCTACGTCCATAAATCTCCTCCTTTGCTCTTCCTGTAGGCCCCCTGGCCTGCCAGTTCCAACCTCAGCGCTCTCCTGCTGATATTTTCACCGTCCCTACATTGGACATCTCAGTCTGGCTTCTCTGGCTTTATCGGCAAAACCCCAAAGAACACATGCCATCCCTGTGCCGTACTTGATCCCACCCCCGCTTGTCACTCCCAATAGGAAACGCAACATTTGAATCTCTGCTGCCTTTGGCTTGTCTCCAAACAAAACAACAGTGCTGATCTCATCACTGTTTCCCTTTTATCACTCCTTTCATCCGTTCATCCATTTTCTATACCTGTGGCTGTTATGTTTGTTACAGAACACAGCTGACACTTTTCCCACCCTGTTCCATCTTGCTTTTCTCCACTCTCAGTGGCCCTGGACACTTGACCCTAAATACTTGAGATTTGTCACCTTATTTATCCCAACTCCCTGCAATCTCGCCGTTCCACTTATGCCTGTCAAGTCCCCCATCTACGTTCTTCCAGCTCTCACTACAGATCACAATGTCGTCTGCAAACATGATAGTCCATGGAGATACCTGTCTAGCCTCATCTGTCAGGCTGCTCCGCGATGCAGCCTCACCTCCACCTTGATCTCCTCTGTCACACCTTTAGCACACCTCTCTTTCCCCACAGCTCTCGTACGTGTCTCACACCGCTCGGAAATGCAAACTCTGGCCTCTCAGACCACTCCAGGCCTCCTCTTTCAACACCGCAGTCCCTCTCTCGGCACCCTGCCATTTGTCTTCTATAAAATGACACCGGCCCAACACAGCTCCCTCTGACATATCAACATCCTCAAAGGAAAACAATGTCTGCAGTACTCTTTCTAGGAATGAAACCATATTGCTGCTAAGTTCTTTAGTTTCAAATGTTTTCAGTTGACTTCATCTGTAACTTGGTTTCTGAAGCTGATGCCACCCTGATGTTTTATGGATCCAATAGTGCTTGGGGCATAGGCCTTCAACAAGTGATCTCCAGACATCTCGGTAGTGCTTCTACTAGCGTGACTCAAAATGCAGGGCGTTCTTAAAAACGGACCCTTGATATTATAAAAAATACTCAAAATTACAAGTGAAAACAAGAACAGGGCCCTGCAAACTCAAGAAGTGCACATGTGACTGCTATTTTATTTTTTGAATATTTTAAATATTTGTTTTGCAATCAGAAAAGTCTACGCATACCACATTCATTTTTTGCACTTTTTACTTCTTTAGATGTATCTTTAAGTTACGCTAAGTGATAAGATATATTGGATATAAGGAGCAGCTTAAACTGCCCTGGAGCTCAAAAAGACATTATTTATTTAAATCCCCTTCCTTAATTTCCTGAATATAAAGCCGGTTCTTCCGAGAGACAATGGATTTAGCCAATAGCGGGTATATTCCAGCCTCTTCTTCTCTTCCTGCTAAAAATGCTGAGCAAATGCTTTCAAGGAAAATGCAAAAATGGAAAACTATAAAAACTAACAAAAGAGTGCCCATACAAACATGTAGACACGAGTAAAAGACATTGTACACTGGACCAAGAAAAAGAGATTCGTTACCTTGACACCATCTGGACAGTCGTTGGAGCAAAGGCCACTGAGGACTGAAAAAGACAAAGAAAGCAGATATTGAAGACATGCAATTGACCCTGAAAACAAAATATGCTAAAATAACATGTACGTGAAGAAAAAAAGACTACTCTTCTTTTCTTCTTTCTGCACCTTTTTCATTCTGGATTCTGGAAATGTTTTTTTCATTAAATTCTTCTTTTCTTTTACAATGAATGAATAAAATAAATAATTGAAAAAATGAGTTGAAATTGAAGAAGCATAAACAAATATGCAACCTCCTTTACATGTGTTTAAACAAAATAAAGTCTATACTGGTCAGGACGAGACAGGATTTGTTTTTCTTAATAAAATCAATTAAACAAAATGAATGTGCAAAGTACCATTGTGACTTGCACATCAGTGCGCTACAGAAACACAGCACATTCTGGGTGAAGAAGTATTGCTCCTAACAAAATTTGATGTCATCCTAATCAGCTAAAACAGTAATGACTTTGTTCATGTACAAATAAGGTCCTGGAGTTAAGACTGTCTTGATTTGCTTAATGGAGTCATACTGACAAATACTCTGTTAATTAGGTCCGTATTTAACAGCAGCCAAAGTCAATGCACCTATTGGGAGGCACCACAGCCGTGCCCCGGACTCTGTCATCCTCTATAGACAGTGTGGATAGTGTGCAATTGAATTTGGTCCTCCCCCGATCTTGCGAAAACATTATAATCACTAACATTTGCTATGCACAATAGCCCTAATAACCAGATGAATGAGGTGAGTGTCGCAATTATGTCATGAAGGTCTTCAAAACGGTTTCTGCACACCAACAGCGGCATGCTGGAAGCTGACATTTGACTGTTGTTGTCATTTCTGTGCCACCTTGTCTGTTAGTGCCATGGCAGGGACAAATGGGAAGGCTTTAAGGGCGAATTAGTAAAATAATTGATAATTAATATATTTTTCGGCTAGACTTGACTATGTTTTTAATACCATGGTTGGGAAAACGAAAGACTTTATAAGACACAATGAAAGATGGTTAGCGCATGATCCTAGATTTAGACAAGTCGTCCATCTGCATTCAACTCTGGTTAAACTGTACAAGTAAACACAAAAAATGGAAAATGAACATAAAGATTGTGGCATGTCTGAAAAAGATATTTGTCAAATACGCCAAAGTGGATAAGGTGAGTCTTCAAATCTTCAAGAAAAAAAAAAAAAACGTGATGAAAAACTGACTACTCAGTCCAATGGAGGGTTCACGTGGAGCTCCGCTGGATGGCAAATGGCATACAACAGCGAAGGCGGAACGGAAAAATACATAGGTGCTCCTGACGACAAAATGGTACACACGTGACATTAAGCTGCTATGACGTGTAAGTTGGTTAAGTAGTTTGGAGGGCATTGCCGTCTACAGTTGACATTGATGGCGCTCTCTTCTGGCCTCGAATAACTTTCACCATCATTCTCCTGTCGACTATAATCCCTTCTGCTTTGCCGTGTGAATGCAGCATGAGTCTTGTCGATTCTGTCTGGGTTGCATGCAAATGGACACGGGTTTGACCAGCACATTGGACCTTTTTTTCATTTGGCGGTAGCTTTCTGCCATTGCTGTGTAAAAGAAAAAAGCATTTCATAAAATCAGAGAATTTTGTTTTTTGTGTAAGAGCTTTGATATAAAGAGAAATGGCTTCAGTGTGGCACAGGCAAAATCACGTCTTTGAAGTCGACAAGCTTATTAACTCCTTGCCTGAAGCATTACTCGGACGGAACACCCATCAAAGACAAACCTGGCTCTCTTGATCCTCAATGACCACATTGCATATTAGCAGTTTCTTGTTATTTATGCATAAAATATGTCCTCAGTAAATTTCATTTTCATCACCAGGAAAATTCTTTAATGTTACATTGAGGACCTTGACGGTGTAATATTCAAAACTGATTTAGAGCGAATTTGACAAATCACATAAGCTCTGTCAAGATGGCAATATGCAACCGAAATTTAGCACGATGTCAAAGGGGTGTTTCTGAATTTTGGACATAAGACCTCATTTAACCAGAGTGCTATTTATCAGTGGAGACTGTTTCAACAAGTTTCCTCCAGGAGTAAAGAGAAGTTACATTTAAATTTTGGCTGGTTGAGCAGAGTTGGCTGGTGCTTGGCTAGCACAAGTCGACGGTTGGCTGCCCATAAAAACAATCTTACCCACTACACAGAACACTCGAGGCATATAAACCATAAGACCAGACTTCTGATGTAAATGTTGATAGAAGAATATTTGAATATCGTGCTGCGACGTGTTCTTCTGCAATGGTAAACGACACAGCTGACTGGAAAATTTGCAGCTTGTTTTGGTGAACTTACTTCTGGTATCTGCACATCAGTAGTGGGTGGAAACACATTAAATCCCATTTTCCCAAAGCAAATTTTCAATTCAGTCTAATTTTGTGATACATTTGAATGAAAACCCACTTAATGAATGTAACTGTCAACTTTATTGACTTGGAAGTTGAGTATAGAGGGTAATGAGTTTTATATGAGGTTGGCAACCGGCATGCAACGCATGCTGAATGAGGATGAATATTTTTTTTATTCTTCCTCATTCACATTGTTCATTGACAGCAAAGTGAACAGGTCAGTGTCCTCCACCCTCAAAGGATTTATTTTTTTTTATTTTTTAGCTTATTTGCCTACTGAACCATCAAAGCCTCACTGAGTGCTCACGGAACTTCATTCTACAAAGTCGCGAAAAATGGCTCTGTGTAATTATGCTGCTTATCAACTCTGAAAGCACATCAACACATCAGAGGCCCTGCGCCAATGTTATCCACGAAGGACATAAATGATCAATACATCAGAGGGGTCACATTGTACATTTGTTCTGCAGGCTGCAGACTACTGTCGCTGACACTGTAAGTCAATAATGCAGATGGATCACTCGTTACATCTCTCAATCCAGAGTTATTGGGGTTTATCAGGACCTGAAGGTGAGCTCACATTGCATATCCTTAAAATCTTACAATTTCAAGGTTAAAGTATCCTCTGCAGCTCGATCCGGAGCATATAAAATGCTATGGGAAGTTAGAAAATTATGTTACCGTTGGGTGCTTTCAAAATATGAGTGATGGAAACTTACCAAAAGTGTCAAACAGATTAACTTAGCAGAGGAGTTTTTTCAAAAAACGGAAAACAGTGCAAGCAGGCTCTTGTCCTTCCCTAATTCACATTGCATCAATTTATGAATGCCACACACAATGCGTTTCCTGCTGCTGTCACTCTGCTTAAAAGGGTGACGCTGTGCCCTGGAGAACCAGCATGATGGAAATTGAGGAGCTTGATTATTTATTCTATTATTTCAGGAGGACAATTCAATGTGTCCATGGAAAGCGCAGGACATGTAAGAGAGTGGGGGAAATAGGTAGATTTAATCAGTGCAAGAGGACACACTGTGCCACATTAACAATTCCATGATATGAATTCACTGACGCACACAAAGGAAGATAACAGAACAAGACACAGAATGCATGAGTGCAGAAGTCCTTCACAACTCAGTGGGCAGAGCGTCGCTCGAGGAAGTAGATGAATCTGTGTCACTATGGGTATTCATGTGTCGGCGCAGTCGCTACAGTTGCAAGAGAGAGGAAGCTCCGAGTTGGTTGTCTGCGAGGCCGCTTTGTTCTCCATACTTCAAACCTCAGATGACATGTAACAAGTACATAACAGCTCCACCACGGCCAAAACAGAATCCCTGGAATAGCTCTGGTACAACCTGCAGGGAGCAAATTCTATCTCAAGCCAATACAATAATCTCTCTATTTCTTTTTCACACACACACATGCACATATGCAAGCACATGCACACATAAGTACGCACTCATGGTGAGGCCCATATAGGCTCTGTCGGACTGAGCTAGCCCATTCTGGGAAGCATTATTAAGAACGATAACAGCTCTGCCACACGACTAATGCAATCAAGGGGAAGATGAAGTGGTTTATGTTCTCTTTAATTCTCTCAGTGTTGGTTTTCATTCATGTGGGGATGCTTTAGTGAGCAAGCACATTCGTGGACACTATCTGTCTTTGGAAAAGGGCCCATGTGCCACACATGGCCAGATTTTCCAGTTTCATGGCGGTGTCTCCACTAGTTATGCCCAGTCACTTCTCCAGCCAGACAAATTCATGCTCTTTAAGCACTGCTTGGACATTGGCCAGTCTTTGTTTAAAATTGTCCATCTCTTCATTGGACTTTCTGCTTGAATATGAAATAACTGTGTCATGACCCCTTCACTTATGGAACCATTTTTTTGTGCTTCTAAGGCCAACCGTTTCCCCACTAGGTGCAACCATGGTAAACTGCCAAGTCAACAGAGCAGTCCACATCCAACCATGGTAAACTGCCAAGTCAACAGACCACATGGACGTGGTCCATGGACCACATCCATGTGTGTCACAGACCATCTCCATGACTTTAAATCCATGTTTACACTTTACAAAGTGATATTTCCTCCACCATTTATTTTATATTCAAACTCGAATGTTCAACAACACATCTCTGCCCATCCTAGATAAATGCAAATCCTCGAACAAGTACTCAAGACCAATAGATGGCAAACAACAACACACAAAAACACCATAGAAGACTTCTGAGAATGAATACATTTCTCTTTCCCTTGTGTCAGTCAGGTCTATTCAAAGTATAGGCTGGAGCCTATTTAGACACAAGAGAACAGAAGATCACCATTATTTGAAAAATTTCAGTGACCAGTTTTGCTGAGAACACAAAAAAGACTAGGTTGAATTAAAGAAATCATGTTCACTACACCGACGGTATAGTGAACATGTGGGCTTAACTTCAGCCTCTTTTCCACTGGCCAAAAAACGTAGACGCACTACGAATTGGCATTTGGTGGCAGTGGGAAAGGCTCACCAAGCCGCGCCAAAATGTGTTAAACAACCCGGTGAGCGACCCGGCTTGAAATCGGCTCCAATCGGCTCTGCATCGATCAGCTTGCAGTGGGAAAGGCAGACCCGCGTCAACATCACATCTTTTACCTGCCGCACGTGATGACGTTGAGCGTTACGTGCGCCACTTCATAATATTGCGCCAGTCGCGGCGGATATCACGTACCGAAGCAAAGGTGGTCGATTGCCTTCCACCAGCGCTGGAAAAATGTTCTTTGTCCTTTGACTTTTTTGCTCGCGGAAAAGTGCCCAACAACAAAGAACACTGGCCACCGCCGGACTCGCTTCCATGTTGCTCTCCATTGTTTCCTTCCCTGAATTCTGTCGCACTTCACCTACGCGATGAAGTCTGCAGTGAAAGCGGAGGCTGTGCAGCTTGCCAGCAGGGGTCAGACTCCGCTGGTTTTGGTCAGTTGGAAAGGGGCCAAATGCCGATTGATAGAGTGTCGACCCGCGTTCAAAAAACACAGAGTCAACCCCCTTAATTTCAGTGGGAAGGTGGCTTTGGAGTCCCAACTCAGCTTTGTGCTGAAAATAAAGTAATATAAAGCACAACAGCTGAGAGGTGGAAAAAATAATTGGGTGGGGGGTACATTTCTCCCACCATGGAGAGGGTAATTATATACATTCACTGATGTATAAAGGCAGAAATCTTCAAAGGAGGGATCAGTTTGTCTGTGTGAGTCACATTAAACAACCACATCTCTTTTAGTAAATGCTGCAGCCAATTAAAAATGTGTACTGGCCTCGGATACCTACCTTCCGAAACGTCCACGGAAAGCAATTGATTTTCAGACATTTTTCCGTCAAACTGAGAGGATATTTACTGTGAGGAAGGGCTGTTTTTCCATTTTTATGAAAATGAGAAAGAGTTCTCAGCATGGTTTAAGAACAGTTCAACAAGTATGTCCAGTTACTAGTCATTCATACTCCACTGAGGTACACTGAGGATTCATTTGTAAATGCCAAATGCAAAGAGCTGATGACTGGCGTGTTCAGCTAGTGGTTTGTTGGGGTTTTTCTCTCTCAAAATGAAAGTTTTAGAAATCTAGGAATGAAGGGGAGTTCAACCTTTCATCACTTTGGTCATTTAATTGACCCTTAAAGCAGAGGTTTGCAAGGTGGACTGATTGGCTGCTCCGCTAATGTGCTGGGCACATGACTGCAGGCAGGGACTAAATTAAAATACTGCATCCTTTACAAGCTCATGCTGCCTCTGTCAGTTAATCAGAAGATTTATGATTTCTCTTTTCATTTGCAAGGGTTTTCTGGCACTTATGCTAACTAGGAGCAGAGTCCACTTCAACTCAAGTAATCTTCAGGCAATTTGTTTCACTTAAATGTTTGTGTGTGCACGGTTGGCACCCAAACAAATGGAGGTTCCGCAGACAAAATGCAAAGCTTGAGACAGAAAAAAAATCTAATCGCAAAAGAATGAGCAGGGAAAAACAATGTGATTGGGAGCAAGTGGTAATTCTAACGAAAGCGCCTTTCCTTTTTGCTACAAGTAGATTTACAAATTCAGATATGAACGCCGGAAAAAGTAGCATGAGTTTGATTTCAGTTATTAAAAAAACCTAAACAAACAAAAAAACAGGAATATTTTCCCAGTGACAAAGACATACCCCCCCCCCCCCGTAAGTATCTTGGAAAAGGTGTAAATTCCAGTCATTTTCCAAATCTGATTCTCCCAGGTTCTTCACCATCTTCCCTGTAGGGATCCCGCGGTCCCTGGAGTACGGACATGGACCTTTCAGGCCTGAGCCATTGGGTTTTCCCATATGACCCAGAAGCAAATGATATACAGCGAACAATGCAGTGCGAGGGGACCACTCTGTGATAAGGAGGCATGACGTGCTGCGTCAGCGCGAGTGGCTACAATGCTACACATTGACTCACACAAGGCAGACTGACGTGCACACTTGCCCCGTGTGGTCGCTGAGCGGTAGCTGCACTCTGGAGTGAGCATCCCGCTGCCTTCAGGCCTCCTTTTGCTGGCCGCAGGGCTGCTTGCGGACATGAAGCCTGCTCTCGCCCTCAACACGCAAACACGCTCAGCTTTTTAAATCTGGGCTAATGAATCTGAATCAGCATTGACTTCCTGTTGCAGCAAACTAATTCAAAGCAGATTACATACGCTGTACAAGAAATTTGACATACTTGAACTGTCTTTAAGAAAAATAAAGCCTTGAATAAAAAATGAAAAGAATTAGAGTTTTTCCTGAAAACCTCTTTGCTTTAACTTTCTTTAGGCCTTCCTAATTAAAACAGTATCCTATTTGGTTCTGTAAGACTTCTGAAATGGCTATTGTCTTGTGTGGAACAAATGCACGGAAGGGAATCTGCAGGACAACCATTGGGAGTTTTATCTCAGAGGGCGGCGCTGCTATTGTATTCACATTGAGCACATAATTATGTCACTGTCACTTGTCTATTGTCCGCTAAATGATGTGATTTCTTATTGAAGGAGAGCACTAAACTCTGACAGTCATGAAGTTAGGATCGAGTTTTTTGATAGTTTGTTTGTCATGCCCTGTATCCTGTAAATTATGATTAAGGGCATTATGGATTCTACATTTGTTGACAATAGGGCTCCGTTAACATAGCCTGCAAACTTTTTTCATCGATTAAAGACATATTTTTTTAATTCTCAGCACAAAGTGGCTGCAAAGAAAAATCAGTGGTCAGCGACAGGAGCAGCGGCATTTTCATCTATAAACCACGTCTGCCTTGTATAAATATATACATGTTGCACACCCACAGGAAACTCAGGGAAGACAATGGCAAAGCAATTTGTCTGTTTTTGAGGTGTCTTTTACTATTATTGAAACAATTAATTTGTTCCTTTTGGAGACCAATAAAATACTTTTGCATATTTTTTTTTATTGAGGGGATGGTGTATAGATCTGAGACAATCATTTTTATTTATTTATTTATTTTAATTCACTCAATCATCCTACGGTGACCTTTAAATGAAGCAAAAATTTATTTTACAATGTGGTTCCCACACACTGTGCCAAAACCTCTGTTATTCTACCATGCTTTACTTCTGCGGCCCCAAACTTGGTGCAGGTGCCGTCCAGATATTGTAGCATGGTTTGCTGAAGTCAAAAAGCTCTATCATCACATTTACAGGGGGAATATAGGATATAAAATGAAAAAGAAGAATAGTGAGACAAAAAAAGAAATTGTTCATTTTTGCTGTGGTGCATCTGCATTTACTCTGCCACAGTTGCATCAATGGTGATGTGTTCACTTCGGTTGCAATCTCACAAGTATTACCTGTATATCTATAAATAGACTTTGGAATTATGGAGCTATATCCTTTTTTGTTCTGAACATGTCATTTTTGAGAAGAGGCCTTAAAAATGGCTCAGGAAAGAAGGGGTTACTGCAATATATACATCAACAACTGCAATATATACATCAACAACTGCAATATATACATCACAAATGTACGAGGTGACCAATAACTTTTTTATACCACCCCATTTTAGGATGAGGTGTCGCTTTTTATCACTTGAATCACTGTCCATCTTTTCCCTAATTGGTCATTCTTCTTGCAGACTCAGTGGAAAATGTCCTCAAAAATAAAAATGGAGATAATAAAGGCCAAAATTGATTTGCACGGCGCCTTGTGAGGCAATGTTCCAGTGGCAAGGCTGGATGAAAAGGGGGGCTATCTTCACACGGCAAGCACCGAAAACCCTCCAACCAGTGATTGATTCTTTCTTATTCTCGGTTGAGAGCCGCGTCGGCTAATTTTAAACTGTAAAACGTTTCTGGGTTAACGCAGCGCTCCTTCGTCTTATAGCGATGCAGAGCAGACACTTGCAGCAGTGGGATTAGACGGCGCGCTAAAATAAGGAACGTGAATTATTGCCGCTTGCAGTCGGCGAACAAAACAGCTGTAATAAGTGTTGTTCCGTGGCAGCGTTCCGCAAAGAGAGCCATTACCACCGCAACTGTCAACATAAGCTGTCGCCTGATGATATTTCGACAAACATAGAAACTGGCATTCCCACTCAAGCACTGTGCTGCAGCGTGCGTGGGGAAGGAGGGAAAAAAAAAATTGTTCACACCAATCAGAATATCTAAATACATAGCCTGCAGTTTAAATCCTCCCCCGGACGACAGAGCCACACTGAGAGACTTCACAAATCTCCTCATTGTCCTTTGAATAAACCAAATACGAGGGAATAAAAGAGGCATCCGACCAAATAGTCCGCGCCAGACGGAGACGAAGAAGAGGGCAGGAAGGGAGGCGCAGAAGAAGGCAGGAGAAAGGAGCGTGGGCATCGGGAAAAAGGGACGAGAGGTGAAGGCAGGATATAAATGGAGGCCGAAGAAGGTTTGGGAGGAAGAAATGAAAGGGGCCGAAAACAGAAAAAGGATGGAAAGGATGTGAGAAAATCGCTCTTAGAAAGAGGAGGAGGAGAGGGGGTGTTTGGTGGATGAAAAGGGAAACGTGGAAGGGGAGGTGGAGCAGAGCAGGGGAGAGGAGACGAGGCTGCGAAAAACACCCAGATGTTCCTGAATGCAGCTAATCTGCATCCCAATAAATGAGCAGGAAACTAATCAACTCATACAGCTCTGCCTGTCAGTCTCACTCTTCATCCGTTCTATTCGCCGAGTGCACGCATGAGCCCGCCTGAGATTTCACTGCAGAGATGCCTCCCAACCCCCGCCCTCCCACTCATCACTTTATCCTTCTTTCTAATTTTGGACTCCGTGATTTCTCCCATTTCCTTCCTCCTAGGCAGTAATAATCCATCCATCTGTCCACCCTGCTGCAACCACTTTGTGCTTCATTGTCTCTGACAGCTTCAAGAGGAACCACGTTGCTTTGCTTTGACTTGGAACACTCTGAATTTTACAGTCAGGCACTCTTCCTGGACTTGGATGCTGGATCCGGTTGTGAAACTTGGGACTTCCTTGTTTGGCCAATAAAATACTTTCAAAAATTAAGGATATTTGGGATGAAATTTCAGAACGCACCAAAAATGGACCAACAACTTTACAGGTGGACCTTCGTCCTTCTCTAAACTGTATATGTCAATGTCCACCTCTTCAGTGTTTCAGTATTGAAAGGTGCCGGTGCCAGGTTTGCCAGGGAACTACAACGGTCTTCGCACAAAAGGACGTCACCGACACCAAGCATGTCACGGTTGTTAGCAAAACTCATCTTCACGCAAGATAGCCAGTATAACAATGTATTTTTACGTTGTCCTGCTAGCATTTTGCTAACAGGACCAGCCAACGTCAGTGCTAACTGTTGGTGTGAGCACTGGGCCAGACGTCACCAATGCTAATGGGCTGTCTGTTTGAGCAGCACTCTTCCTTCACTTCGCTCTGCCGCTCAAATGCATATTGCAGTCCGCTCATCACTTTCTTTACATTTCTGAACTATTACTTCATAAATTGGACTTGATTTCTACTTCGGAATCGCGCTCTGATCCTGGATTGTATGTTCTGGCGGCCTTACAAACATGGCCATTCATTATGAGCAATACCTACTACAAACATACTTATTGTGCGTATATATAAGAATTGCTCTATGGGTTCTAAACTACTTTGATATTACAGCGTTTGTACGCTTACACAAATATATTTAAAGGGAGTATTTTATGCTTTTGCCAGTACACCTTGAGAAATTTTACACACTGTACCATGTGGTTCTCTAATAAGGTGATTGATCAAAACGTGTCCAACCTGTAAATCCACCGCAAACGGATTTTGTTAAAAAACATTGTGTCTAAGCAGCTACACATGAATGTAGCCCAATGTCGATATCTTAGAGAGCAATGCATTCAGATTTAGGGACCAAAAAAAAAAAATCAACCAATTAATATTTTTGGGAGCATGACTTTGTGTCAAGAATCTTATAACAGTTGATCAATTATCTACCAATTTACATGACAATCCTCATGCTGCTTGTCTTGATATTCCATTCTGAGCCACATTGGACAATCTCACTATCATCTACATCACAAATTTATGACTCCAGGTTTTTAATTCCACATCATTCATCAAATGTATGTAAAGCCATTTTAATCAAAAAGTTGAGCAACCGATCCATCCGTGTCACAGGTGATTTTAATGTTAAAGGGACGCAAAGCCCATCAGCAGTGGAGGCCATGAAGCTGAGCGAGTGTCCAAAAAAAGCTTAATGTATGTATGTACATGCATGTTCAAATAGTGGCGATGTTCACGGCATATCTGCATGGTTTTGTAGGGTTAAAAAATAATAATAATGATAATGATGATACTGATAATGCGCATGCATCCTTGCTGAATTAAGCCAGACAAAAGATAAAATGTGTTTTCTCTCAGATTATATTCCTCGTTTCCATCCGTCCTTGTTTTTCATCAGTGCTAGACTTACACTTTTTTTTTGACCCTATCCAAGCCGTCTTGGGAGGAAAGCAGGTGTATCCCTTAAGACAAGTCACAAGTCTCCTGCGGTGCTAACCGAGAGGGGAAAAAAACCCAACCATTTTCAGCAGCACTCACACTCCCAGGCAATTTAGAGTTGCCAGTCTGCCTAATGTGCATGTCTTTGTACTGTGAGAGGTGTAAAGTGAGGCTTTTGATAAAATGCTCTAGTGATTGAATGTGAAACACAGATCACTCCAGGTCCACTACATCTCTCTGCGCGCGTGTGTGTGTGTGTATGTGTGTGACAGTACTGCTGTCTGAGGTCATTGATTGTTGGGATTTAATCCAGGAGGTCTGTGTGCGTCACGGGACCCTACCTATCGTTTAAAACAATGTGTTAACACAGACACAGACACACACACTCACACACACACACACACACTGGAGTGTGCTTAGGAGTGACACAGTCAATCCCTCAACGGATGTTGCTCAGTAATGATTATGGGACAGTTGAGGGCTGTCATTTTGAGAAAATTGGATTCCATTTTACAGACGGAGGGACTGGAGGATTCTGACATAACATGTCAAGTCTGACTTTCACCCACCCAACACACTCCGTCTCACTAACTGCAGTGCTGTGAGAGACGCCGAGCGCAGTGGTAAACTATCACCCCTGGGGAGGTTTAACTGGAGGTGTGCAGCCATTAAGCTGCGTTTGAGCTGGCGTTTACACGGGTGTAGAAGAAGAAATGCTGACAGGATGTCACGATTGGCGGATACATTTTTGTTTTGGCTGCATGTTGTTTTTTTTTTTTAATGCACTGCAACAGCAGCCAGATATAGATAACAAAATAACGACAGCGTGTTGAGCGAGATGAAGAGAGAGAGGGGAGGAGGGAGAGAGCTTGCAAAGCCCTGACAGTAGACAGTAGTAGAGACGTAGAGGACAAGACAGTCATTACAATGCTGTGTGCAAACTGAGGTTGGGGGTTGATGCTTCTTAGACTCTTTGTCCAAGTCCTAGCAAGCTCCTCCCAGAACCTCATGGTGTTTATTTTAGATCTCAGTCTGTAAAGGTTTGGGTTAGGCTAACTACAAACCCTGAAGGCTTCATCATTGTTTCCCATTATTTCTTCTCAATTCTGCCTTTTTGTTTCGCCAAAAACCAAAACCACCTTTCAAAGTCATTTAACACTGTCTCTTGTGTTTTGCATTGTTTTAAAGGGGCTCCTACTATGAAAAACTGACTTTTTCCAGCTCTTTTAATATGTCTCTTTTTGTTATGGCCATGCCATCTGACACGCTGAGTATGAAAAATGACAGCTTGTGCATTTCCCATTACTGTCATGAAACAAGCTGTTCAGATTTTTTCTCAACATTCTACTATTGTCAAAGTGACACCTCTGAAGACAATTTTTTTTTAAAGAGTGGGCGAGGCGTCACTGCATGAGAGCTAGTGTTTTCACTAGATAGTGACGTATAGATCGCTAACTCACAAGAAGATCCACATCATCCAAACCAAAGTGCTGCTGCAGCAGTTTATATGCGGATGCGGGTGCGAGACACAACATGGCACACACTTGAATTACTTTGTTGTGTAAAGCACTCATTTATCCTAACAGCCTAACTAACTAACCGAACGCCTCACAATTCCAGATTAGACTGAGCAAGAAAGCGGTGACGCCGGGTGTGTCAGCGACCTTCCTGCACAATACTGGCCACCTATTTGGTGTGATGACGGGGAATAAACGCGAATAGAGCCCCCACTGTGTGTGAAATGCGTTCATGGTGAAAATGCGTTGGTAAAGTGCTCTATTTGACTAAAGATCTATTTGACTGGCATCCCATTGACTTAGTTTTTAGGACTGCGGTGGTGGACAGCTCATCCAAAGAGCCTCTTGAGCAGAGCAGGGAGAAGGATGGTATGAAGAAGTCATCTGGGAAACTCTTAGTGCTCCTTCTTCCTGAACCCTTCTTACCAGCCTTCTCTTCTTTTTCTGAAGAAGGGACGACCAACCCCGTGTAGGTTTGGCTTAGGTACAGTACAGTTCATACATGTGGACGTACAAGTGTACAAATGTGCACGATGCCTCAAGAGTGTGCAGCACAAATAATATGAATAATAACACTGATAATACATTGTGAAAAAATAATAATAATTCACTTTGATTACGAAATCACCGGCGGATGTAATCAAGTGGTCGATATATAAAAATGAGCGACTGACTGATACACAAAGATGTACAAACACACACAAAAAAAATGTACATGTACAGGAACACACTCGTTATTCCCTAAATGTCTTTGCCGCGACCATTGAATGCAAAACAATATAAATTTAAAGTATGAATTAGATCATCAAAATATATGCAATGTCCATTGCTTTATTATTTAATCTAATATATCTTTTTTTTTTTTTCATTGCTTAGTGTGATATTGATTTTGTCTTGCTGGATCTGTGAGTGTTTGGTCACTATGAAGGCTGTTAGCTCGATTTTGCAGCATTCTTATGCCAAGAGTGGCTCTGGGAGTCGTGTTTTTCTTTCACAGGCTTCTTAAGGAGGTTTGAAAGGCGCTCTTAGCATTGAGAGCTTCTTAACCGATCTAGGAAACGCGGCCATTTACATTGAAATATTCCAGCTGCTCTTAAAAAGCAGCAGCCATAATAAAAAAAAAGCTGTCACATTTGTGGAAAAAAAAAAAAAAATTCCATTTTAATTCCGCCGTGCAGATGGAGAAAGGGTTCCTGAGGAAGAAAAAGATGAGTAAAGGAGAAAGACGCTTTGCGGCTCTCTCTCTTTTTTTTTCTCAAATAACTCTTTGAAGGGGACGGAGCACATTTAGGGAACACCAGTCACTTACCCATCACTTTAACGAAGTAGGCATCAGCTTCAAAATTGTTCTTCAAAGCATGGATGATCAAGTCATTTTTGCCCTCCGCCTGGCTCAGAACCAGCATGTCTAATATACCCTGCAAATGAAGACAGGCACACAGATAAGGGACAATAAAAGCTCGGCGTGAGTGCGAGTCTCTCTCTTCTGATGCGCATTTTCATCCCTCTTTCACAGTGGGTGGCTGATCCAGCATCATCTTATCTCTACCTCCTTCCTCTCCCCTTCACTTAGTCCTACTTTCCAATTTTGAAACTCTCTGTCTGGAGCGAGGGACGAGGGAAGAAGCCACATTAGTGGCAATAATTAATTTTGATAAGACACACTGTGCCCGGCGCACAGCTGGCTGTGAAGCCAGCGCGGATGTGCACGGACGTACGTGCGTGGACGTGCACAGCATATTAATGTGTGAGGCTTGAAGAGTATTTGCATTTTCCTTCTGCCAGTATGAGAGGAAATTCAGTGAAACAAACAATAAAAGAACGTTTGTGCAGAAAGCACATACGGGCCGTCAAAATAACAGAAGTGTAAAGAGAGAACAGAAGCGAAACGCCAAGTGCTGTGTAAGCAACCTCAGACAGGAATTATTTTGCATGTGCCAAGTGTTTGACATAACTCTCTTTCGTGTATTGGAGGAATCAAGTGTTTTTCTTTTGCTTTCAGTCTTTTAGTTCGCCTTGCACTGGAAACTTTGACTCAGACTAAAGCAGGGGTCACCAACGCAGTGCCCGCGGGCGCATGGTCGCCCGTGAGGCATGCTCTAAAAATAGCACTGGTCACAATGGAACTCAATATAAAAAAGCTGCATTCATTTTTGAATTAATGCTTACATTATCGCATTTTAGAATGACTTTATATATCTATTTAAGCGCCCTAATACCTTTGACGATGTCAAAGGTATTAGTGCGCGGTCAGCACACCTTTTTCCAGACACGGTGCAGTTAAGCGGTGATGAGGAGTTAGCTTGCTTGTGCTTTAGCCCTAAACGTCACGGCAGAAAAGCGAAAAAGGACATACTGCTTTCACAGTGAGTGGGAGGAAGAGTTCTTTTTTACGTCTTACAAAGAAAAATGTTTGTGTCTTATTTGCGGGACGACTGTTACAGTATCAAAGCGGTACAATGTTGAGAGACACTTAAGAACATGTCACGAAAACGTTGTATCGTTTCGATGTGAACTACACACCCGGCAGCGCATTAAGGACAGAAAAAGTCTTTGAGTTGAAGGCGGCTTTAGACAAACAAAGGAATTGTTTTCACGATGCCGGTGAAAAAAAAATCTCAGAACGCAAACAAAGCTTCGTTTTGAGTGGCACAATTTTTGATACAGAACATGAAAGCCTTTTCGGATGGGGAGGTTTTTAAAGAAGTTATGATGCTTGTCGCTAACACAATCTTCAAAGATGAGGAACACGGTCCCGATGTCATCTCTGCGCTTTCCGAAGTCCACCTTGGAGCGAGTACGATGGCTAGACGAGTGTCATCTTTGCCCGAGAACTTAACAGACCGCGATCTCGCTACGTGGCAGGTGCTTTAGCATCCAGTGTGACGAGTCGGTAGACAGCGCCCGCACAGCTCAGCTGCTGATATTTATGCGATCAAATTATTCACCAGATTATAATACACTGGTGAGCAGAATGCAGTGCCAGGACTCCCCCCTGCATAGTAAATGAGCAGACAAATCACAGAGACAATATTTTCATTGATAAACTGTAACAATATCAAACCAAAATGTTGCACAAAATCTTAAACGGTCAGAAAAACGTAATAACTTGTTCTGACAAGAAGACAGATGTTTTTCTCGGCTTAAAAATGTTAGAAGTGATCGCTGCACTACAAATACAGCAGGTGTTCCCCCTCAATTTCAAATGTATGAGCAAATAAACATAAATAAATGTTTTATGTTTAAACATGTTTTTCTTATCATTATTTTTGTGTAAATCATTGATTATAATTGTGGAAAATAATTAATATTGATATGTGAGCAATCTCTTCTTATTATTGCTATAGTGATCCGTGCAGTTTTGCTATTTAGGAAGTTTGTAGCAAATAGGTACTGTGTAGCCCTCCAAACTACTCAGTGCCCATGAAGTATCCCTCAGTCTCAAAAAGGTTGGTGACCCCTGGACTAAAGTGTCACCTTAGTGCCAACTACAACCTTTTTAAATTGGTATATCAAGCACTGATGCAAAGGTGTTTGATTACGTTCCATCGGCGCTCAGATAATTGTTCATTGTCCTCTGTGGCTTTTTCGCTCGTGGGTCGCGCACAAAATGGACCAGGCGGCCGAAACCACCGCTGCACGGCGCGAACCGGCCGCGGAGGCGCGCGCCGCTTCAAGTCTGGCGTGAGTGAAACCATTGTTCCGCGGCTATTCGCGGAACGATTCTACAGCCAAAAGTGGCCAACAACAAAGAACACTGGCCACCGCCGGACTCCTGAATTCTGTCGCACTTCATCTACGCGATCTCAGCGCAATGTCGTCACAGTGACAACACAGTGACAACATCCTAACATTTAGTGGAGAAGAGGCTATATTGTAATGTATTGTATTACATTAATAATTAAAACTCCAGATTGGATGGCTGTTGTTCAACCAAACACGGGTAAGCATACAGTAGATCCCACTGTCACGCTAGTATTGGTTTGATACCGTCACCAATGTTGGGATCAGTATTATTTATCAATCATCTAGCAATGATAATCCCTTTGATTCCAGTATAACTGCAGGTTGAACAATAAGCAAGAGTGTTCAGGGTGGGAGACATTTGAAAGAGGGGGCGACGTTGGTTCCTGGCCAGGATGAAAACACAAACGACACTCTACTGCACTCTACTTACGTCCTCGTAGATGTCAAAGAAGGTGGCCATGACGGCATTTTGGATGGCTCCCAAATCGGACTGGTCCCAGTGGATGTGGAACATCCTCCCGACGCTGTGGCAGCTAGCGCGATTACAGGGGACGTTCTCCAGGAGGAAGGCCTGCTGACCGCTGTGGGAAGGGACAAAGGCGCGGGGATAAGAAAGGGCATCGAGTGCAATCACTTTCTTTAAAATGGGGCTGATTAAGCTAGCTGATAACAGTTGGGCTTATCTGCGGGGTGAGTTATCATCTAGCTCAATCATGCCATGGACAACAATAACAGCGGATTGAAAACAAATAATGTGGTGTTTTGGTTTTTTTTAAATTCGGATATGAGCTGCAAATTTCCTCCTCTCAAAAATGTCATTTATTTTTTCGTTTGTTTTCAGTCGTGATAATGCACCCAGTCTGTGTTATCACCAGATCACATGAAATGCAAAGTCCAAAATAATGATTCTACAGCTGTTAGGCTTCTAATAGGCGTTCAGCTTTATTTATTTATTTTTTTAAATAATTGCCTTTCTCTGAACTGTCAATACAGACCTTGGAATGATTTTTCTCTTCTGCAAAGCCATGCAACTCATCCGAGCTTTCAACATACCAAACTACCTTCTGTCACTTTGTCTGCCAGCATATTCTCCCCCTCATATAACTTTATCAGGAGACCCTTACAATGACAGCGTGTGGAGTATTTCCAAAGCAATATTGTAGCGAGTGTTGCTACATTCAGCAGCAAGACAGCCAAGATACCCTGCTCAGTCAAAGAAAAGACTTGATTAAATGCTTAACTATCATTTGTGGAAAAGTCCATTATCTAACCATATTGCGGTCCTGAAAGAGTTGCTAAAAAGAACTTAGACAGCAATAAGTCTTACACAGCGCAGCAATACATACATCTCTCAAACACTTGGAAAAGTTTACCTTTTTGAATACAGATGTTTACTTTGCTTTATCTTTGGAAATTGATATTACAGTGACATAAGCCTGCATTTGTTGAGTTCTTCTGTGGGCCGATCTGCATCAATTCCTTTCAACCCTTTCTGCTTTTTTAATTGTGCACTCAGGGTTTGTCACTGAATCACTTTTACTCTTGGGGGAAAGTGAATACCTGTCTTTTGGTATGCATCCTCAGAGATGGCTCTCAGATCTCTTTGGTGGTTGAGACCATAAAAAAAAGGTGTAAAAATAGAAGAAATGTGAGAACCCCACCACTCCCATCCTCCTCTGTCGCGGATGTTAGATTGCTCTTCTCCGTTTTATCACAATGCAAGAGTCGGGGAATTAGAAAATGAAGGCAAACCACAAGCTACCAGCCTGATGAGACATTTATCACCTGGGATGCTTTAATGGTGTGAAGAAGTATTTGGAGAGAGAAAAAAAGGAGCCGTTACGCAGCAAAAATATTAACCTGTGACAGAGTCACAAAAATAGAAAGATAACACATGAAAACAATAGATTGAAGTACAACAGTGACTCTTAAATTCCTTCACCATAAAACAGTACATTTAAAAAAGTATATTTTAAGGCAGAGAAAAAATGGTTATGTCTCAGGATGTGTAAAAGGTTTTCATAACATTTATAAAAACATTTAGATTAAAGTTCAAAGATTTGGCATTTATGTGCTTTGAGAAATTCATAGTTTTATTGATTTAAAATTCAAAGTTTGAAAGTTCAAACTATTTAATCCAGAAAGAACTCTGGTTAGGTACGATCTAGTTCATTCAAAACATGCAAACTTTTTTTAGCTGTGCTTCTTAAAAGAATCGGAATCAAGAATCGTTGGGAACCGAAATCGTTCAAATTGAAACGATGCCCAACCCTCCCAAAGCATGGCACGCCATTTTTTTGAATCGCTTTTTAATCAATCGCAAGTCTTTTGTCCCTTCCATTCAGCTGTAGTCAGGTCCTCAAGCCAAAGCGCTATGTTTCAACACTGCATCCAGCAGACAGTCTAGTATGCCGCTGCAAGCAAAAATTTTAACTTTCACTTTCGATGTTTGACCAGTTTGCTTAAGATGCTTGATTCAGCCTCTGGGTGAAATGCAGTTCTTCTTCTTCTTTGTGGGATTCATAAGAGGGGTCGTGTTTTGTTTCCTTCAGCTTCATTCAACTAGATGCATATGTAAACAGTGGGCCAAGCTGCTGTTTTGGAAGAAATAATAATACAAACAATGAAAAAGAAAATCCTTTGTTTGTTTTCATTTGATTCATAATTGAGACACTCTAAGAATAGGCATTGCTTTACAGAAATATGAACATAAAAGAAAAATAACGTAATTTTAAATATGTAAATTAAAACGCAATTAATCACAGTTAACTATGGAAATTCAGAGCTTAATCGAAATTAAAAAATAAATAAATAGATAATCGTTTGACAGTCCTAATATTTACAGATTGCTTCATACTGATTTCTGAGACCATATGCCTTGGTTTTTCAAATAGAAACTATTGGTTTAATTATTGGTTCCAAAGCAGTCAGTTGTTTCAGCAATGACTAATTTCCTTTACATTTAAATAAGATTCAAACTGGAGGCAAATGTTCTCGTCTGACTGTTAGTTGGCCTCGGAACGCTGAAATAACTACTAAACTAAATCATACCCTATGGTACATTTTGTTTTTCCTTCGTTTAGAGTTGGAAAATTCATAACTCAGTTGTAAACACGTCAACTGTGTGCCCTCAAACCAAAGATATCGGCGAGTGCAAGCATTAATTTATTCTTAGAGCAGGGACATGATGCTTGGGGCTCAGAGATTAAAATAATGTCAATCAAAATGACTGGATCCTTTGCAGACACGCTGGTGTTTCAGGCTGGCTGCCTTTTTCTTTATGCGCTGGGCGTCATGTGAACAGGCCCCGGGAGCTTAAGCTGGATTAACTGACTTGGGCTGTGATTAAACAGCTACTGGCTGGAGGTTTGGTTAAAGGTCATTCTGTGTAACCCATCAATACTCAATAGACACTGACCCCTCCTCACTGCTCATTAAGATTAAACAGCACATCGCTCCCAGAACATGACCGCCAATGATGAGCTGCCAATACAAGCACTGAATCCTGACGATATGAAGGTATTGATGTACACCTCTGCGGCTCCAGCTCAAGCAGGTAGTGAGGCAGGTGGTCCAAAAGAGGGTCATGGAACACATAAATGCTGGAAAAGACTGATTTGAAGCATTAGAAGGCTTTGCATATTCATACATGTCCTTCAGTGAGAGAGAGCAAAAAGCAAAACTCAATGGAACCTGTGTTTTCATCCTGAAAAGATGCGGCCTTTCATTGGGCAAATAATTAATTTTTCATCTTTTTTTCATAATTCAGTTTCATTTTTTTATTTTTTTTATTTGCTTTGTATTCCTTATTCATTTGATGCTGGAGATTTTGATTCCTTATCCATCTAAAATTACAAAGGGATCCTTTTCAAGTATTTCAGGGCAGCAAAGTGACTTAAAATAAGCTTTGGGTAAAAAAAAAAAAAAAAAAAATTGTAAATACTTTGCTTTGTTAACCGCAGCTTATTCGTATCGGAGGTTTATTTTGAAAACTAAATAAATCAATGCATGAGAGCTGTCAACAATTGCTCGAGACAATTCCAAGTCTGACATGACACAATCGGACATTGTTTCTCCAACCTCTATTCTCTAACACCTACTAGCAAATAAAATCTGAAAATGTGGCTGCTGTTATATTTTACACAGAATGGCCTCAGGAGCCTGGTCTTGGTCTGGACTTGCACTATTGCGAAGGTATCTTGCAGCTGCAACATATGTGATATGGTTTAAATGAGTACAAAGACGTTCTCAGAGGACAGTTTGTCTCATGGGTAGCAAACGCTGTTCCAAAACTTGTGCGTACCTTTCAGCATCGACAGTACTTCAGCAAAGAAAAATAAATATTGGAATTAATTTAAAATATTACAGTCAGCATTTCAAATAAGTTTCGATGTGCTATTCTGGTCTATTACAGTATATAGTTTACACTTGGAGACAGATGATCAATTACTGAAGCAGAAGGGAATGCAGTGTTTTTTTTTCATACATGCTGAGCATCTTTAGCAAGATACGCCTTCATATCACCAGCAGGTTGGAGCCTGAATCTGTGCTGAACCGCAGTCAAACCGTAGGAGGTGGATATGACTTGGTGAACCAACACCAGTAATTAAAAGACTCCTGTAGGCATCAGGCCAAAATAGAGCCCTGGTATAAACAAAAGCAAAACATACATTTTAGTTTTGCAAAAACAAAACAGAAAAACATCCCAGATTGGAAACTGGTGACACTACACATTAGAAATGTGTATTTTAAATCTGAATTTAATTTGAAATAACCCTGCAAATAAATGCTGAAAACACAAGTTCAAACTCTTCATTATGACAGAACAAATGCCATGCACTTCATGAATGCTTTCTCAAAAACAATGTGTGTACCTGGAGAACACTTCACAATTGACTAGACCACTCACTATTTTCTCCAGTTCCCCTTTTCAGAATATGTGTAAAGTGTAGAATTGTGGAAATAAGTCCTTTGTGATGTCACAAAAAGGCTCTTCTACGTCTCATTCGCCCATCTGAACACATGGAAAAACGTGTATGATGTCAGATGTTCAAAGTGGTGCAGAAAGTTATCATTTTATGATGCTTGTTTTCATGCTCAGTAAAGCACATTTATTTAAAGTACTAAGGTACCATATCTAAGGTATGATGAACTTGCAGCCAATGTTCATCAATGGGACTGGAGAGCCAAGGTACACCCAGTGGAAGTAGGCTGCTGAGGATTCGTAGCCACCTCGTCTACCTCACCTCCCCTTGAAAAGGAGAGTCAGTGGCTGTGGATGAAGAGGAGGCGCTGCGCCTGGGCGCCCAGGTGAGCCAATGCCATCTAGGGGGTAAACCTGGGATGCTGGGATTGAATGCTGAACCCTCTGGAGGTGTCATTGGCCTATCAGCGAAACACAAAAGAAGGAGGGTGCCCACTTGATAACCTAAAAGGATGCTATTGCTCACCTGACCCTCCCATGGAGTCCTGTTAGTGCCCCAAAAACTATATATATATGAAGACAAAGGAAAAACAAATACCAATGATGGGGAGGTAGAAGATAACGCCCGGTCCTGCGGGGGAAGGCTCCGTCAGAATAGACAGTTCTTGCTTGGTTCTTCCTCCCTTGAGTCACATCCTCTAACAACCCAACAAGGGACCTCTACAAACCCAGACCACAACCCAAACAATCACTAAACCAGACCAGATCTCTGGATTCAACCTTAACCCTGCTCAACCCTGTGGAGGTGTTGTGGGCGTATCGGCGCCCACTTGATAACCCAGGGGATCTCTCATCTGACCCTTCCACTGAGTCCTGTTAGTGATACCAGAGATATCAACACCTAGTCTGGTCTCTGTCTCATTGGTGCTTCAAGTACACATGTAGTAGGCAACATCAATATCTAGTCCTAAACAACAGATCTTATTTTCCTTCCCCAAGAAGGAGGGAGGGGCGGTTGGGTTTGAAGGTGGTTATACGGCCCGATGTGGCGGGGTAGGGTTCTGTCCCTCCTTGGTTCGGCCTCCCTTTTAATTTGCATCCTCTAACAACCCAACAAGGGACCTCTATAAACCCAGACCACAACCCCAACAATCACAAAACCAGACCAGATCTCTGGATTCGACCCCAACCCTGAGTGGGATATCAGCGAAACACCCAGGAATGAGGGCACCGACTTGATAACCCAAAGGATGCCATCACTCACGATACCACGGAGCCCAGTTAGCACCCCAAACAGTATCTAGCAGGGGATATCAACACCTCGGCTGGGCTCCGTCTCATTAGTGCCTCAAGGAAGCATATCATTAAATATACCCTATTATTTCATCTTACTCATATGCAACAATAGGGGTCCTACACAGCAGTTCTGCTGGCACTAAACAGGGACAACCATGTAGGGTCCCGGTCTTGAGAACATTGCAGGAATACACATATTTGCTGTTTTAGGTATATATTTTTTGGTCTCCGGTAGTTACCCAACCCATTCTAATTGAAAAGCCTCACATTACAGAAAACTTGAGGCCCGAGTTAATGGACAGTTATACATCAGGGTGTTTTACAGCCCTGTCAGCTAACACAGATATACAAACTAAAATGCTGCTATGATTCAATAAAAAGTCGACCGTGGCTTGGAGTCAGTGTGCAGGTATCATCCGAAATGCCCAACGTAACCAATAATAATAATAATAATGGGGGAAAAAAAAGAAGCCATCTCACACAGTGCCAGTGCACTGTTTAAGGGGCAGCCAAGGTCTTAGCTCACATCAGCATATTTGCACGCATATCCTGAAGCTTGTGCTCGGGGTCTTCGATCGTCACATGAACCTAGTGTTGGGGCTGCTATGGGTGTGTGTGTGTGTGTGTGTGTGTGTGTGTGTGTGTGTGCACACGCGTGCCCGTGGGGAGTCTTTCAGCATTCTAGCACGATCTGCCTTCTCTGTAATTGGCCTCCAGAGGGGTAGTGGGCAGGCAGGAGGCTCACCAGCTGATCACAACTTATGACCTTTACCATCCATCATCTCTCAGTATCACACTGGCCTCAAGCTGAGAGACTTGATGAACCTCCACCGTTCTGAACCCCCCCCACCTTTTTTTTCTTTCAACGTTCACGTCATATCTCGCTTACTTTAGCCAAACGGCCAACAACAGGGGATACTTTCCTCCCGCATTCTCGTACGCTGTGCAAAATTGAATTTACTAAACCAAAGTTTTCAAAATAAACTCGAAAAAGCTGTTGCCCTTATTTTATATCCTCCACAAAGACATTTAAGACTGTTTTACATAAAATAATTTTGCAAGCTTAAATTCTTTGTTGAATTCAAAATTGTTTATTTCTACATCCTTTTGGAAGCAGTGAGTCTTTTTTTTTTTTTTTAACTAAAAAGATAAATTTGGTAAATGTTAGTCCTTGCACTGAGGACATTCATCGTTCTGACGACGTTTGGTTACAACGGTCAAAAACGCCAAGCCGACTAACCCACATCGAGATTTGTTTTCACTTGGTGTGTCACGTCAGCACACGCGTCCACGTGCACAGCAGCAAATCACAGCTTGTCTGACTGGGACACGTTAGAAATCACACGACGGCTGTCAGACTGACGGCAAGGCAGGACGAAAGTGACAGGGCAAAAAAAAAAAGGGATGTGTGATAAATGCTGAGTGAGAGGCGGCCGGTCGCAGGCCCGCCGAGAGGAGTGACGGCAGGAGGACGATATGTTGGCAAGAAGACCCAGAGAGGCTGCGGTTGGTTTTCTCTCTCTCCGCTAACCACCGGCGTGATGAACCCAAGCGCTGACTCCTCGCGACACACAATCAGAGTCAAACTGCATCCTTTTGGTTGTGTCACTCTTTGTTTTGTCTGGCTGCCCATCACTCACCGTGCATGTGTGTGAGCCTCAGTGTATCGCTGCTGTGCTACACAGCCAGCTTCATCTTGACGGCGAACCGCTTGCCAATGAGTTTCTCTGGTAAAAAAAATGTCCTGCGTGTGATGTGTCGTGTCTCATCCCCGTTCGTATTTCGTGTGAATTGTTACACTTCAATGATACACACTACTCTGGAAACTCTGGAACTCACTCCGGTCAGACATCCGTAATATCGACTCTCTTCCTCTCTTCAAATACACACTCAAAACTCATCTGTTCAGGACAGCGTACTCTCTCTGACAGCGTTGTTACATTTGATTTTATTTGCCATTTTATTATTTTATTTATAACTGACTCATTTACTGTGTCGTTTTTATCTGTTGTTTTATTGCATTTGTTTTATCTTGTAAAGTGTCCTCGAGTGTTCAGAAAGGCGCTCATGAATAAAATGTATTATTGTTATTATTAGGACTACACTGATGGCTAAGGCAGATGAGGAGGAGACTTTGACGTCCCCACCTGTCACTCTAAGCACTGCAGGCCCCACTGTTCCCTAAACGCTGGTCTCTGAGAATGTTTACACAGGATTTTTGGTGCCAAAACGACTGAACTCTTGAAACACTTTGGTGACATTGTGTAAGCCGACGCTCAACCACGGCAAACACTGGAATTAAAAAGAAAAGACGTTCTCAGATCTGTCGGATTAAGATGGATTATCGAGATTTTCGCTAGATGGACCTGCTTTTGAGGAATCAAACCAGAAATGGACAGTTGGCTGGTCTATTGGTTGATTCACTGATTGGTGGGTGCCAATCTAGATGTGTAAAAAATGTTTAGGCTGAAAGAAAAATGTATTAACTTTTTATTTTATGCCAAAGGCATTGTACTAAATTTTGATTATATTCATTCAAAACTAATTTAATTCCCTGATAAACTAAGCCATGCTTGTCTTTTAAGTGCCAAATTTTGTGAATGAGTCAGGTTTCAGCCTGATGTAGCTACCTGCACGCATCCATAGCCGGGCCTGTTTATCTCTCAATTGCAAATCAATCTTTAATCAAATTATCAAAGTTTTAGCTGCTGTGCATTGATCCTTCTTTAAATAAATTCATGCAAAGTAGCTACTTTCTTTCATTGCACAGACAGTACAGAAGTTTTCAGATGGGGAGCAATGGATTTTAATCCACCAGACACTGGTGCTTAGAGAAGCTAATGGAAAACATTACATAACCCGCCTGTAGATTGACTGATGACTGTGTTGTAATGCAGGGTAGTGCAACCTTGATGTATTTATGTTCCCCTATTGAAGATTAAAGCGATGGTGAAATCTGTTTTCTGTTAAATGGAGCACCCACCCATAGATACATATACATATTTATAGCTTTGCAGCACAAACACAATGAGCCCCCATTACATGGCTTAACATTCTCAGTAATAAAGAACAACATTCTGTTCAGGAAGCATAGAGGTGACCAGAAATAGCCTTGCAAACACAACAAGACATTTTTCCTGCAGTACATGTCAACAATGTGTGACATGTACACGGCACGCCACCAGGTAAGCCAGAGATGGATTCTAAAGGCGTCTCCAAATAAAGAGCCTGCTCAAATTCTGACACCTATCAGTCACATCCATTCACTGCTGCAAAGAACGTTGACATCGAGCCAGCCAATACTGGCAAGGACAAGGCCAATATGCCTTGAGTAAGTTACAACATCACTTATGTTGTGCCTCTAGTCAGGGAAATGTGCGGCATGTTATCCACAAGTTATTCAACTCCAGCATCACAGGCAAAAAAAAAGTGAATCATCTGGCACTATTTCCCAGTCCATGGTATCCAAAGGATACTTTACATTATTTTCGTCCAGTCATGCTGAACGATTCAAAAGGTTAATAGTCAGATTGTGTTGAATAGATACTGTTTGTTCACGTGTTCATTATTGAGACAGACCCTATGGTAGTGAGTGGCCTACTCACTCGCAGGGCATTCATTAGATTCTTTTGAGAAATACTTGCAATCGACCTCCATGTTGCCCAACAACAGCATTTGTCAAACCTCTTTGTTGTGGCAGAGGAGAACATCTCAAGTGCAACAGGATTTATAATAATCTGAGATAACGAATCAAATGTGCTCTGATAACAGTGTCTTTGTGAGTAGTTCAGGAAAGGGCAGCTAGCCGCAGGGCACATAGAAATTACCGCATCACTGCGGGGGTCAGGTTGGTACTCTGATCAAGTGACTAGCGCTGCAGCATTAAGCCATGGCCCATGGGAAAGAAAAACCTTTCACATACAAGGGTCCACTCATCTCACTGACTTGCTTAATTGCAATGACTAATAACGACGAGACACAAGGCTGATATTACTTTTGCAGGAACTGAGTGTCAGGTAGAGGACATCCCACATTTCCTGATTGGAAATAACAATATTACAAGACAGTGAATGCTAGCATTTGCAAAATTGTAAAGCACAAAAATATTGCTTAAAAGACTCGTCATAACAGTGAAAGACTGCTTGACAAAGACTTAGAGCTTAGAGCCAAACCTCAAACTTTTAATGCTGTTCTTGACTGCGAGCTTCAGCTAGCAGGAGAGTGCTTCACTCGTCTTGGCAGCAATGCATGCTCTTTTAATTGCAAGGAAGTTTGCAGCAACATGTTAAGGATGGTAGTCTGTGTCGTGTGTCTAAAATCAGAGGTAGTGTATGGATATGGATAGTAGCTGCGTTTCCAATAGCCCTAGAATTGAGCAAAACCTAAATATCACAATAAAAAAATGGTCATGGAAACACCTAAACTTCAAAAAACCTCTCAAATATCACTCGAAGGTTTTTCCAGACATATCGATATAGAGGTATATCGTAAAAGTGTAATGGAAACACCTTTTTCGCATTTACAAGTCAACGGATGTGACGTACGGGACCATGTGACTAATTCACTTCAAGTGAAAATGTGAGAAGTGGAGATATTTCACTCCACCGCCATGGTTCAATGGCATCACACAGCTCATTAACCGTGTCCCAGGTCATTCTGAAATTCAATGGAAACACCTGCAAATTGCAATTGTACTATGTAGAAATTTTAGAAACATCGCTTTTATTTTGCAAAAAACTATTGGAAATGCAGCTATTGTCATTGAAGGTGGCAAATTTCAGTTCTTTTATTGCAAAAGGTATCGGCAGATGTGACTTGGTGGTGGACTGGCTGGGAACATCATTTTGAGAATGTTCCAGGCCAAGCGTGTGCTATTTTTGTTTTATATTACTTATATTTAAATGATGTACTGTTGTCATTTTCATATTATTTCCAGTAAGTAGGTTCATTTAACCAAAACTTAAAATACAAAAAGAAAAACACAGAAGTATTGAAGATGAAAAGCAGAAATTCTAAATTCTAAAATAATATATATATATAAAAAAAATATATCAAAAGACAGGACCAAAAAAGGCAGGAGGACGGCGTTTTTTTCCCGATGCTTTCATTTTTTTGAGGTGTGAAATGGAGGAATTAGAAAAGGAAAAAGATTTGCCAGGCATCAACCTCCAGCAGAGGTCAACTACATCATTCTGTTACTTTCAGACACTCGGTGACCTACAGCCTGGGGAGTTCAAAAAAAGAGGGAGAGAAAAGATGTGTGGCCCGTGTGCGTGTGGAAGTGTGTGTCATGCTGACGTGACCCGTCGCCCTGGAGTTCTTCCCGCCCGGGTGATGTTGAGATCTTCCCTTTCAGCTAAATTTCATTTTTTAATTAATTTTGGTTTTTGTTGCTGTAATTATGCAAATTTCCCCAATGTGGGATTAATAGAGGCGTTCTATTCAATTCTATTCTATTCTATTCTATTAAGAGATAATTAAGACATATGAAGGCCCAATCACAATTAACATCACGAAGAACGACAACTAAAGGTCCAGTTGTAACCAGCCGTCATCTGCGGCCGGGGGTCGCAGTGAAGTGGAGCTCTGTTGGTGGTGGTGGTGGGCGTCACAACGGAAACGACTTCAGGTTCCGCCGTTTCCATCTGTGACCTCATTTTCTATTCCAGAAATAGCTCACTCCAACCACACACTGCGACATGCCGACGTGAAATGTGCGCGCACAGACAGAGGCACGTACACGGCAGCACAGCGGAGTGTGCGGTGTGACATTAAACCATTTTCTCCTGCAACAGGGGGCGCTCTTCTAAAGCCCGGGGGGGTGAACCGTTTCAACATCAAACACTCGTAGCCAGCGGGACCCTCTGTCTCCCTAAAGGCACTGCATGAATAAAGTAGGCGTGTGTGTGTGTGTGTGTGTGTGTGTGTGTGTGTGTGTGTGTGTGTGTGGCTGCGCACGCACGTGTGCTGGGTTCCTGTGAGCGTAAAGCCTACCTGCCTGCATGATAACACTGGTTGGCTCCCTGCTCCAGCAAACAATCAGTGCAGCTTTAAAAGCAGTGTGACTTTGCGAGGACTCTGTTCACGCTGAGCCCTTTCGCTGTGACACAGAAACCATGTATGCACAACCAACACCAAATGTTAGGGTTGGAGATGGAAATGAAGTTTCCAAACGCAAAGGATTTCTTTGTACCGCAGGTTACATTGCTAGCGATGAACACGTTCCTACAGCAGCTTGAAAACTCAAATTCTACATCTTCTCTTACGACTGTTGAGGTCATTTAAATTTTACAGCTTGTTTTCTTTCTCCGGATGCATAAACACTTTATGATGTCCACATACGCTTTAAAAGAATATGGACGTCATATTTCTCCTGGTGTTGCTGGGCTCGCCGGAGTTATTTGGTTTACTCAGTGATAACAACAATACTGCCCTGGATGTGTGTGTGTGTGTGTGTGTGCTAGACTTGGAGCCATAAATGTGTGAGCACAAACGCCATCAGCTGAACACTATCAATGATAGATTATCATGTGGGTGACATTTCAAGACAAACAAACCTGTGACATAAAGGTTCATCGCAAGCTGGGAGTCTGACACCCCCAGATCTTTGTGCCACGCTGCATCTCAGCTGAAACCACTCAAACTGAATTCTTTTACTACAAATAAATGAAAAAAAAAAGGAGAAAAATTAAGAAGGAAATTGCAGTTTTTTTCTCTGTGTTTCAATTATTACTGTTATAATCTGAATAATAATAATAATGATAATAATAATAATAATAATAATAATAATAATAATTTCATTAAGTGAAGAGTTAATTAATTTTTGTACCACATTCATATGCTGAGAGATGAGCTACAAGAGCAGAAGATCATACTGGATGTTTTTCACTTTTGTAGCGAGTGAGCATCATTTAATCATTGTTGCTGACCATGCCCACCCCTTTCTAACGGAGCTGGGCCATTTTCTGACGATCGAAGGGTTGGCGGTACAAATCCCAGCTCCAACTGTCCACAAGTGACGTGTTTGAAGAAGCAGTAGCTCACTAACAACATCAGCGCAAGACAGCGTGGATAAACGACATGAACTTCGGTTTTTGAGATTCTTTAGAACACAAAGCCTTAAGAGGTCCATGTTAAGGTTGACTGGGAGTCATGCCAATAGAAGTTCATTTCGGTTTCCTGCCTCAATATCCCAGTCTGCCAACCCTAAAGAAAATAAATAAAAAGTATGACAGGTTTGCAAATCGCTTTGTGTTTATTTTCACTTTGCATACAATCCACGATCGATCCGCGACCACCGTGTGTTATTGTTCACTATTGTTTGCGGTTTGCTGTAGTGGAGGTTAATGGGAAGACTGCAGGCTGATCATTAGTGGCATTAACAAGTCTTTTGCCCAGCATGGTTGTTGTTGTTGTGAGTGGTCATATGTAACCCATCTGAAGGCGGTGGGTGGGGTGGAGAGCTGTGACATCAACGTTTCCAAAAAAGCTTGGTTTCGCCATTTTCAAACTTATCCACACTGAGGAGCGTTTTCGAAAATGTGCAGTTTCAGTGAAAACGCCGGCTTCGTGTAAACACAAGGCTGGACCGAAGAAATGTTTCAGCATTTTCAGAGAAACTCGTCTTCGTGTAAATCGTAAACTAAAGTGTAAAGTGTCCTTGGGAAAGACACTGAATCCCAGATTGCTCCCAATGGGGCTGGCACCCCCATTGGGAGGCCATTGGGAGCTTTTTGGTGTATGAATGTGTGTCTGCATGGGTGAATAAGAGGCCACTGAAACCACTGAAAGGTGATTTGGGGTCCCGTTAAGGTGCTGGAAAGCGCAATATAAGTGCAGTCCAGTTACCATTTACAATGCATACAGGAAGTCAAACTGTCCAGCTTCTAACTTCTGCTCCATATGGAATAAAGGCGGCTCTGAAGGTCATTTCAGTCCTGGTATCAGGTTGTTAGATGCACCAGATACAGTGTGTGGGCAGGGGCTGTACACACAATCCTTTGTGGGTATTTGTTGGAGATGGCAATCATTGCATCCATGACCAATTGCATTCTGCCACTCTCCTCTGACCCGTGATTATCTGCTGGGGTGAAAGGTCACGGTAAATGACGACAGCTTTAACTTTAGCCCCAGATCTTAAAGCAGCGCTGCTCTAGTTGGAAAGAGGGCTGCCTGAAAGGCGATCAGGCAGCAGTTGCTTGGAGAGAGAGAGGGAGAGGGAGTTAGATAGACAGGGAGAGAGAGAGAGAGAGAGAGAGAGAGAGAGAGAGAGAGAGAGAGAGAGAGATGTTAAACATGTGCCACACATTTAATTATGTCTCTGCGATGCTGCGAGACAGATCATATACTACAGTTGACCTTTGCACCTTTTAATCAGAGGAATATGTGATACAATGAAGTGAAAAAAACAAAAAAAACATGATTAAGTCTCCTTGCTCTCCAGGGTCTGGTGTTGCGCTCATAACCTATAGCACACATTGTTTCTGCAAGATTACTTGCAATGAGTGCAGCTGCAGCCTGCACTCACTGGAACAGCAGGACTGTTAAGACTATCAGAAAACAGTTGTTTCAATTTTGGAAAAAAAACAAAAGCCATGAAAATTGTCGACCTGTGCTGGTATATCCTGTCCACAGATACTTTTCTTCAATACACGCTCCTAATATAGATTTTTTGAATTCTACTGTACAATATCATCACCTGCATGATAACATGAAAGAACATTCTGACATCTCTTGGATTTGGTTTAAACATCCATCTGGCAAACAGCCCATTGGAGGCATTTGTAAAGAAAAATATGCTGCACATTATACCCAACGGCTCAATGCTGATGCCAAAGCCAGTCAGGAGTAAGGTTAAAAAAAATGTTGTGTAAAAATAACTTTAAGCGCTGTTCAATGATTACTTTTTATAATCTGAAAATACCATCCAGATTTGATGAACGAGCCTCTGCTTGTCAGAAGCAGCCAGACTAGAGCCGCACCCCGTTCGTCTTTCCTTGAGGTTGTTGAAGTAAAGTATCAGCAGTTTGCTGATACTTTATGAAACAGAACATAAATGATGAGAGACATCACCGTGCAGTGCTGACAATTGGTAAAATAATATCGAAAATATGGAATAAAATGTATTTAAACAATATTTAATGTATATGGAAAAAAGCAACAACGTTGAAACCTCGATTGACATACAGCAGGCGAGGGCATAGTATAGAGTGGGGGCCATATGTGACCCATTAAGCTTTTTAATCAACCTTTTTGGAGCCATGCCACATTTTTTACATTGCAAAAATGCCATTGGCTTTTAAAAAATACCAATCAACCAATAAAAAATATTATAAAATGAAACTTTTTAGCTTAGATAGATAGGTAGATAGATAGATAGGAAATTCAGTTATTCAGCTGCTCGTCGACATATGTTCATACTAAAAAATAACCACAAGAGGTGCAGGAGTGCAACAAGATAAAAATGAAAGGACAATATATGCTTAGGATACTACGCTAAGAATGTTAAAAGCAAGTAAATACTACTAAGCAAAAAGACTAAAAAATAATAACAATAATAATGACAATATAGGCTCTTGATTCATTTATACTCAGACAGTGTAAAACATGGGTCTGTTTAGATGCACACAAAGCTGATACCCTGGGAGGACTTGAGGGAGGAAAACAGTTTTACATTCCTTTTAAAGCACAGTCACTCCACAATGGAATGTTGCTTTTTCACACTAATTAGGAGAAATTGGATCATTTTTTCACGACACACCTGGCATTATCTCAAGGTACACCAGTGTGCCACGGGACAGTGGTTGAAAAACACTGATCTAGGGGATGTGCAGGTGCTTCAACAAATATCAATTCAGTACTCCAATCATGGGGTAACACTATTCAGCAGCACAAAAACATTCACAAATGAAACAAATAAGCCCACCAGTCACTTCTTGCCTATGAGTATTTTTACTGTAACATCTTATACGAGGTTATTTGGACAGGAGGTCCACCCTATTCAGAGAGATGGCATTTGCATGGCTTGTTGGCAGGACTCATTATGCATTGCAAGAAGGGAGCCATTAGGAGGGTGATTCATGTGTATTTCTGTCCAAACAATCACTTTACAAATGATTTCCTGCAATCCAGGCCGCAGTGACACTACTAATTTAATACAACTAATCTAATGTATCGTCCATTTGCAGACAAAAAGTTAATTGTGAAGCACATGCTGGACAGTTTCTTTGGCGAGACATTTAAACAGATATAAATCCCAGTGACAATAATAGTTTATATTTTTTTTTAATGCGTACGTATGGGTGAGTGATGATTATTAATGGCGATTGTGTCGGTGAGAGAGGCTGGGTCATATACTGCATGGAACCAATGAGACAGGTGTCCCATATTTCAGTATGAATATTTCACCGAACCGGCGTTCTTAGAGGAGTGAACAATCACTGTGACATCTACAACCAAAACCAATTCTGATGCAGACCCTTTTTTGCTCCTGGTAAAAGACAACAACACTTCTCATCCAACCGTTCCTTTTCTCCAGTGCGCTTCTCACCATCTCTTCCATTATGTTGCCACTTGTCTCCACCTCCTGAATCCAAAAAGCTCCCCAACACCTACACAATCTCTCTTAAGCCCGGCATTCTTTGCTCTGATCTAACAACGGCTCGTCGCTGTGAGCTATGTGGGGGCACGAGACAGACAGAGAAGGAGAGACACAGTCTGGAGGCCTGCTCTGTCGGTCCTCTGACCTGGATGCAAAGCAAGCAGAACCCCAGGAGCTTCCTTTTAGAAGCTGCCACTCGAAATTACACACGGCAAAAACGTGACAATGTAAACGCTACAGGACACTTTCACGCTGCCACCAAGTTCTGCTTTGGTGTTTGGTTTTAAGGGACTGCGGTCGAAAAACAAATCAGAATAAATGTATTAGTATGAACTTGACAACATCTTTGAGGCCTGTTGGGGGGGATCTGATCTTGGGATACAAAGAATCTACAATCTTCATCTACCATTGATTATCTTTAAAAGGCGATGAGTGATGCGATTGACCCGATTGACAGTAACAATAGTGTTAGTTGAGCAGAGAGAGGGGGAGAGAGTGAGAGAGAGAGAGAAACTTTGGCCAGTTGAGGCTGTGAGAAACTGTGTACTCCTTAAAATAAATTAAAACATTCTTGTTCAATCATTAAGAACCACCAAGTATAAAAGACGCAATGGAAACTATGAATACATCTGTGGATTCAGGCTCTGTTGATTCAAGCTAGGTTGAGTCAGGCTAGTTTAATTCAGCCGAGTTTAAATCAGGCTAGGTTGAGTCATGCTTAGTTAATTCAGGCTAGGTTGAGCCATGCTTAGTTAATTCAGGCTAGGCTGATTCAGGCTAGTTTAATTCAGGCTAGGTTGATTCAGGCTAATGAATGGTTTCCTCTTTCTGTCAATCGATGAACCCTGTAAAGGCCGTCGATGGTCAAAGGCTCTGTGATCCAGGAAAGCCTCCTCCCTCCGAGGGTTGCGTGGCGGTCACCCGTGCAGACATACATACTGTCCGATCACAGAGCCTCCAGGAGAAAACCCCCACCTTCTATATAGAAGTCGATTGGAGAAAACCGTTGGCTGACCCAGAACACGCTGAAGAGATGACATTTCCCATATAAGTTCCTGAAACTCTGTCGGTGCCACAGAGAGGACAGAGGTTTTTTTGGCATGAGGTCAGTCAAAGTGCCATTCTGCATCCCATCATCATCCTCACTGTCCAGCGGTGAAACTAGGTTTTAGTTTAGTATCTTATCTTAACATATTAAATGAGTAGTAATTATCAATAGGATCGAGAGGACTATTTTGCACTTCTGGATTTTTACCTAGAGCTTGATGTCAAAATAACAAAAAAAACAAAATAAATAAAGTTTTCAAGAAAATGAGGCAACATATAATGAATAAAATAAATAGTTATATGTAATAAAAATAACTCTACCTATTTCAATATCGCAAAAAAAGGTTGAGAAATGAACATAAACACATTTTTAAAACAGTTATATTCTTCTGATTGTAAATGATCAAGCCACTTATTTTGTGACAGTGACTATTTGAATTTTCCCACTGGTTTCACCCTTTTGAATCATTAAAAACCTCCACATTATTACTCCAACGTTATCCTCATTCTATCTCATTGAAATGAGCAGTCTTCCCGGGACAAGGAGTGAGGCAGATTGGCAGGGACTCTTTTTATAGCAGCAGCTATAAATAACAGTTTGGAAGGAAGGAAGAAGGAGAAGGGAAAGAAGTGGATGGCACTTGGAGTGAGTAAAAATAGATGAAGCTGCGAGCTGTACAAATGTTTGGGGGGGGACATTTCTTTTTGAAGAAAATCAAAAGAAAAAAAAGAGACCCGATTCAGGGATGGATTGGAAAGCATTGCAGATCCAAAAGGAAATGATGCATTTCATAAAATCTTTGACTACTCAAAAACAAGAAAAAGAAAAAGAGAAGAAAAAACCCTGAGACGACCTCTGGAACACGGTGCCTTTGCTAAAAGAGTTTTTCTGCGATTATTTACTGACTAGTTTGGATTGAACTTTGTGAACGTGTGATCTCACAAGACGTCGTGTGCAGCATGAAATTGTGGCACAAGACAGCGATTGCTGTGAGGGAAGCTTGATTTTGCAGGTACCGGGGGGGGGGGGAGAGAGAGTGAGAGAGAGAGAGAGAGAGAGAGAGAGAGAGAGAGAATCAGCTTGGGGATCTCAGGATAAACATTCTGTCACACCAACATGGCCAACACCTCCTTTTCATCTCCCTGTTCCATATGTTGACAATGAGTTTTTTTTTTTAATGGCACTGCTGGAATCAGATGGGATTACGTCGCTCTGGGGTCTTTAGAGGGGGAAGGGGGAGGGGGGGGAGACATCGAGGAACGTGAACGGCTGAGAGAAGCTATAGATTGTGTGATTAAAGTTGTTGAGAAGGAGGTCATTTCTAGATGGTGGTGACAGCATGGCGTTAAGCCAGACAAGACTTAGTGCTGATTGTATGGAGGAGCGGGAGCAATGTTCATATGGAAGCGCAAGCAAATTGGAGGCTCTCGCTCAATACGACGCCACGTCGGGCGACACGACCACACAGCCAACGCAATCTCCAAAGAAGAAGCGTCAATCACTACGGGGAGACAATCGCTGAACCCTGACCCCCCCCCCTCAACCCCCCCCCCCTCTGAATGATTTTATATTCATTCAGAGGGACGGATAATCCACAGCGGTCCTTCAGCAAAGACACCCATCTTAACAGAAACACAGTCCCAGGACACGACGTCTGCATCCTGACGCCCTGCATGCTACTTACGTGCTCACACGTGCTGCGGAGATTTTTTTAATTGTTATTTTTTTTCAAAAGAGCAACAGCTGACCAGCCGTCACGTCGGGAAAGCTGAAGGAAGCTCACCTTTAGCTTTCCTCTCCAGAAGGCCGGGCTGTGAGCTGGGCTTCTTCATTACAACACAAGGCCAGCCAACTCCTTAAACTTAACATTTTCTAACTCCGCCAGGAGGAGGAGGGTCGTCTCCATCAGCATCCCATCATGAATGTCAAAATGTCACCAACACGTGGGTACTTTGACTAGCTCATTTTGAAATATAATACGCATTAGTATACATTTAGCATACTAAAGCAGTGGTTCTCAACCGGTGGAGTTCCGGGACCCACATTATTTTTCCTTACCATGAAGCGTGTGTGTGTGTTTGTGTGTGTGTGTGAGTGTAAAATATGTTGCTGCCTTTTCATTTCACAGGGATTTAATGAATAAATCCATTCTCCTCACGCCATTTTATGATAAAAAAAATTATAGTTTCAAATCCTAAGCAGATTTACATAAACCATTTAAGTGTGCATCTCGAGTTATTAGGTCTCACTTGCTGTTGGGATGCTGTAGTTACAAGGATAAACTCGTCCAAGTGGGACCGCTACATATTTGTGGGCGGGTGACAGAAGAAGTGGGTGTTCGTGATAATTGAGAGGATAAAGATTTGTACGAAATCCACAACTCTGCTGATACAGATTTTTTCAAACCAGGACATTCACAATGCAGAAAATATATACTCTGTGGCTGTCAAGACAAAACGTGTCAAAGTGTGGGACCGCGTGCAGCGCAGTAGCAGGCCCGGCTCAAGATACTGGCACGATTAGTTGGAGAGGGGGGCTCGGGGTGGAACTTGACAGGATTTTAAAGACTCTCTGCCAAGTAAGAATTGAATTTCAGCAAAATCTCAAGCATCTACCCGATATATATCTCAAAGCACAAGACCTTACAATAAAATTGTTCTGTGCACGACGCACAATAAAAAAAGAAAGGAAGGGACAGAGAGGAGGATAAAAATACTATCAACATATCTCGGCCCCTCCAGCACATATGCACTGTAGTGAAGTGCAGCATCATTTTGAGCTTTAATAGTTTAAAGGTCCAGTGTGTAATATTTGGCTTGACTTAGGATTTATATATTGGCAAAATCTTAATATACTGCCCATAAATACATTCATAAAAGTGCATACTCACAGTACAATACAAAGCAATTTGGTTTCCCTACCCTTGGAGCAGTTCTTATTTATACATCGGAGTATACATAGCTCAAGAGTCCTGCTCCCTGCCATCTCGCACCACCATATTTCTAGGGAAGCCTGGTTTGGACGAGCCAAATAAACCAATGAAGAAGAAGGTGGATGAGGTTTGCAAGTTTGGGTGCGCAGGCCACTGCCGTTCACTGGCCAGCTTGGGAGAGAGAGGGTGAACGAATCGACGCTGCAACCAAATATCTGACCAGCAGATGGCAGAATAGTACACACTGTACCTTTAAATCCCTCACGACAGTGATGTTCACTGTCAGTGCAGGCGCAGCAGCGCTGACCAGCGTTCTATCGGGATGCCGGTGGTCCGAGTGTCCCGATAGAACGAGCGCATTAAAGGTAACAGTCACCTCCTGTGACGCTGTGCAGTCCTGGTTACAGAAGGGACTGCGATAATGTTGCTTGCAGCCACTCTGCTGTCTCATATTCTCTTTGGTGGAAAGCAGAGCAACATCCTCATTTAAATTGGGCGCCCGGGCCCACTTTTGCGCATGGTGACAATCACACGTGCAATCTAAGCAGATTACCTGCAACATGCAAACCACATATCAGCGTGCGCAAGCCGTGTAGCGACTCCTATTTTGGATCTTGGTATATAAAAGACAATTAAAAACTACATTATTCCCTCTTCATGAAGAATGCAGGATATTACCACGAACCTCCTCACCTCCTTAAAACTGAACAGCCCATAACTAGAGCGTAGTGTTCCCCGCTTACCTGCCACTGGCGTTGCGGAGGACAACCAACGCATCAGGGAATCCATCTAGGTTGTAGTCCCCAAAGTGGAGAGCCAGGGGTCGTCCAGGCGTTCCTGGCATGAAGTTCCACACAGTCTCCTTCTTCTGGAAGTCTGACAGCACAGGGATCCACTGCAACAACATTAAAAGGAAACATATGTATATATATTTTTTGAAATTGACAAATAAAGGAAAATAAAGTAAGGTTTTTTTGTACTGGGATCAGAATATCTTCAACGACAAGATGGGGATTAAAACAGAAGGTCCCTGTCAAAAGCGGTTTCCTAACAACTGATTGACTGACACATAAAGTGAAGGGCAAAATGAGTTAAAAAACAGACTCTACTCATCTGTTTTGACGTGTTTGTTAGACATTGTAACAGTGTGCAGGCTGGCTGAGTGCGTATGGGAAAAACTATTGCACTGCTGTGGTTAACTAGAGGCAGTCTGGAGCTCAGAGACAGTCACAAAAAGAGCACAACGACCACACATTAATTGGTATAAAGCTAACATATAAACCACAGTCAAAGAAATATAAAGAAAAAAAGACAGTCACACAGTTTTGTAACACGGTCATCTCAGGGCACACAATCCTTGAATAAACCACAGAACTCTCATAGCAAAGTGGAATCACAAGCAGTGCTCCTCACGATGACGAGTTTTGACTTGAACTCAAAGCTAAACCACACAGACAAAAAAAAATATGAACCAATTAAAATGTTTTAACTTGTTCTAATCCTAAAGAAAATGGCTGAGTGATAAAAGCAGGCGCTGTGTATGTGCATGTGCGCTCACAGTGCGTCGCCGGGCCTTTAGCACCGCTCCACTTACAAGTCAGTACAGTTGCCGTGGAAGCTCTCTCTCCCTGTCACTTAGCAAAAGATAAATAAGGCACCTCTTCTCTTCTCTTAACGTGAAATTTCCAAGATTTCGAGGTAATAGGACCCAGAAGGGAGCCTTGGCGGCAAGATTGCGTCTGACTGATGTGTGCGGAAGAAAAGGCGTCAAGCTAACAGACAAAACACATCATCCGATGGTGAACAAACAGCGCAGCAGGCAGGGAGACTATTATTATCTCGACATGCTGCTTCACTTAGTAACTGCATCTTTTTTCCCCCCCAGAACAATAGCGACAACAGAGCACAAGCTGGACTTTCCAATTTGATTCCAACGACTTGTCTTTCCATCCGTTGCTATGCCATGCTACTAAAAAAGCAGATACAAAAAACAAAACAAACAAAAAAAAAACATACTTTTGTATTTGCCAAAGGGGAGATTATTGTTCCAGGCCATATATTTCTCCGGACTTTCCTACAACCTCACAAGTGACGGTCATGGTGACATTTTTGTATGACAGCATCTCTCACCATTGCTGACAAAGACTTGCCAATGGACTTCTGTCACGCTCCACTATACTGAAGCAGTTCTCACAAGGGCCAGAGCATCGTATCCCAACAATTAGCTTAAGCTAATTCATTAGTCTTTGTCGTGTATTTCAAGCACTTTCTACATAAATACAAAAAAATATGATAATAATGAATGTCTTTTAATTCACCTATCAACCAATCTACCTACCCACACACACACACACACACACACACACACACACACACACACACACACACACACACAGAACATAATTCTCCAGAGCACATTTCCCCCATGATTCCTTGCATTGCAGCTCTGGGGGCAGTACGTACCTTCCCCCAGCTGCCACAATATGAACACAATGAAATATGAACACTTCACTGGCTGTGCCCGTTATTGGGCTTTTTAAAGAAACTTCTTTTCACTCAACTGCCGCAACACTTTTCTTCTGAGTGACGCCACCGAGGTCATGCATCAAGAAAGACAATAGCCAATTAGCATTGTAAAGGTCAGTTGGACTGTGTTCTCCAGTGTACTGTTTTGCTCTGTGTTTATTTGATGTTTACGGTGTTGGTGAACGTTGTCCAGTGGAGAAACTGTCTGACGTCTCCAAGCCGTGTGTCGGAAGGGGACATTACAATATGCTCACTATTGCCACAGAGTGGTCAGGGGTGTGAATTGCAACCTGTCAACATGACCGACGACCTTCCAATTTCTCCATCATTGTTAAAAAAAAAACAAAAAAACAAAACTCAATGACGGAAAATGTTTACTTAAAGAAACCTCTGATGTATACATATACATATATATATATATACATATATATATATATATATATATATATATATATATATATATATATATATATATATATATATATATATATATATATATATATACATACACACACACACATACATACATACATAAATATATATGCGGTGTGCGCATCAACATGCTAATTTTTGAAAACGCATTTTACATAATGCATGACGAGGACCATCGTTATTATTATTGTTGCTATCATTTAATAACTCATTTAAACTCTTTTAAAGAGTGAATTTTATTAAAAAAAAGAAAAGTTTTCGTCCAGCACCAAATACATAGACACAAATGAGGTAAACAACCACTTAGGCCCCCCTGTGTACACTCTGGTGTACGCTAGCAAGGTGTGAGTGGGGCCAGATGCTTGAGGCTTTAACTATTCATGAAAGTTAAACAGAGTGAGAGAGAGAGTGAGAGTGAGCAGGTGCACACGGTGGAGCCACCAGAGAGACCTTTTCCACAACTGCCTCTAATGGCTGCTAATAGGAGCAGCATGTGTCAGAGAGAGAGACAACCGCAGCAGAC
>NW_027466073.1:505000-510000 GCF_046127955.1 Nelusetta ayraudi
TGTTTTCTAATTATCTAAATTGATGTACTGAAAATTGCAACATTTGAAGAATACTGTTGAACTCATGTTTGGTATAATGTTGCCCTGCTCCAAGTGCTGCTGTTGCTCAGGGGAGCAAACTAATGAACAGGTATAACACCCACAGACACAGATTAAATCAGCGGTTCCCAAATGGTGGAGTCTGAAGACCCACATTTTTTTCCTTATCATGAAGTCGCCACCCAAGTTTATTCCACAGCACTCAAATGTATTCCAAAAAACAGAAATGCAAGGCCACTTTCTATGATGTAACATATCAATTACTGAAATAATTGAACTGAATTATGTGTCTTACAAAATAAATTCCCAACATTTTGTCTATAAATATATATATATATATATATTTTACAACCCCTTCTTTAGAAAAAACATAAATTGGGAAACTGCCCACCAATCAAAACTGCTTTTGGGTCGCGACCTACCAGTTGAGAACACTGCATTAAATTGCTCCCTGCATTTAGAACAGGGACGCGCATAGGGCAAAGATTGTGATCAGCGTGAGTGAAGAGAATGAAGCACAGAGAATGAAGCTGGCAGATTGCTGGAGGACCCCCGTTGGCTTCTATCAATGTGGGCGAAGTCGAGACCAGGAAGGAAGGGATGAAGGCAGAACTCCTGTTTGGAGAGAACTACAGAAAAACACACAAGCTTCTCCTCCTTGGGGCTTCCATTCACACCTGAAGGCATCTTCTCATCTTCCGTCCTGTACACACAGATTGTGTCTCTCTCTTGCCTGCCTCTCGCACTGATGGGATTGTTCTCTCTCACACACGTGCAGCGAAGCAGAAGGAGAGAGAGAGAGAGAGAGAGAGAGAGAGAGAGAGACAGAGAGAGAGAGAAGGGGGATTTTTTTGATTTCTTCTCTGCACCTTCTCTACTACATTCCCCCGCTCCGCAGACGCAGACCCCTCCTTTCAGACATCAAGCCCTCCTTTTATGTTCTTTCTCCTCCTTTATTCTATTTTCCCTTTGTTTGCTATACAGGGACATTTCTCAAGGGAAGACGTCCCCTGATAGCTGATTCCCAATAGCGGAGTCACATGGTGGTCTGGGGTTGTAACGAGACCATTTCGCCACGACTCCGCACTATTTACATAGAGGCCCACAAACAATTACAGGGTGGTGGAAGACTGATTCAACTATTTGGTTTATAACTTGCTTCCAAATGATTGATAACATTATTATCATTACATTTTGATCAATTTACTTTCATTGTCCTCATTCGTGTCACTTGACACTGAGGCTGCATTTACACAGAGACAGGTTTCTCTGAAAACGCAGATATTTATGCGGTTCGGCCTTGCGTTTAAAGAAGCTGGCGTCTTCACTGAAACCACACAGACTGAAACCGCACTTTTTCGAAAAAGGCTCCTCAGGGTGGATAAGTTTGAAAACGACGCCTTGCCCAGATTTGTTTAAAAGCCAAAACCGATCTTTTTGGAAACGCTGATGTCTCAGCTCTAAGCCCCTCCTCCTGCCCTGCAATCTGAGCCACCGTGAGGTGCAGACGACCACTCACAACTACAACAACCACATCGGACAACGGACTTGTTACTGCGACTAATGATCAGCCTGCAGTCTTCTCATTAAACCTCAACTACAACAAACTGCAATCAATAGTGAACAATTACACATGTTGCTCGTGGATCGCGCGTCGATTGCGAGCAAAGTGAAAATAAACACAACAAAAACTATTTGCAAACCTCCTGTTTTACGTGTTATTTTCTTTTGGGTGGGCGGACTGGGATATTGAGGCAGGAAACGTTGTTTTAGCGAGATGCTAGCGAATGTTTACTTGCACGACTCCCAGTCAATCTTAACATGGACCTTTAAAGGCTTTATTTTCTAAAGTCACTCGAAGCAGAAGTTCAACTCTGTCGTTTATCACCACCGTCTTTACACGAGCGATCTTTCATTCTGTTCTCCGTGGTGCCGATGTTCTTAGCGAGCTCCTGCTCATTTAAACACGTTGTGCTTCAGGTGTTCTTCTTCCTCTGCCTTCAGGGAGTAAACTTGCGGCGCCACACCATGCCGGGCATAGGTACTACATTGTTTTCAGTTGTTTCCAGCGTTTCCGTGTAAACAGGATTTTTTTCTTTCTTTTTTTTTAAAAATACGGCTTCGTGTCAACGCGCTTTTTTCCGAGAGTGTTTTTGAAAATGTGTTGTTAAAAAAAAAACTGTCTCTGCGTAAACGGCCTCTGAATTACATCACTTGAAATGACTTCTCTCTAATTACCTAACATCGAATAATAACCTGTTCCTATTTTTTGTAGGCCTGCATATCATTGTCATGGATATGTACTTTGAAATATTGGACGCTTCATAATTTGCTCCAGGGTAACTTCATGCCACCTGCTTTGTGAAGAACTTGTCGACGCTTGCCTGCTGCAAGCAGCCGTGGTACATGTACACACACAAGTATAGTGCAGTGCAGCGATCAGTGGTCACAAAGTGGCGAGATCCATCAGCAGCGGAGCTAAAAATACCGCAACGCAGCGCATAAACATATCATCTCTGTTCCATGAAGGCATCAAAGCGCGGAGGAAGCGGCGGCTCAGCCTCCCGTTCCTGTTTCCGACAGCAGTTGCCGTCAGAGACTCACAGTGACTGGTGCTCAGCTTATCCAGCAGCACGCATCTAACTGTTACCCATCATCCTCCTTCAACACTCCTCCTCTCAACCTCCCCCCCCCCCCCGATGTCTTTTTTGTTGCTGACAAGGAAAACAAGAGGAGGCACGTCCACAGGGAGTGCGGATCAGCGTCTCTTTCTGTGTCACTCTCTCTCTTTTTTTTTTCCCTCCCACCCGTGAGTGTGTGGATGTGGACATGAAGATAAGACTTGGAATATTTCTATTTTGTATTCTTGTTCTCTGGATGTGAGAGACAAAAGGGGGGAAACGGAAAGCAGCAAAAGGTGGATGCAATGGAGAGGACGTGCACAAGGTGGTGCAGGATGAGGAGGGGTGTGTGTGTGTGTGTGTGTGTGTGTGTGTGTGTGTGTGTGTGTGTGGGGGGGGGGGGGGTCACTGCAAGAGGTGGAGCGTGCCTTGGTTTGAGAACGAGAGCATCTCAGAGTAAAACCCGTCTGTTTGTATGTCTGCTCTGGTGTTCGGTGTATGTTAAAGTTGTGTATGTTAGTGTCGTAGTCAAGACGCCACCAACCGAGACCAAGACATTGTCAAGACTAGAGAGCATCGAGATCGAGGCCAGACCAAGACTGTCCTTAAAGAAAAATCACAACAAAACAATACAAAAATAAAATGGCCAATATCTTTTTTTTTAAATTCAAGTTTGCACCGACTTAAATGGAACATTTCTTTCCAGCAAGGTATCTATGAAATATATTCCTTAACATGTTGCTGCTTTGCCACCCATTCTGAACAATTCAAATATTTGACATCTTTTCATCATAAAATGAAAATAAAACAAAAAACAATTAACTGTAATGGGGGGCGTTACCTGTAAGAGCATCACAAACAGAGCGAAACAAGGCAGCAGCTGGATCCTTTTCTGTTATTATCGTGTCAATGCAATTTTGGTTGAGTCTCGACCAAGTACTACAACTCTGGTGTATGTTAACGGGCTGGACTGAGACACTGCAACACGAGCCTCAAGACCATGGAAGGTGACAGGAAGGACATGCCACAAAATATGGCAGCGACCCCTCGAGTGAAAGCTGAAAGGTTTTGCTTTACTTGGTTGTTATTATTCTTTCATTTTTGTGGTTTGATAAGTCTCTTTTAGTGCTGTAAAAATAAGGTCATTTTTCAACAGTGACACAAATGTTTACCACAAAGAAAGATTGTTTTAGAGTATAAACAGCTGTAATTAAACTGGGCCAGTTACAATCATGACTGCCATTGTTTTTTGCTCCTTGTAAAAGTCAATACCTATCAAGACAGTATTGACTATGGCCCGAGCTGTGCAATACAACCAATTGAATCGACAAACCCGCAGACGCAGACTCGCAGATGGGTGGACGGCGAAACGGCTGCGTTCAAATTGAAGCAGAACACGGGGTGCCGTCAGGGCGGTGCAAAGTGTTCAGGGAAGTAAGGGTGAAGTCAAAGTAAGTGCTGTTGAAAAACTGGCTGCCAATCAAAAAGGCCCGGGCATAACCGCCTTGTCACCGTGTGCATTACGTACCTCCGACGAGCCCGACTTGGCCAGGTAGATGGCGCTGTGCTGACAGGCCGCATCCTCACACACAGGCAGCAGGTGGTCCTGGTAGCCGTCACCATCTGCCAACAATGAAAAGACAATGAGAGTTAGCGCCAACCTCTGACTGAGGCAGTGAGAACACACGAAATTTATCATATTGCTTCATCAAACTGCTTTAGGAATGGAATTTGAGCTGAGAAGGCGATTCCCAAAAAAGCACTTTTTTTGTGTAATTTTGAAATGTGTCACAGAAAACACCTGCTAGTTTTCTACCGGCGAGCACATAAATCCACCACACACTGCAGCCTCGTTTATGTCTTTTATAAAATGTCAAATGGTTCAGATGCACTTTCAGTTTGAGACGTGTTCATTAATATTCTTTACCGTCACCAAAAAGCTTATCTAGGAAAAAAACAAGGCACGAGAGACCTGGCTGTTTTAGAGCACAAAACACTGTTGCATAAGGTTCACGTCAAGACGACACAACCACCGAAAACACAAACACACACACACAAACTGTGACATGACAGAAGATGACACAGTGGGTTAGACAGGGACACATGTTTCAAATGTGGCCAGCCCCAGAAGACAGCAGCCAGCAGAGGAAGACTTAAGAATCCTTCGGTAAGTAAAAGCAACAGCACACATCCGGTATAAAAATCCTCCTGTCACACAAACCAAACTGAAATACAACCAAGTTCCATTTTGTGAGCACTGTCTGGTCATAGGACACATTCAATGCTTCTTTTGAAAGCAAACTTTTGGAAAATCCACTTGAAAAAATGGTTTGTTTCGTT
>NW_027466073.1:515000-657500 GCF_046127955.1 Nelusetta ayraudi
CAGGTTAGGGTCAGCAATGCGGCCAGATCAACAGATATAGACTGAGCAACAAAACCTAAATGAACAAAAACAACTGCACAAAGCGACAAGCCTTTTAACGTGACGGGGTGGGGAGTGAAGAAGAGAAAACACACACAAAAAGTACCATTTACGAAGGAAAAAAAAACCCACAAACGCCCTGGAGCACAAGAAGACGGATGGATGAGGCAAAAAGAGAGATGCATTAAGGAGGTGTTCCGAAGGAGAGAAAAACCAGCCTGGTAACATGGCAGCTTATACCTGCAACCACGGCACACGCGCTCAAACGTGGACACACGCATCACAATGACTGATGCTCCCCATTCTAAATATCACTCCCCAAAACAGTCTGCTATCTCGCCGTCTGCGCAATCTCCATATCCCTCCGCCTCCCCTCCACCCAACCCCAGCTCTTCATCCTACCTGCAGTGAAGCCTGCTGACACACTTGGCTACGGGACTCTGCTGTGCTTTTCCTAATGATGAATTATGCATCAGCCGCTGTCAGTTTGAAAAATGCAATTACCACAGTGATAAGGCAGATGGGCTTGTTTTGTCTGGCATATGCTGTGCATCTATTAAATGGGGTGGAGTAAAGGAAATACATTTAGAAATAAGCATATATACATATATAAATATATATATATACATACATAGGTACATACGTACAGATATACTGTGTGTGTGCAAGTGTGTGCAACACTTGGAGGCAGTATTTGGGAAAAAAAGGGCAGAAAAAATGAGAGGTTGCAAAGGCATAAAAAAAAAAAAAGCACTGGATTAAGTTCCCCAAAAACACTCTAATTAAACACAGACAGCATCTTGTGAATTGAAAATATATCTTGACTCTGTGTTGCTAAGGGAGGCTCTCTAATTCTGCCCCGACTCCTTTCCCTCCATCAATTCCCCTGGATCATTCACCTTCTTTTCTGTCTCGCCAGAAGTCATTTTTTGAAGTCTGCCAACTTTGTCTTGGCTTCGTCTCACACCTTGCCACACCTTGTCATTCACTTGAGGTTTCTCTTAGCAGACGTCTGCAAAACGAGGCCTTCATGGAGAAAAACACTGACTGATAATAGGAGGCCCAACAGAGTGGAAGGTACATTTGAGTAGGCAGCTTGTATAGCGGCAAACACATGAAAACGCGAGGCACTGACAGATTTACACCAGACAAATCGAAACAAAAAAATGGAATTGCCAGATTCTTGGTTACTATGACAGAGCTTTGGATTTACCGTCACCCCCCAGTTTTATGGCGTAGCCTGTGGTGTGACATGTGACTTTCCCTTTCCACTCTCAGACATTGTTGTTATTTCCCCAAGTGACTAAAAACATGGTTTTCGTCTGGTGTGGGGAAGCACTTGAATATCTAAGGTCTTGAAGCAATGTTTACGAATTGTGTGCAAAATTAAAAACAGGAAGAGATTAAACGGATAAAACTTGTTTTTTGTTTGAGATTTGAGTGAAAAAGGTCACTGCCATAGGGGATGAACAACACAAGCGCGCACACACGCCAACAAAAAGCACACAAAAAGTGTGGAAGACAGTGGTGTTGACTTCACATTTAGGTCATTTCCCCTCCGGCTCCAACATTGATGCCACTTTGAGATGACTAAGAGCCTGCTAAATATTTGATGGACACTACCACTTGCATGTGATAAACTAATTCATCTTGCCATTAACAATTTGCTCATGGGTGTAAAGCTCAGTGTGAACAACTCCCAAATATGTCATCAATGGGAGTTTATCGTTATTATTTCTAAATGGCAATAAACTCATTTGGCTATATATTAACATATGTAGATATATTACTAATTGGCCGTACCAACCAGCCTAATAATGAGCCAACATTTTTGGGAGGAGGCCAGAGTGCCTGAAGAAAAACCATTGCAAACATAAGAAGAACATGCAAACTCCACACAGGAATTGAACCAGGCATGCTGCTCGTTGGAGAGGCAAAGGTGCTGACTACAGCAGCACTGTCTCGCCCAGACTAGTAGTATGACATCTGAAAACATTTCACTTTTTACATTCCTTTGTTTCAATCCTGGACAATGCAGTTGATCAGGTTGGCCAAGATTAAAGCACAATTTGTCACTGGTGATAAGAGCCTCTGTGACTGGTAACCTGCCTCTCGTGACACCAAAATCTCCTCTTTGGAGATTTTCCAAGGACGAGGTCTCATCCCAAGTCTCCTTGGGTCAGACACTCAGATACAAATCACAGTTGGGGGTCACTCTTGGCAATGAGTCCCCCAATACCTGACGTTGACCAGGACTGGCATCCTCGGCACCAAAGCAACTTCATTTTGATTGTCCCTAGCAGAACATTCCTCAGGACTGATTTCTCCCACAAGATCTTTACAGGCAGCTCATCTTAAAATGGTACCAAGACTCTATCTTCCCATCATTAGAGACACCTCAAAGTCACGCATCTGAAGCAGTCACCTACAATGGATTAACATAAGACTTTGAATCACTCTAACGTAATAACTGACCAATCTAGGATTTCCTTCAAAGGAAAGTAAGAGGGCAATGAAGCGTTAGTGGAGCCATACTGACCTCATGGGGTACGGAGGGGAAATATTCCCTATTGGCTAAACTAAAGTTGGATGCATTCGACAAATCAGTTTTCTTCAAACCAATGTTCCATGATTGCCATAAACACAATTATTGCCACTAAAGAGTCAATGTACTACACTCCTGATAAATGCATGTCTATAGTATACACATACACATTATATATGTAAATATCAATATACATATAAATATAATATAAATATAATATAAATACATGAACATATGCTTGTATCTGTATCCATATATGTGCATAAATGCGAGAGAGAGAGAGAGAGCGGGAGAGTGAGAGTGAGTGAGAGATGCATATAAGTGTACTCAATGTGCTCTCAAATGTTTCATCTTGTCTTGTCTTAGTCTTCAGACTCGTTTTAATCTCCACTTTCTTTGTCTCCACTTTGTTTCTTTTATCATTTTTTCTTTCAGACACATTGCTGCAGAGTATTGCATGCCATTAAAAATCTGATAACATATGACTTTGTTGGTTGATGCACATATTCAGCCACATTCCTCGCTATAACACCAGGAGCCATCTGTGCACTGTGCCAATTAGCATCTTCTACTTTGAAGAATGCATAATATGCAAAAACACCCAGTTCAGTTAATTCCAGACTGTTTAAATCACCACTATTATGCCAGACAAACATTTTATCGCTGCATTCTCGCTTAATGGCAAAGTCAAGACACCATCCATCAAAACACCTTCTGCCACTTATCTGGAGTAGGGATGCTTGGGCAACAGTCTCAGCAGAAATGCCCAGACATCCCCTGCCCCAGTCTTCTCCTCCAGCTCATCTTGTAGGCGTTTGCAGGCCAGGTTCCGTGGAACATGCCGGGAACACCTCCCCAGGGAGGCGTCCATTAAGCACCTTAAACAAATTCCCTAGCCACTGACTGTGACTGAGTTCCTCATTATCCAGCCACCCTTCAGAGAAAACTAGTTTGGCGATCTTGTTCTTTTGGTCATAACCAAAGTTCAAGACCATAGGTCAGGGTAAGAATGTAGAGCACAGAGAGCTTTCCCTTTCGGATCCGTTCCTTCTCCACAACGTATCGATGCAATGACTGCATCACTGTAAATGCTGCACCAATTCACCTGTCAATCTCATGCACCTCACGCCCTCACTCAAGAACAAGACCCCAGGATACTTGAACTCAGTCCCTCTCCTCCCTCAAGAGTCCAAGAGACATGGACAGAGGTCAGATGACACAACAACAGAGTCGATCATCGACCTCTGGCCTAAGGTGTTCTGGTGCCACGTGCACAAAAGGACATCCTTTTGTTCGAACATGGTGTTCGTTATGGACAAACTGTGACAAGCAAAGCAAAGTCCATCAACAGAACACCGCTCATAGGCCGTTCCTCCCAATCACGCCTTTCCAGGTCCCACTGTCCCCAGTCAGAGTACCATCGAGCACCCATCCCAGGGAGGGTTCTGGTGCTCTGCACTGCAATTCGGCCCATAGGCCAAAGTCACAGTGACCTTTCCCCGCCCTGAAGGTGCAGGGAGATGACCCTCTCTTTCACCGGGGTGAACTCCAACACATTGTGGATGAGCTGTGGGGCAATGAGGAAGCCCACACCAGCTCCCTACCTCTTACCGCAGGAAATGCCAGAGAAATGGGAAGTCCAGCTTGTGAGGAGATGGGTTCCAGAGCCCAAGCTATGTGTGGAGGCGAGCTCAAATATAAATCTACCCGCTATCTCTTAACCTCAGGCTCAGGCTTCTTTCCCTCCAGCGAGATGACATTCCATGTCCCTACAGCTAAAGGCTTTTTTTTTTTTAGACCCAGGTTGTTGGGTCCCAAGACCTCCATTGCCACCCGTGCCACATTGCATCTGACCCCTATGGCTCCCTCTTTGAATGGTGAGCCCAAAGCAGGTTAGATCCATTCGTTCTGGCCGCGCCTGACCTAACCCAAGTGAAGACACTGGTCCCTTAATTTTAGCAATTGTATATTACTCTGAACTGAATTTTTATCTATATTCAATACCCTATGCAGATGATCATAATTGCGCAAAAATAATTCTATAGGTAATGCAAATAACATTCTACTTTCAGAACAAAAATAACACGTTTGGATCCTTATCCAGTTGAGTTGGCAACTCTGACAAGAGCAACAAGGACCACTTTGTGGTACAGAGGCTGGATGCTGGAGATTAGAGAGCTGGCGGAGATTTGCTGAGGATAAATGTAAAGCTGAGCTGAACAATAAATACTACTGGCCAAGATTGTTTAAGGGGATAAGCTGTTCAAAAAAACAAAAAACCTGGCTCAGTGTAGGACTGAGTGTGTGCATCACTGCCATGCTGAATGTGATGTGTTGTGTGGGAGTGTTGGTGTGCAACTGAGTGTGGACATGTGAGATTAGCCCGTCTGAAAAAGGTGTGAGCATTTGTGGTGTATGGCTTGTGTGATAGAGGGGAAGAGAGAGAGAGAAAGAGAGAGAGAGGGAGGGGAAGGAAGAAAGTGACTGGAAGAGAACAAATGTGAAAACCCCCAAGCCAAAATGAGCAGGTCTACATTCCTGTAGTTTCTGGAGCTTCAAACAGGCATATCAGTTTTTTTTCTGCATTCTGGGTTTTGGGGAACAAGACTCCTAATCCCCACAAGACAAGAAGTACAAAGTTGAGACGGGATCCGCTGAAGACATCACAACTGAACAAAGGCAGAAAAGAATGGTTGAAACAGACAGGGAACTCTGAATTCTTACCAAAGTCGACAAAGGAGGACTGTCCAACAACTTTGGCTTGTGGCGGCGGCTCTGCTGGCATGAGTTCAGTTTTGGTGAATTTCCCGTCCTGATGGAGTTACACAGAGAACAAAAAAACCCAAAATGAAGTCATTGTGCAGGTTCATAGCTGTTGATACCAAGTTACACTGAGTTGTGGACTGTAACATTTATCTTAATCTGTATGCACCATACAGATCCTCACAGGATATCTGGAATGCAGATATTTTGAGCTGACAGTGGAGGCAATCCTTCGAATTAGAGACGACCCTGTGGTACATCAGGAAATATGCAATTCTATCCGAGCACCGACATGTGTTCTTAAACAGCGACAATGGCTGTGTTGAATGCACACTGCCAGCCACCGGTGTCCTTTTCATAGGACAAGGAAGAGAGAAGAGAGAGAGAAGATGAGCATTAAAGAGCACTGTGTGTGTGGAGACATAATCCTGGCAGTGCCAAACTGTTGCTTCCTGCTGATACCAACATTAGTGATTTATGAAGGTGGGTAGCAATATATTATGCATTGTATCTGGACACACAACATGTGTCTAAGCTTAAACATTAGGTTCGGCAACGAAGCAACAATTTTGTAACATCTAAGAAAAAAGAAAGACAATTCTGGCAACTTCTCAGAAACAACTATGTGGCAATAAACCCCTTTAATCTCAGTAAATGTATTGCGTTGTTTCTAATTGTTTGAAAATACAACAATACTAAAGAGTAATTTTTGTTTGCGTGAAAGATTCAACTCTGGGCAGATAGGGGGTCCTGAGAGCTGAACAACATTGAAATACTGCAAAACTACTCAATGGCTCAAAGACAAAAGGAAAAAAAATGTATCACAGACAATAAGATTTGTACACGTTATTCCTAACTTTCAGTCCATTTTGATGAATTCATTGATCCTTCCGCGATTGAGACCATAAACTGTTAGCAGTACAACTCATTTGAAGTCCAAATTGATATTGGTCAACAGTGCAAGTATGATGAGTGGTGAAATAGTACTATCTGTATTTTTTGGGAGAAAATCTAAAAAGATCAACTACACAACAGAGAAACAAAGGCACTTTGTCTTTGGGAATCGGTGCATCGCAGATTGCATTGAGAAGAGCATTTCATTTGGAAGCAGTCATTTCGTCCCCCTGCAGCATGAACAAAGGCATGAAAAATCCAACTCTTACTGTTGAGCCATCGCAATATGACACAGTGATCATACACATTTTCCTATGGTGAGATGCAAAATATCTCTAGAAAAAAACAAAAAAAACAAAACAAAACTTGATCACACGGAGAGTACTGACAAAGGCTTTTATCAAGGGAAGACTACATTTTGGAAAAAGCTTTCAGTTTGACTCGAGATGCTGTGGGTTTAATTCATTATCACGCTTTGCATGAGAATCTGCGCGTTGATCACCCTGATGGCAGCCACACAGTCACTGTCATACCTTGTCCTGTGACATAAAGATTAGGACACTCATTAAAAAAGCTTCCAATTTGATGGCATGTGGATTTATAGTAATGTTGCCCAAGTTCCCTTTGATTCAATTACTTGGGAAACATAATGGTATCTAAAAAAAATAAAAATAAAAGTCTATGGCCATTTCTCTATGGAAGAATCAGAAAACCTACATTTAAACATTTAAAAATATCTTAGGGATCGCTGAAATCATTGTGTTTACACTGTTAGGATTTTGTTACCATATCAGGCCCTTAAATATCAGTGGAGGAGGTTGGTCTGGCAGTTATGAGGTTGGGTTGAAGCTAACGTGAACCTCCTGACAGCAATAAACAACAATTAATACAATCTTTTCAAAATAATATGAAAACTCTTCAAATTCGATCCGTGTATTTAAACAGATACACAAAGACAAAGCTAATTATTCAAATCTGGGTCCATAATAATTCATTCAGTCCAATTATTGTCTCATCTACCAACCTGCAGGTCAGTCACGTAATTTATTTTTCTATTAGCATAAATTGCACACGGTACACAAAATGGGCTTAAAAGGTTAATTAACGTATATCATACTTAAATCTTTCACTAATGAAGTGGCATTAAAGAAATTCCTTCATGTTAAAGCACAGTTGACCTTTGAGAATTAAATAGGTCACACTGTTTAACAGTCAAATATCCAAGAAGGAATTTCACAGCAGCAGCTGATTACATTCACTATTTGATTCTGTTTTATTCTTTTTAGATCATCACAAATAAATGGCTCTGTAACTCACTTCTAGTGCAAAGAAGACCTCTAAGAAAGCATCTGCAGCCAACGTCATGACAACGCAATCAGACCAAAATGACCTAATGGAAATTGGAGCTCTTTGAAGCTGATCTCTTCAAAGACTGTGAGAGTTAACTCCTGGCAACTAGACCAGATTCCCAGTCTTCTATATGCCACACAAACACATATTCGCATTAACATGATGTTAAGTCAGAGCGCCGAGGAGGAGACCCCAGTGTGATTGACTGGTGCTGGCTGTGTGATTGCAAGATGTCATGATTAAAGGTGTGTGTGTGTGTGTGTGTGTGTGTGTGTGAGACAGACATTATTTTTTTCTGTTCACATCACCTGCAACTCATAAACACATTGGACACCTCACTGAACACTCCAACAGGATGGTTTGTGCTGGTATAGATTTTACATTCTGCTTATTGATGCTCCAAACTCAACAATAACCAATCGGGGTTGTTGTCCGCTTGTGAGGAAGATTATTGCGAGGGCAGGATGAGGACTGAGTACATCGGAGGGACAGCGCATGCTAGATGTTTTGTGAATAAAGCCAATAGTGAATAAAGCCAAAAGACCAGGATGACCAGTGAACGCATCGGTAGAAGGATGCTGAAGTTAGAATGTCAGGTAGGAGGCCATGAGTGAGACCAAAGAGGGCGTTTATTGACGTTGTTAAAGAGGCATGAAGTTAGTTGGCGTGAGGCAATCGAGAGTCGCATCACATGGAATTATGCTGATGAATTCAGAAAGACAGAAATAATTCAAATTCCATTTCTTAAAATGGAAAGAATTTACCTTACATCGTATATGTTTTTTTGGTTAAGGGGGGTACTGAAAATTTGTTTACCTTGAAGTAAAGTCAACAGGGGCTCATGGCACAACCCAGATTAAAGCCACAAAAGGGACATTTTTTTGGTTTCTTTGTTTTTGGCTATCACAGAACTATAAGCTTTGTTGCAGGTTTTATGTTATTTTTTTAATTTTTTTTTTTAAACTCAAGAAAAATGTCCGATAGATGAATTTACAACCTCAGGTTTTCTTAGATTTCTAAAAAAAATCTCCAATAGCCCTTAACACTTAGATGTGAACAGGTGTTATAAAATAACTAAGCATGAGCCTGTAAGATAATAGGCTAATAAATAAATGAATGAATGAATGAATGAATGAATGAATAAATAAACATCAACATGCAAATTTGTAGTTAAATGCAATATACTGTGTGTCGCTGGAGATTATTACTGGGAAATCAATGAGCTCCTTCTAGCCACAGAATTAACCTTCACCACTCAGTTTCACTTGCTAGCCAATGAACAGACTCCATCCCTCTCTGCTCTGCGACTGTCCTCTCATGAGTAATCGCAAGAAAACAGGCTACTGGGTAGGGATGGAGGGAGGGGTTGGAAAAAAACAGAGAAAAGTAATTAAAACAGAGTGCTATAGAGAGAGCAGTGTGCTGGCCTGTGACCGGTAGATGCAGCTGCACTCAACCAAGGGGCTGCGATGGGATTAGCAGGGGTCTCATGATCTGAGAATGCTGGCAGATGGTCTCGCATGTCCGGCAATGGGATGTTTCCCAGGCCGTTTGTTTCCATTCCTCAGCACGTCGTGTACCTCACATGTCGTGGACTCTCTTTACAAAAGTAAAGATTAACATATTAACGTTTGGAGATTAATGCACTGATCCCAGCCTGTGCACTTTGCACCGTGTGCACCAAAGTGCTGTGCGCTGTTCCGCACTCTGGGCTGTGCGTCACGCTTCACTCAGACTCGCAGGAGTATTTGCTGAAGTCCACACCATTAAAACCACACGCTGGAAGCAGAAGCACATGACTGGCTGTGTTTAGTCCACGAGAACAAGGAATTCTGCGTGCCGTATTGAGGTAGTAACTCCAAAGTATGCAACCAATATGGAAAGAAACAAAAGAGATGTAATTATAATGGTATTGGAGGCTCTAGCGGTGTTATTTTTTTCTGGGGTAGAGTATTAAATCGCACACAGTCGCCATCCGGCCCCTTTTTTTTATCCTGTTCACTTGCATGTGAATCTCTGCCTGCTGCCCTGCCCATCCAACAGTTACCCCACCGACAACATAAGTAGCAGGACGAAACCACCCCCCATGTCAGGTGCAACTTCAGAAAAACACATACAAATAGCAAGGAACGTGCTCGAAATGAATGCTGACGTGAGCAAAAGTTATGCTGGATTGATCCCTCAACCCGGGGTTCAAAGGGGACCACTATCTCTGCTGCTAAAATACTCAAGTGGGTTCAGTTTTATTTTAACTGGGCTTAATGAATAAAGCTGAAGGCAAAGTCTTCCACATGGTAGCAGATTTCTTAGAAGAGCAGAGAAGAGTGCAAAAGCTTTTCTTTTTTTTTCCTTTTTTTTGGTTTTAGCGCGTTGCTCAGCTGTGCTCTCTAGTGGTGAAAAAAAATGCTTATTGCCACTTTAAATACTGTCTGAGAGACACCTGGAACACCATGGCCGAGATTGCATTAAAAGAGGCAGCTACATTAAAACATTAAGAAAAAAATGAAAAATTAACAAAAGAAAAAAAAGAAAAAGTTAAAGGGTAAAAACAAATTGACCATTAAAATTTCAAAATAATCTAGATCATTTTTCCTCCTTAAACGCCCAGCGTTTAGCCACACTTGATCAACTCGCCGACCGGCCGCCGCCCATCTCACTGGGCTGCTAGCGAGGCAGTTTATTTGATCTGTTTTCTGCTTGAGCTCAGTCTGTCTCCCCTCAAACACCTTCTGCTGCTGCCAAATCCTTCAATCTCCCTCGGTTTCTCTCTTCTTCCTTTACACACACCCTCCTTCTGTGATAACACAGACTACTGTTCAGCCGGCGCCTCAACCTGCTGAATTTCAAACAGGACCCTCTGACAAAAACCCAGAGCCACAGTCTCGACTCTCTGCTCTCTCTGAATATTAACTAATCCTGCGGCAGTGCCATCAATCCTGCTCCCTCTGAGCCCCCCCGCAGCTTTTGGAGATTCCTTTGGATGCGAAACAGAGGGGCAGTGTGCGAATTGTCACTCTCTCGGTTCCTATTAACAGGGATACACATTATCTCCAAGGTGGTTGACAAACGGAATCATTTTATGCGTGGGACATGCGCTGGTGGAGCCCAAATTGAGAAGGAAAGTCACGTTCGTCTTCACTCGAGCTAACACAGAGTTTTGTACAACTTTCACGTTACTTTCTGCTGCAAGCAGCAAGTGCTTAGAATTTGGAAAGACGCTATATATAAGTCTGCCGCTCCCGATAAAGCTGAAAACTGAACCAATTTAAAGAAAGCCATGGCTCGGGTTATGGTCTGTGACAAGCAGGGGTGCAGACCTCTCTCCTCCTGAAGATCTTTGACTGAGGTTTCGACATTCTGGTGTCGTTTAACTTACACAACGCTCCTCCTCACGTTCTTCGGAAATTGACACAAATCCTTCAGTTTCCAAGTCTTAGATTACAAAGATGATTATCTTGAAAACACATAGTATTATCGCGTTAAGAGCGAAATCATTTGCTTTTACAATTGGTGAACGCACAAAGAAAATGTCACTCCTGGACTGCATAGTTGTGCAATTCTTTGCGCTTATTGTCCTTCTATTTTTGTTTTTCAATTTTTCAATTACATTTTTTCAAGTCAGGTCTCTTCTACGTCAATATAACTTTCATACACAGGAAACATGAAACACAAATCCGCACTTTGGCTCACTCCTGTTCAAAAAATCAAAAAAATCAAAAAAATCAAAAGGGGCACGTTACCTTGTTGAGCCAGGTCTCAAACTTGGGTCCTTTAGTTGTCAGGAACAAATCTAGAGGGTGAAGGAGAAGGACAGAAAAGAGAGAGCGCAGGTCGTTAAGAGACACGTACATTAAGCAGGCGGACAAATAATACATACATACAAACATATATGTATGTACATATTCATATACAGTATATATATACATACATGTGTATATAATATATTATGTATATATATATGTATATATACATATATATATATATTATACATACATAATATATATATATGTGTACCCTCAGAAAGAGAACAATAGCATTGATGATGTCAGAATTTGCTTGACTGGTGATGTTATTATTATTTAATAATGACTATCTTTAATACAATGCGGGACAACGCTAATGTCTAATCGATTCAATATGGGTTTAAGCGTCCTCATTACCTTTGTGTGTCAAGTGCTGGAGAAAAACGCACAGTGACATAAGGGGGGATTGTTCAATACAGACTAATGATGGAATTTTGAAACGCAACGAAGACAAATTGCCACTTGGTATAGTGGAAGGGCCGGAGAAGGAAGAAAAACCACTGAAAGAATCTTCCAACGGAGGAAACCAGATTTTTCTCAGTTTTTTCTGAAAGCTTCAGCCTCCGCTAATGCCTGAAGCTCGCTCACTCACCCGCTCGCTCTATTGGAATCCTATAACCTGCACTTGCTCTCCGACTCCTTGCTGCTGGGCTTTGGGCTGCACCTCTAATGCAGTTACTACGTGCCCCTCCGTGTGAGGACGCTTACTTTCAAAGCTGCATTCTCTAGGCTGTTCTGCCTCAGTAATTGGACATGAAATAAATATTGGCATTGATCAGCCTCAGGGCTGCGCTACCCTCCATGTGTTGCCGTGCTCTGCATGACAAAATATAAATGGTAATGGTAAAGGTGCTGCATCTGAGGCAGGGGGAAAGAAAGGGAGGTGGGAGGTGCTTAAAGCCTGTAAATCCAATATGATGTGTGTGCATGTGTGTGTGTGTGTGTGTGTGTGTGTGTGTGTGTGTGTGTGTGTGTGTGTGTGTGTGTGTACTGGAATGATACGTATGCGGCGTGAAAAAAAAATCAGTCACTGAGGGCAATAAAATACATACAATGATTTAGTGTTACCAGTGTTTCTTCCCCTCCCCTCTCTTGTAACGTCCTCTCCAGGCGTGGGCAAACTAAGGCCCGGGAGCCATATGCGGCCCGTTAAGCTTGCTAATCCGGCCCACCGAACTTGAAGAAATTATATTAATATTAAGTAAGTAATAAAATAGCTGTATCCAATGTGTCCACTTTTATCAACATTTTAAGAGTTATTTCAATATAGAGGTCAATAACGCAGGGCTTCACGACAAAGATTTTGCTTTCAATTGAAACTAAAGAACACGTTTTATAGATATCCAGCGATTTTTCCCCCGGCGCATCGGTCAAATTTTAGATACCCATTGTGGCCCACCAGTCAAAAAGTTTGTCCAACCGTGCTGCAACCTCAGTCAGTGGAGACTGAGAGTGTGACCCCACGGTGAGCCCGCTCCTCTTACATCCTGCTGTTTCCCCTTTGATGTTTTTTACAGTTGCCTTTTCCTGATGTCAGTGTTTTCAGTTTCGCTTATTGCCTTTATTTGTTCCCACCTAGTGATAGTGATTGCCTGTCCTCACCCTCATGTGTTCCCACCTGCGTCTCAGTCTGCAGTGGTTTTAAACTGCCCCCCTAGTGGGTCTTCCTTGCCCAGCGTGGAAGCGTTCCAGCGGGTTTCCATTGTCCTCTGATTTTGATCAGCTTTCCATTCGCCTTTTTCCTGATTCCTGATGTCTGCTCTGTTCGCTCGGCTCTGACTGCCTGTCCGTGTTTGACCCTGCCTGGGCTCTGGCTTCAAGGAATCTGCGGTTTGAACTAAACCCTCCTGCCTCGACTCTCTCCCTTCCGCTCTTGGGTCCTTTCACCAAGTCGTTTACATCTCCACTGTGTGTATAAGCACACAATATTGATGATGCGGAACACTTGCAAGATATAGGATTTTGAAAAGCAATGTAAAACTTGATTAAGTCCCACATTTGATGCATAACACATACCACTCATATTCGTAAGGAGTATTAACCCTTTAAGCGCCAGAATTCTTTACAAGAAAATACTCCATTTTTGATATCAAGATTTCAAATGGATGTGACTTCAAATTTGCTGGAGATAAAGCCAGAGAAAAATCTTCCGTATGACCCGAACTTTGTGAAAGGAGTACATTTTATTTATTTTTTTTGGTTGTTTGTTTGTTTTTGTATTATGTCAAATGTCAGGGACTGTATGTCAGTCTCCACAACACCCCACAGGCTCATCAAAATGTTTTATCCACTTTTGATAATTTTCCACATATCTCAAACACACCCAGCCATCATCACTGTAATTTACAGGGTGACCGCGAACATCCCTGCTGCCTCCACCAGCACTGGCTGGGCGTTTCCTCCCACAGCTTCTACCACGTTGATCACTAATTCCCCCGCGCCCTCCGTCACCATTAGCGGTGTTTGAGCACTCCTGCTCCCCCTGCTCTCGGCGATGTATTCTCGTCAAAATTCACTGTCTTTCTCTCTCCGCTCCCACTACAATCACTTCCTCTTCTCCTCGACTGAGGCTTTCGCTCTCTTTATACTCCAAAATCTGAATATAAACACCCTCACAAATGCTGCTCAGATTGAAGCCACAGGTGTCTGCCATCTCCTGGTGTAAAGTGGTAACTACTTTTAGCACCATATTTGCCGCTATGGCCTGTTTAATTCAGCAATGACTTCTTGTCGCAATTTTGCGACCTTGGCGCCTAAAGGGTTAAGTAGTTAGTCAAAATACTTTCTCAACATTTGTCAGCTGTCAAACGCAGTTACACAAACTTATATAAAATAATCAGGATGCTTAAGAGAAGGAGACACGTCTAAAATATAAATGATGCATTATTCATATGCAGACACGAACACACATGCAAAGACAATAATTTGCACTTTGCATGCGTGTGTCTCCATGCACCTTAAGTCACACCGGGTGGTGTGTTGATGAGCTTTGTTAATCAGCCAATCAGGCCTCTTAGACAGAATCCAGCCGTGAGCGGCTGATTAGGTGCGGTGGCGGTATGTCAGACAGAGTGGCGCAGGATAAATAGAGGAGCCGAGAGACGCACAAAACTCATCATCATCATCACCACCATCAAAGCCCAAATTCTCGTCTTGTAAACACTCAACACTTTGGATGTGGGGGGGGGGCACATCTCCTGTTTCCCAATTGAGTCATTGGCACTTTTCAGGAGGGAAAAGTTTCAAACTGACACTTTCCTTCATTAGTTTCACTTCTTTCTTTTCATGCAATTAAATTCCAGCTCAATTTATAAGAGCTCTCCAAGTTTGGCGGCTTTATTTCTGCCAGAGTCGGCCGGTGTTTTGATAGATGCAGCCAAGGACTTGAAAGTGTAAAGTGCCCTTGAGCAAAGCACTAAACATCAACCCGTTTTCTCCCGGAGAATTGCGCCGCGCAGGTCCATTCTGTGATCCGTTCGGAGAGGGAATGGACTTTCAGAAGTGTATGTCAAGGGAAATGTGAGCTGACAGAAGAGCCAATTCCCGTCGGTAAACGGAGCATTAAGGGAATTTTAATGTGATCCTTCTGATACAATCCTCCTCAGCGCGTTGGCCCGCTTCACCTCTTCCTACCTTAGCTGTCAGAAAGGATTCTCATTCACAGCTCGATAACGAGGTGACAGAGAGCAATAAACCTAAGTGCTGTCAACATTACCCGTGTCAATGGTATTAACCGCACCTGAGTAAAACATTGGGGGCTTTGGTACCAGTCAAACATAGAGAAACCAAAATAAAATTTGATGCATATCTTCTGGTAAAAGTAAAAAAATACTGATTCCACTCCTTTACTCAAGTAAAGGTAAGAAAGTACAGGTTTTAGTGGAGTTTCCCAACTAGGGATTAATAAAGTAAATCTATCGATCTATCTATCTACTTGTCTGAAATTAATTCCAGTAAAAAGTGTTTTGTTTGCTATTAATGAAAAATGAAAAAAAAAAGTTGTGAGAGAATAATCTGCAGTGAACTAACCAGCGTGACCATCTGGATCATGTTTAACAGCTTTGGTACTCTTAATACAATAGCTTTTTGTCATTTTTCAAATGCGGCACAACCAAACTAATCAGTCTTCACTGGTCACGTTCACACTGAAGGCCGAAATTTTAGCCCATCTAGATTGAAACTGGATGGCTCTTTCGTAGTCTGAACAGCCACAAATCACATGAAATCGGATTTTTGCAAAACAGATTGAAACCACCTTTGAGAGGTAGTTTCAACTCGCATTTTTGGACAGATGCGTCTCAGTCTGAACAGCTCCAAAAGACACCTATCGGTTTTGACTGTCCGTGACGTCACTCTACGCGAGGCAAGACCCAATGCGGCAGAGCAGAGAGCGCCATTCCAGGTGCGGAGCTGTCACGTAATGGAGCAGACAGAAGAAGTAGAAAACAGCAGCCCCTGGACAGAAGAGGACAATCATTGCCCCATCAGTCTGTGGGGAGATGCAGTAGCTCCATTCAAGCACAGCTCCAGGGCATGTATCGCAACAAGCCCATCTAGTTTTTGCCGCTGTCGCAATTATATGACGTCACACACTACATGCGCTGGACGGCGCTTCCACTCCTATGTCGTTGCTACAGCAACCTGTCAGATGGGTCAGTAACGTGGCCCAGTCTGAACAGAGCCAGATGCCATTGGGACACTTGCTAAAAACAGTGTGGACAGTCAGCCCTAAAAATCAGATTTGAGAAGGAATCTGATTTGAATCAGATTGGCCTGCAGTTTGAACACAACCATTATAACCAATGAGCCATTATTGGAGGCTTACAGTTTTAATAGCAATAACCAATGTTATTTTCTATAATTTTCATTTTTCTTTCATTGAAAATTTACTGAACAGTAACCCCAACGCTCTGGTACTCCTAATAATACAACTAATCTCCCTCTGAATTATGATCCAGTTTTATATTGAACTACACATCAGTATATTCCTAATAGCTCCACTTCAAGCAACAATTACAATAATTCAATTTCTTTTAACAGAAAATATTTTAAATACTTAATTACTTTTAGACACAAAGGTACCGGGCATGTTTTTCCAATGTACAAAGTAGAAAGTACAGATTTATGTGTACAAATGTAGGGAGTAAAAGTTGTCAGAAAAAGAAATCAAGTACAAATATCTGAAAATTTACTTCAGTATAGAAACAAAGTGTTTGTACTACGTTTGTTACTTCCCACCTCTGTCACCAACTCAAATATTGATATGACACTAAAATATGATGATGCAATATTCTATTTATTAATTACAAAGACCATAATTGATTTGATTGATTTTTCTTTACAACAATGTAAAGGCACACACACACGCACACACACACACACGCGCGCACACACACACACACACACACACACACACACACGCGCACACACACGCGCGCACACGCGCGCACACACACACACACACACACACACACACACACACACACACACACACACACACACACACACACACACACACACTTCACTCCAAGTCCCACATCTCTCCCACTGTGCATTGGAATTACTTGGTGTGCCACACAACCGGGGCCCGTCTGTTGCAGCCAACCTCAAACTTCACCTTCCAAGGTTCTAAAAACCTGTCCTTCCTTCTGGCCCTCACGATTCTCTTTTCCCTTCTAAAATGAATCTCGGGAGGGAAAACAGGTTTTCAACACATTTTGATGCATCTTGACTCAAACAACCGCATGAAGGTTTTTTTTTTTTTTTTTTTTATAAATTTCTTGCACATTACGATGTTTTTCATGTTTCCATGTTACAATTTAACGCTGATTAAAGCAAACACCAGATTGTGGATGCGTTGCTGCAAAACCAAAATTAACTCATAGGGGTGAGGGAGCTGGCAGCACTTCTGATCTGGCACTTTTCACAACCAGTGGGTACACACAGTAAAAGCACAAGTTAATAGAGCTGTCATACTTCAACGCTCGGGAAAGATGCATGCATAATTAAAGAAAAAATGTGTTAGTGAGTAGGAGGACGGGGTTACATAACAGCAGCAGGGATTCAGGCTCTAAGTGGTATGTCGTGTTGTTTGAAGACATGCAAACTGTAAACATGAGGGTTTCAGTCGTATTAGGCATGAAATGGCGCAGTTGGCTCAAAACTTAAGATTTCCTTTCACTTACTCATTCACCCCCTGTGTTAGTGGAGGCTCTGCTTTTCTAAACTGTCTCCACACTGCTCATGCACAGACATTCAAGTGTCCTCAATAACGAGGCTCACGCTCGGGAGGCTTCAAAGTGTATTTTGGCTATAAAATATAGCGCCAGTATTGTCGCTTCATCCAGTTGCTGGATGGGAGCACATGAGCACCTGGAACTGCAAGACTGACGGGAACGTCAGTCTCCTTTTCAGTTGCTCACTACCCTGAAAGGTCAAATGCACTGCGGTCCATACCAAGATATTTGGAACTGAACAAGGCTTGGATAGAATGAATGTGAAAACTACGACTACTATTAGAACAAAAGTACAACTAAGGCTCATTTTGGACTCGCTCTATGATGGAGGAAATGAAAACACTACAAACAGGAAAGCTACCGCAAACACAACTCGAGGCACAAGGTTTTCGGATGTCACGAAAAGTTGTGATGAAGAGGGGCAATTTTAGCTACTTTAGCGTATATGGCTTTGGAACGTGGCTTTTCATGGTTAACATGCTAAGACGCTAACACACTAACACCCAACAGATGCAGATGACAGAGAAAGACGCAGCAGATTCGGAATTCCATTCAGCTTTCAAGGTCCCTCTGACAAAAAGCATTGACTTGAAAAACTTATCACGATACGTAACGCGCATGTTAATCATTTCATTAGGAGAGAGGAGATCCATAATCAGTTTAAAGCAGATCTAGGTAACCTGGACTCATTTCTACTCCCTGATGGTTGAGAACCGCAAACACCCTTTGCCAGTGTCTTAAAGAGGAAAAATACCAGTCCTTCACGTGGGTTTGTTGACACAGCCTGACTGTAGACTGCAGAATCGCTTGGAAATATGTCCACCGACAAGGTAAAGTAACATGCGTTACATGTTTGTTTGTTTGTTTGTTTGTTTTAAATATTCTTATATTGTTTCTTTTGAACGTGACAGACAACTACAACTACACAACAACAAGGATAGTGTATTGCTTAGACAGACGGCAGTGTTTTGCGCTTGGTTCGCATCATTCTTGTTGATGAAAATTGCTTGTAAATCATGTGGTGTATAATGGCTAGAATATTACAACAGGTTATAAACCTGTGTGGCTGTAATGCCTACAACAACTGTTCAGACGACGCAACGTCGCATTGATTCGGTGGGAATGGCGAAGTGATGAAGTAAACACGCTGCAGCGCTCGTTTATTGATGTGGGAAAATACAAATAGTGGCCTAGCTGGAGCGCTCGTATGTGTTCAGGAAAAACACCAATATGAAATGCAAAACAGACATTGACAATAACGTTGTAGCAAGCGTTCAACACTTTTATTACTTCGTCTTTCATCGAGGTTACTTATTGGGTTCCATTCCGTCATTTTACAATCTGATGTATTTGTAATAGTAGTATGTAAGACCGCCTCTAAATAAATGTGTGACGTTGCCGTAAAGTAGTTCGTCTGGCGTGTCGGGTCGCGCTTGAAAGTTACGCAGTGCAGTTACAGCCGGCACAACCCCCCTCTCGCTGCCGAGGCGGTACCATTGATCCTATTAATTGTTTATCTACCGCTTTACTGAGTTTGGAATCATAATTTTATGGTCGAAAAGTTACCTAGAGCTGCTTTAATATTTTGGTTGTGTTCTTTCTCTCTCACACTCTCACTAAAGCGAGCTTTTTGTGTTATTTATTTATTTATTTTTCCCTCGTCTTGAAATAACACAGAGAAGTGTGAGTGCGCTCACACAATGCAGAGGGCACAAAAACACCCCAACAAACACACTCCCACACAAATTGCGGCAGATTTCAGCGCATTGTTTCAATATATGTGAGTGCATGTCTGTGTGGGAAGTTCTTGTCGTCGGGTTGTGATCTCGCCGATCATTTCCCATCAGCGAGTCCTTCCGCCATAACACAATGTTTGCAAGTGTGAAATTTGCTCTGATGGCGTTGAGCAGCAATGGCTGAGGTTCAAAAAAAAAAAAAAAAAGTTAGTTTATTGTTGTGACAGAGACAGTGTTGCTTGTAGCAAAAGGAAAGCAGGTTCAGTGAAAACAGAAGTGTGTGTGTGTGTGTGTGTGTGTGTGTGTCTGTGTGTGGTGGGGGGTGGGGGGGGCGACTGGGCCTCAGAAAAAGAGGTAACTTGAATTCATTGAATTGGTTGTCTGTGGAAGCCCATGAACCTCATCTTAACTACACAATTATAAAAATACACATTTCCTATGATTGTCACAGATATTTTGTTAAGTACTATGTAACTGCAGTCAAACAGATAAACAAACAAATGAGTAAACCTAGATGGAAGCATTCAGGATAACTTTGAATAAAGGTGTTGGGTTCCACCCTGAACTTGTTTATTGCAGGGTCACATTGAGATAAAGGACCAACCACAATCTCATACACACCTATGGCCAATTTAGAGCTGGCCATTAGCAAAATACATGGAGAGAACCCACTCAGACCTAGGGACAGTGTGAACTACTGTACCATTGTGTCGTCAGTTCATCATGGTAGTTTTTTGTGTTGTCTTTTTTGCTGTTTTTAATAAACTGCAATTATTTGTATAATGCTCATGTGAGGTATTGGAAAAGCCACAGTACGCAAAGTTATCAGAACTGTATTATATCACAATCACTGTACTAATTGTGGTGGCATGAAAGAACATGGATTTAATGACATCTTGTTTATTTTTATATTATTTCCCCCACAAATACATCTGGGCAAGTGGCCAGGCATCCACCTTAAATGTGTTTTAAAAATATATATAATAATTCCATATTCCCATGTATTCCCTTCTTAATTTGGCAGAACATTTTTGTCTCGTCTGACAAAAATTGATTTATATACCCCTGCGTGTTCACTGGGAATACCTGAGGAATACATTACATCATATAAACTATAACATTATACTTAAGAGATTAAATTAACTATCTGTTGTTGTTGGCAGCATGATGCTCTTGGCAAAAAGTTCCTCAACAACACCTTTGTCAAAAAGTCTGTTTTAAGTCTGTTCTACTGTTGCCTCAGAATACCAAGCACAGTTTTTTCCCTTCCTATAAAACCATATTTTTATTGTGTTTGATTGTTCCAGTATATTGACAAGCAAATGGAATATACCTGTCAATACAGATAAGGATTTTGAGTTTATTCTCAGCCAACCATTACAACTAATGGTGGTGTTCATGCTGATTATGACATTTGATTGAACTTTTTCAACCTAACCATCGCCACACTACTTTTTATTCACTAAATAGTTTATGTCCTTTCTTTTTTTTTTTACTGTTAGAATCAATAAGTGGCAGTTTTTAAACACACACAAAAAAAATGGGCCACAGATGTCCAGCATTCGTTTGACAAGGCTTGCCAGCCTCGCACTTCAGAAAATTTCAGGAATATGTGATAAAGACTTGAGAGGAAGTGCAGTGAGACTTGCTGTAAAACTACACAGGAAATTATGAGATGACTTGAAAGAGGGAGAAAAGCTGTCCGCTGCATTGAAACTTGGGAACGACGCTTCGAAAAGTGAAGAAGAGAAGAGAAGAGAAGAGAAGAGAAGAGGAGAGAAGAGAAGAGAAGAGGGAAAGGAAAAGAGCGTGGAGAGATGAGCGGTCCTTGAGTTATTCATGGCCTCCCCATCAGATTTGTTAAGGGGATTGGAAGCAATTTAAAGGCCTCCGCTGACTGTTTGACTCGAGCGGCATTATGTCTCTCTATTTCATTATGTTGAGCCACAGTGCAGGGATAAAGACCTGGCTTCCTATTAGCCTCTGTATAAACAGATAGGGCGATGCGAGGCGGTGCGCTAAGTCGCGGCAGAAAGGGAGAACTGTGACATTGAGGACAACAGACAGTAGGAGGCGGTGGGCCACGCTATCGCCTTGCTTTGTCTCCTCCGCTCTCCATGTCGCTCTGCAGACTTAAACCCTCATAGCCTCTTATCTCTTGCACTCTAAGACACAAGGTAGCGTCAGCATCGCCACAGCAAAACAAGATACGACAAGGAAGCATTGTGAACTGAAGTTAGTTGAACTCCTAACACTTAAACCCTGTGACTGAGAGGCTTTCAGACATCATTTATGAAACAGATAAAACCAACATATGGTCACATCCAATAAAAGAGAGGAGCGAACGTGACAATTCTGTATTTTTTTTTTGTAGGAAAACCAGGTTTTTTTTTTTTTTTTTGCAAAGTAAACTTGCTGGGGCCAATCGACCTGTCCTCTCTCGACCACAAGTTCTTTATTGTGGCCCAAGATACAAGATTAATCTCCAAACTATATGTTATTAAATGATAAATGTGAAAAATCCACGTACAGCTTTTTTTCCCCTGCTGTAATGGAGAAGACTTTGAGCCACCTTACTTTTAACAAAGTTAAAGGTCCCCCCCCCCCCCAGCCCTGAAATTTCAAAGACAGAAAACAACAAGTGCCCATATGGTATAGATAAGTCTGTGTAAAAGGGACCAATTAGAGCACAATGATGGTGGAGGAGGAAACTGATCCACATGTTTCAGTGGATAGCTAATAATGAGCGGTAAAGACGGGGCAAGATTTGTGAGACGGCGCTTCACAAGCATGAAACGTCAAACTAAAGGTCCGATAAATAAGTACATCATGCCCGCTTCCACTTTAATGCATGCAAGCGCACACACATACACATACACACAAATTAAACGTCAACCCACCCACACTTTCCATGTGTCTTTTACCCTAGGCACGAGCGAGGCGGAGCCTTGATGATTAAAATGAGCAGTTGTTTAGTTGAGCCAAGCAGCACTTTTCAAGCCTCCAATTAGCAGCTCATTAAAAGCACAAGTCGAGCCCAAGTCCTTTTCACACGTCGAGCTGACTTGGAAAGACAAAAAAAAAAAAAAAGGAACAAGAAATTAGGACTGGGAGTCATTTATTCTGACTGAATAAAAACGCTGACACAGTGATTTAGTTGACTTTTTAACCAAATCCACCATTCCAATAGCACAAATTCCACCTCCTTTTGAGAGTTTGTCAAGGTCAGAGAAGCTGACCAGTTTTGCAGAAAGTCAAGAGGATAAATGCATAAATCAGTCAAGTCGTGCTTCTTAAAGAGAAAGCCAGTAAATATGATCTCTGTCCTGGTTTGGGATGATTTACCACAAGTCAAAACTTTTTTTTTTTATTATTGGCAGATTTACATAATTCTACTTAATTTGCATGAATCCAGCGGTGAGCTCAACCACTCTGCTACTTTACCACGGATTTACAAAAATAAAATTAGCCAGACATTATGTTTGGGAGCAAATGAACAATGCACCCCCTGCTGCCTTATTCAAATGAAAATGATGCATGGTGGCAAACATTCCTTAGAATGGCAAACACTAAGGAGGCAACCCTGTCAACTCACCATCATATCAGTAAACAGCTCCCTTAAAAGTTAATTGTGTAATATTTGGAGACTTTGAAGAAGAAACAGCGACATATTCGATTGCAGCAACTTTCACTCTCCCTCCCCCTCCTGAGCTTGTCAGTGAACTACGTGCACACAAACTTGGACACCGTGTCTACCTTCTTCTTAGCTGTTTTATCTAAAGACACAAGGAGTCACTCGAAATACGAAACGCGCTGTCAGGCAGCTGGATTGTCCACACCAGAAATGGCAATGTAAGATTAGCTAACTGGAAGCAAGACGCTTGATCTACGTATATGATTACATATATTTAAGAAAACTGTTCAATGGGTAGCAAAGCCAAATTACTTTTATTGCACTGCTTGTACACTTTAATCCATGTATTTATGGACAGTAGGTTGAGCTATTACCAAATAAAAAGCATAAATCAAGCCAAAAATGACAAACTGGACCTTTAACTTTGCACTCTTTTGCACTTCTCTCTGCAAGCCTTTTCTCCCGGCCCTCCGTCCTCCACTGCAGTCTGCCTCAGCAGTCTCACTGGGCCATCTCAGGCCACGCGGTAAAAGCGGGGATATTCGACGCCGCTTCTTGTACCTGTAAAAGGCCTTGGAGCAGAAGTAACGGCGGGTTGCCCAGACTGCAGCGCAGATCAGATCTGACAGCAAGCAGTGCGGCTGCTACATTAGTGTCTGATACGCTGCGTGTTTGTGCATGTGTACTGTCACCTCGTCCAACATCACCCGCTTGCTGAGACTTCATGGTGCATTGGGGCAAAAGCAAGAGCAGTTTTTTTGGGGGGGGATTTTGGCTTGTTTTTTTTTTGACACAAAATGCGAGCGCAGAGACAGAATGTGTGTGTAAAGCAGCAACAAGGCACAGAGGAAACTGCATCACGGTCAAAAAGAGGAGGTGGAGCACGGATATGCTGCTGTTTGACGGAATGGAATGATGAGCGGATCTGTATTCCTCATATTTGTCTCATGTCTCTCTTATGGGGTTATGAGGTGCACTCTGTTGAGTGTTTTTATTACATATACTGTATATATATATTGTTTATTCAAGCACCTCGTCTTGCATTTGATGTATGAAATGTGCTATATAAATAAAGTTTGATTTGATTTGATTTACACCTATGAGCAGCATGTTCGTTAACTTGTTACCTGGCAAGCAAGCTCTTGCTCCTCGTCCCTGCGCTGTCAGAGGGACACGCGGACAACAGCACAAATGCGCTCGCGCTCTCCATTTCCCAGCGGGATTAACCCGGAGACAGGCTCCAGGAGGCCCGACGGATCTCATTGCCTTGTTAATAAGGGTTGGAGGACACACGTCCACTTGTGTTCGCGTGGCTTCAGCGCGACCAGCGCGGCTCTCCGCTGGGGAGTTTGAATTCGGCTGTGTTCAGTGAGGCCTGAGAAGAATAAAAGCGCAAATTGTTTATTGTAATTGTTTGTTGTGACACTTGAGCCATCGGTCGAGCAACGCAGCGTCTGTCTGGTTGCATCAATTTGGCTCCTCCGCCGCTTTGCTCTTGAACAAAGGGACAGACAGCCACTGGCATTTTGAGAGGAATGTCACAGCTGCCGGCAGTGAAACAGATAGTTTGCCCCTAACAGATAATGGAGGGAGATCCTCATCACAGAGAGGAGCTGATAGTGGGGAAGTGTTAAGGTCACTCGGGACATACGGATACTTTTAAGTGATTTACCGATAGCTGGTTATTGGCACGATGCACAAAATTAAAATAATATTAGATAGTGCAGTTCATCGTATTCTTCAACCCATTCATTGTAGTTTATTGCAAAGAAATCTTAACAGTACACTAGAAATGTCAGACAAAGGGCCAAAGCAAATTAACTGTGAATATCAAGCCACGGTGTTTCACTATTACCGTGTATTTACCGTGTTTTGCTATTTCTTGCGTTGCTAATAAAGAGGACACGGCAGCAGTGGCAGGGGGCAACACACCACCCGCCCCATGCAGCTGTACTGGAATTAGTTTTGAAAAAAAATTGCAGATGACAGCCAGCATATGACATGGTGAGCGATGGAGGCATGCTGTGACATTCAGGTTTGCAGTGCATACTATAAGGATTTTTAAACAGTTAACGTTCATCCCAGAATTAACAGGTCAGGTCATTGCACAGCTCATGTAAAGTCAACAAAAGCAACAGCTTCAGTTTGGAGTATTCCCAGCTCCTCCAGTTATGCAGTAATGTGACAAGAGCAGATATGGTGGCATAGTTTGGCTGCATTGCAATAGACTTGCTGCCTCTGCTACTTTTTTTCCCACCTGGGCCTTTTTTGTGAATGAAGTGGTGCATATAAATTTGGCTTCAGTGAATTTACCACGATACAAACAATTACCGTAATTACAATACAGTCCCATAGTTTGGGACCAATGGTCAAAGAGACCACTAGAATATTTGTGTCCGACCACACCATTAACTACTCAGGCTGTATGTCATGTTGATACGGTACATAGAACACATCACACTTGAAGTAAACACAAAAAAAAAACGAGAATAAATAATAAAAATAACTTTACTATTATTGGTTAACCATTATTGGTTGCAAGCCATAGTGCAGTATTTGTACACTCCAATTGACATTGCAAAATAACGTCTCCAACTTTACTATCTATCGATCTATTTCGTGTTATTATTATTATTATTTTTTAAATAACATTATCCTAATTGTGTTGGCACATATAGTCGTCCGTAGGAGGCTCCAGCACCGCACAAAGTGACTTTCCATGCTCACATTTGTCTATGACGTTTCAGTCAAGACGTCTGAATCCGAGATGATGAATTCTTTTTTCTTCCTTTCGTGTTTTACAGTTACTCCACTTCAATGAAACACGCAGAGGTATAACTGAAAAGCTTTGTCCCAGAGTGGAACTTGTACTTGCATCTGTGTGTACTATATGTGCCAGAATCAGATGATGTCAGCAAGGTAGGTAACCTTACCAAAGTAACCCTTTGATCTGCTGCTGATGGCAAAGTATAGACCAGCTGATATCAAAAAGTCTTCGTCTGCACGACTGTAACACCCGAAACAACTTACTCACAGTCACAACTAACTAATGCCGCGATTACATTTATGCAACATGTGGACATACACATTAACACATTTGATTACTATCACTTGCGCTTGTTAACTGCCGCAAGCACTTTTCCAGTCCTCCAGTACAAAATTCAACAACCAAGACTGGTGCAGGCAGCCAATAATAAAGCACAGCAAGAGCCAAAATAATATCATCAGTGCACAAGCAGCTGCTTTGGGCCTGCTGGGCTGCCACAGCGTTCTCTCCTCCCCCTGCTTGATTGGATTCACAGACTTTTCACAGCTTAACAGCGGAAACCCAGGCAGGTGCCGGGCCTCTTATGATTGGTCACTTCACAAGCAGCAAAAACGCCCAAGAAGAGGTGGCGAGGCCTTTTGTCGGTTTTTGAGAGAGTGAAATAAACCCTTGTTGTTGGTCAGTTAACATTTATAATCATTTTCTTTCGTTTTTTTTTTTCTCCTTAAATCTGTTTCAGGCCATGTACGTTGCCATGCATCCCTCCATTCATCTCTGCGCTGAGCAAGGACTCACGGTCACAGGGCGTTGGAGCCTATAGCAGTTGTCTTACGGCAGAGTCGGGAGTGCAACCTGGACAAGTCACTAGTACACTCGAAGAGTGTTTTTCAACCATTGTGCTGCAGCTCACTAGTGTACAGTGAGATAATGCCAGGTGTGCCGTGGACAATCCAATTTTACTTAATTGGTCGAGAAAAAATAATAACATTTCACTGTCGAGCGACTTCAAAAGGATTGTGAGCCTATTTTGCTCCCTCAATTTCTCCCAGGATATCAGCTTTGTGTGCATCTAAACAGACCTAGGTTTCACTCTGAATGAGTATAAATAAATCAAGAGATTCTATTGTCATTATTGGGCTAAAATGTATCACTTTTTGGTTGGTGGAGTGCTTTTTTTTTTTTTTAGTGTAAAAAAAATATGCAAAAAAAGTGGCTCAAAAAAAGGTTGAAAAACACTGTATTAGAAGGCAAAAATATAAAAATATATATACAGTATAAATGTAGAGTGCAGTTACACCATAAGACAAGCCACCATGGCAATGCAAAGAAGTCGATGTTAACTAAAGAGTCAGAAGAATATCAATTTCAGAAATGCATCTGTTTGTATCAACTAGTATATTTGCTTGCTGGTCAGTCAGCATTGGCTGTGAGGAATGCTGCTGTTAGATGAAGACAACATAGACATAGACAAACTCATCTGCACAGCGAACCTGTGGACATTTGGTGCTCCAGCTAATTCGAAACATACTAAAAACCCAAAAAAGTGAGTGATCAACCAGCTTTTTGGGGAACTTGAAGCAGTTCATTTAAATGGTGTCATTGATATAACAGTTCTAATGTGATAGATTTCTTACTATATACTTAAATGTTTTATGGAAACGCATTTAATGTTGGCAAACACACCGCTGTGCTTCGAGTAAAAGATGTGAAAAGAAGTGTCTTCTTCTCACCATTGTTGCATTTGTAATACCATGGACGGGAAAAAAAAACAAATGGAAAAGGTGATAAGCCAACACTGTTGATATGTAGCCTTCCTTCTCTGCTGGAAAGGAACCATCAGACTGTGAAAGTGGCTTTTTCAAACTGTCCAAAGCTCGACACGACTTGCCAACACGATTTGTGGTGTTTAAAGGAGATAACAAAAGGAATACACCTGCGTAATAATTATCCAATGTTTTCTTACTGATACCGTGAAACATGCTTGGTTTTTTTTTTAACTTTTGGTTGCATATCCAACATTTACGGGTAAATACATTTACTTTGAACATTATTTTCTTCTGACTGCTTACAACATTGATTGCATGTAACCTTGATTGCATGTTTTTTTTTTTGTCAATAAAGAATGAAGACTGGCTGTCAAACACATGGCAGCAATAATGGATCTCTGACATAATGCACTACACCTTCAAGGACATATGTGAAATTGACGACAATGTGCAGGCTGCGTAGCAGTAGTAAGTAAAGACTGTTTGGAACTCATACTCCTTTGAAAATCAGCAAACTGCACCACACGGCATGCTTTCAGTCCCGACAGTCACGCCAGAACAACACCGAGCCTCTCGCAGCCCAGAACCCCCATCACGCTCACGGAAAAGGCAGGATGCAGGTCAAGTGCAAGGTGGGAAGCTTTGCAGAATAAATCCGTCTCTAAGCCAATATGTAGCCCTGCTCCATGCTGTGTGACTCCAATCTATTAAAACAGCTCATTCATAAACATGGCGAACTATACCCGAACAGAATAGAGCAATGCTATTTCCAGATAATATAATCTCCTAAAACCATTACAGGGAACAACGTATGTGCATCAGCTACAGGGAGGATTAGGTCCCAACACAAACACACACTTGCATCACACTGCTTGACTCACTTTCTCCATAGAAACCACTGGGAGAACTTGCATGGGGAAGCCAAGTCTGTGGGCAATGTATGAAGTACAATATGTATGTACTGTATATGTAAGTAGGTGTGTGTGTCTATATGTCTATATATATACTGTATATATATATAGACATATAAATAGATATAGACATATAAATATAGACACATATATATATATATATATATATATATATATATATATATATATATATATATATATATATATATATATGTACACACACACACACACACACACACACACACACACACACACACACACACACACACACACACACACACACACAGGGAGAGAGCCTAATGAGAGTAGGAAAGGGAATGTGGGAAGGGAGTGGCTTCCATATAGAAGATAGAAGGAGGACATTATTCACACCACTTGAACTTTTCTTCTAACTGTGCCCACCCAAGTGTCTGAATCTATTACTTTCAGGGAATTTGTCATTTTCTTTTTGAAAAACACCCAATGGTGAATCATTTTGTCAGATGCAGATTGTTGGAAAATATTGAAAAAAAAAATAAATCATTTTCTATATTGTCAGAACAAAATAGAAAAGAACAAAATCGCATATTTTTGTGTTTATTTTTCAAACCTCTCTGCATTTGGAAAGCGCATCTCTGTGACTACAGCCAGGAAAAGTATTTTATCTGCATCTCTCTGCCATTCAGCATCAACCCCAGGTGGAATCAATTCCTTTAAGCCACCCTTGTTAGGTGGCACGTGCATGTTCTTCCTATATAGCAGCACCACATCATTAGTCAGACAATCAGTGAGTCACTTTGACACAGAGCCGGTTTAATTGGTTGCTGCGCAGAGCACTAGCGCGGCTGTTGCCTAGCAATTAATCCTAATGCTGGGATCACTGCCTCCGTGCACGCTTTCACCAGAATGGCAGCTATAATTACTTGACAATTACTACTGTTTTCCTCAAACGAGTTCTTATCGCACCCCTGATAGTTTTCCAGCCCGCGAGCCATTTCAAGATTGACACGATGTGGTAGAGTTCCTGCAACTTAACCTAATCGGGCAAAAATACCCTCAACACTGTGCAATGTATTGCAGGTTCGAGCAGGAGTGGACAAACTTTGACTGGTGGGCCACAACGAGTTGCAAAATTTTAAAGAAGCAGGAACAAATGAATGGAGTGTGTTTTTGTGACCGATCTCGTTGGAGAAAAAAAAATATATATCATGAGATATGAAGAAAGCATGTGCTTTAATGTCAACCGAAAACTAACAAAAGCAAAGTTACAACAAAATATGTCTTTGAAGTCCGACAGTATTTCGCTCTTGATTGAAATGACTATTCTAACACTGAACAAATGGATGAAATACAGCTTTTTCATGACTTACCTACTAATGATATAATTTATTTAAATTCGGTGGGCTCGATTAAAAAGATAAACAAGCTGCATATGGTCCCTGGGCCGTAGTTTGCCCACCCCTGGGTTAGAGCATCTCCTGCATTCCATCAGCTTTATTGCGACGAGTTTTTGAGGAGCTGAGGAAGCACGTGCTCCCATTCATTGTCTAGTCCATGATTCTCAAGCTCCCGATTATCCCACATTGGATATTTTCCTGACCAACAATCCTCCAGACGCAGCGTTTCTCAACTGGTGGGTTGCGGAGCAGTTTTGAAGTGGGTCGCAGCTTCGTGGCCAGTTTTAGGGGGGGGGGGGTTTGAATTAAAATATATATCTTAATTTTTATAGAGAAAACATTGGCCATTGATTTTGCAGGAAACACACAATTCAATTCAATCATTTCTCTACTAGATGATGATAGCTGCACTGACAAAACTGGGCTGCTGTTGGAGACTCGGGCAGTGTACTCTGGAGGAGGATGACGGCGACAAAAGAGATGATGAGCCACATGCAGCGTGTCTGCGCCAGATTTGTTGGCCGGAGACTCCAATAAGCAGCCTAAATGAGGCCTTGACACCAGCCAGGAAACAATTTCAGACCTTCTCCTCCCGCTCGCAGCGCCGTTGTAGCGAGGTCATCCAATACACAACCATAGGACCGTTTACAGCCGCGACACCCGATTGGAATTGGAGTCACGACACGGCCCTGAGACGGCCTTCGTCCTTATGGCAGCACGCTAACAAAATAGCTCACAACAACAAGAGTACTGCGAAGTCAGGAAGGGCACGACCCGCCCACAGACGCAACGCGTCCCATTTGTGCGGCCTCAGGTTGTATTTCTGTTGTTGCAATTGTTACGAGTTACATTTTTGGGAACGCTGTATATTAAGGTCCTTGTAATAAGCATTAGGTAATAGGTAAGAAGTCCCCTATAAGATGCGTATTAACATTAATAAGCGTTAAAATCACCAATTTCATATAGTCGATATCACATCACAATGCACTTGTTGACAGTGACTTGTGCTTTTTGCAGCTACCGGACCTAAAACAAGAACTACGCCTTACTAAGATTAATAAATGGTTTATTATGTATTTATTAATAACTAATATAACAGTGACTCTGACAGCTTCCGCAACTTGAATAAACATTGTGGTCAAGGTTGATAAAATTGAAAAAAACAAATAACTGGACAGTGTTAACTCAATTTCAATATAGTTTATATCAGATAACTATGCACTTGTTAATCCACCAAAACCATCTGCCGAGAGACCATTATTGTTATGATGATGATGATGATGATGATGATGATGATGAATGGTTAAATCGTAAAGTGCCAATCTGCATGCACACATTCCTCTCTGTATTTTTGAACTGAACTCAACTGAATTGACTAAGACCATTGGTGTAATTGTTTTAGGGTGCAGATTTCATCCTTCACCCCACACAGTGGAGCAGCGTCTCATCGGTCATGCATGAGACTCCGTCTGCAGCATAATTAGCCCTCTGTTTACACCCTCCTGCAAAAATGCTTAGTTTTAGCTTCCTGGGATCTAAAGGTACACCTGAACATTTACGTTTGTGTGAACTTGGCGATCTGGCGGAAGATGAATTTGATTTGGTTTTGAACTGTCTTTTATATGTATATGATTTAAGAAATTGTCTTTTTGAATCAATTCAGTTAAAAAAAAAAATCCTAGTGGATTCTGGAAATATGAAGGTGAGATTCTGTGCTGGTTGTTTGAAAATAAGGTTGTTGCTGTGGCTAAACTTATAGGAAAGGCCTGCTAGTATTAAAGTATTTTGACAAAGTATTTTTGTCCCATGTGACAAATTATTTTAATTTGTATGTGTACCTATTTTTATGTGGCTACTACTGTGGACGTAATAGTGGAAATGTTATTAATACTGATCAAATGTATTGATCAGTGTGTAATGAGCCCATGAGGGCTGGGCCCCAATCAGGGTGTTTGACACCGAAACAAAATTGATCAATCAATCAATTAATCAATCCTGGGCAAAACTCCCGCTTTGTTGCTCTTCCCACTTGTTTATTGGAGTGAAGCAAAGTGTGATACACAGCTGGCTGGGGACATAGCCATGACACCGGGAGAGGTATAAGTGAGATATCTGCCCTCCGTGACATCACTAAAGGGCAGATGTAGACGCCCTAATATCCTAAATGTGGAAATTCACCGACAAGCTCGCAACACGCTAATGTTGGAAACACAGCTGAAATTAATGTTGCCAAGATACAATCTTGAAGAGACGTTATACATATATATATATATATATATTTTTTTTTTTCTCCTCAGTCTTGCACTGAAATGCGTACACGTGTCGAAACGCCATTAACAATGATCTCCAACACCCTCATCGAGGCGTGAGTCGTGAGGATGGAGCAAAGACGCCAGAAATGCCTTCCAGTGGACAGAGCATGGTGAAGCAGCACATCGCAGCCTGTCTGTGAACATTACCCTTCTTCTTTTTGCAGCGAGGCCAAAACCGTGACACTCGGGCCCACTGACGGTCCGGGGAGCAGGTGGTCGCAGCCGGGCGGCGAGCTGAGCCACGTTCAGGGCTCACGACTCACCCCACAGCCTTCATCCCTCCCCCCCCACCCCCCTGCCCATCCCCGGCCCGCTCTGTACTTTCAAACCAGCCGTGTATTTCAAAGTGTTCCTGTTCCTCCATCGTCTCAGGCACAACGGCCACCCACAGTGAGCCCCCCACCCCCCACATACACACACACACACTTCCTGCCAGTTGGGCCACCAGCTTGACATTTTCCCAATGAGCCATCCTGAGTTTTCTTCTCTCCACAGATACAATTAGAATAGAATAGGATAGAATAGATGTACTTTGTTGGTTCACATTGGGAAACTACGCTGTTGCAGCGCTAAAAGAAAGACAACAAAAAATTGTAACAAACAGACAAGAGCCAATGTGCAAAAGGCAGTCCAGTGTGCGAAATCTAAATGAAATTGTTACTCAATTGTTACTCAATACCAATCTAAATTTCCTTAACTTGAAGCATGTGTATTAAAAAAAAAAAAAAAAAGAATCGAAGACAGGGTGATCTTAAAGACACTTTAGTGACAATAATATACATCTATATTTATTTAGCTTTTTTGAAACAATATGAGACACCCTTAAATTTTGCATTGAGGCTTTCAGGGGGTCTCATGCGTTAATCAGGGGGGTCAGCCCCTCCCCCGCCCCAGCCCACCTGTGGTTCGCACACTGCTTATTCCCCCCATAGTCCATCTGTCTGCCTCCACCAGCACAGGCAGCCAGAGAGGATGGCAGCCACCAGATGTGCGGTGCTAGTTTCTGTGATTACGCTTTTGCGAATTCCTGCCAGTTATATAAAAAAAATAAAAACTCATAACAACCAAATGCACTTAAGAAGCACTTAAGACATAACAAATTCGCTTTCTGACGACCGTCCTGGTACTTTTTGAGGAAAGTGTGTGTGTGGTTAGTTAATGCAAATATCTTGTTTCCTTTCTTAATCTATAAATGTTTTATTTTATTTCTTTATTTATTTTTAATTAACATGATTTTCCTTCTCTTTGCACTTGTTGCTGTAATTGCTGTAAGTTTCCCCAATGTGGGACTAATAAAGGCATTCTATTCTATTCTATTTTATACTAGCTGAAGGAGAATTACAAGTCACGCAGAGTGTAAAGCAGGTGGGCACAGTGGTCACCCGTCAGTCCAATGACTGATGAGCACTTTAAAGAATGACGCCTCCATCATCCACCTTGTCGGCCCCTTACAAACAGGCTGTTGCCACTGTGATTTTATTATATGATGTAAATAAAACAAGGCATTAACACGACACTTCTATCAACTTGACCCTGACAAAATGGAAAACAGATTTGATTTGCGTTCCAAAGCGTGAATTATGTAGAAATAATTCTGGCGCGTGCTTTTTTCTTTTCTTTTTTTAAAGTAAAGTACCTTCAACCTGACAAAAACCAATTACACTCTGTAATCAGTCACCACTGTAAAAACATTGAGTCTTAAAGGTTAAATGCGTGGTATTTGGAGATTCTGAGGAGGAAACAATGACATCAAGTGGTAACATTTTAGATTGCAGTAACTTTCACTCTCCCTCACCCTTCCCCTTCTGAGCTTGCCCGTGAACTACGGTGGCCTGTGTACCCAAGCCTGGATACCTCGTCTACCTTCTTCTTTGTTGATTTATTTGAAAACGTAGCAGTCACCCTAATTATGAAACATTGCAGCTGGATTGTAGAAATATGGCAGTGCAAGATGGCAGCTAACTGGGAGCAAGACCCTTGATCTATTCTTGTATATTAATAAGAACGGTTTTAAGGTTAGGAAATCCAAATCCTTTTATTGTACTGAGATTATGCACTTTTATTATCTATTTATAGGCAGTATATTAAGTTTTTACCTATATAAAAATAAATAGACTGGCTTCGTTACGGAGCTGATCTTATCGCTGGGGCTCAGTCCCTAATAAACCAAGCCAAATATTACACACTGGACCTTTAAAATACTCACTTAATACTGTGAGTTTGGGACAACCAATGTTGACCAGGTTGCAGACACAAGCCATCTGATTCGGAGCACCAGGGTCTCTGTGGATCACTATTCCGAGTGGCAGACGGCGGATGCGCCGGAGGTGATACACGGCTAAGGAGAACCCCAAACAAGCCACCACTCTCCAACCTCAAGTCTCTCAACAACCGAATGGATGAACCAAGATTCTGTTCGTCATCAAGGTCACTGCTAGTATCAAAGTACAACGGTCACTCCCTCAGGACCGTTGTCTGGCAGTGAATGTTGGACGCTAAAGCTAACTTTGCAAAACTCTCTAGACGAGTGCCACACGGGAATGTTGCGTGTAGTAATCAACATCGACAAGAGTGCACATGTGACCAACAAGACCCTGTATGAGGGAATACCAAGGGTGAGCGAGAAGATAGCAGCCAGGAGAATGGGACTTGTCAAAGACATGGTGAACTGCCAGCCAGCAAATTGGTGCTATGGGAAACAACACATGGCCATTGCAATCAAGGACGTCCCATCCTGACATGTGTGGATGTTCTCAAGGAGGAAGCAGGAGTAGGAGGTACCAATGGACTGGCCAGATGTATGGAGAACGGGGATGACTAGAAAAACGACGATGGAGGGCTCATCTGAGGACGACCAAGAGAGTCTGTTGGTTTTCATTGAGACCAGGCTGCATTTGGGAATACCTGACACTGTCACCACAGTAACGGAAGCAAAGACTCCAGTAAGACCCGCAAGGGAAGGACTGTGCGTTTTTACCAAGAACACATGGTGCACGGACACTGCCATAATTGATGGACACTACGACGTTGATCAATAGTTGTTGTCGGTTAAGTGTAGGCCACTCTGCCTGCCCCGGGAATTTTCTGCTGCTGCTGCCACGGCTGTTTACATCCAAACTGGGACTAATGCTAGCACAGCACTCCAGTTAACAGCTATAAATAAACAGCAGACTGAATATCCAGACTGGGTTTTTATAGCGGCTAGGGACTTTAATCAAGTCAACCTGAAAACAGTGCTTCCAAGGTTTGGAACAGCATGTTAAATGTGCAACTAGAGGGGAAAACACACTGGACTGTCTCTACTGCAATATTCCCAAGAATTCACCCCTCCCTCACTTGGGACAGTCTGATCATCTGTCACTGTTTCTGACCACAGCCTACAGCCCCATTATTAAAAGACAGCGACCCACTGTTAAAACAATCAAGATGTGGCCCGAGGGAGCTTCCCTACAAGTGCACGGCAGCTTTCAACACTCTTCAAACTCTCTTTTCTTCACACAGGACCTAAAGGAACATACATTCGCTGTACTCTTTTAAATTAGAAGATGTGCTGAGGTCACCACCAGCAGGTGCATTTGTGTATTTCCAAAGAAGAAGCCGTAGGTGAGAAATGAGGTACATATTCTCCTGAGAGAATGTGATGCAGCCTACAGGGCGGAGAACAGAGGGGAGCAAAGTATGGCGAGACATGATGGCCTCAAAAGGAGTATTGGACCAGCAAAGGCAGCATACAAGGAAAGGATAGAGTGGGAGTTTGTGGAGTGACATCCAGCAAATAACTAATTACAGGAGCAGCCGGCACCCACCGTCGGGAAACAGTGCATCACTAGCTGAGGAGCTCACCCACTTTTTTGACAAGTTTGAGAAAGATCCGGACAACGTGTGCCTAAAATCTCACGAGGGTCTGGTGGGAATCCAGACAGGGTCCTCGAAGATTGTGCACAGCGGCTTGTAAAGATTTTCACCACCATCTTCAATCTCTCCTGAGCACATGCTACCGTTCCAGCCTGCCCGAAAACTGCCACCATCATCCCAAGCAGTCCAACATCGACTCCCTGGAAGACCAGTCGCAGCAACACTAATGGTTTCAAAGTGCTTTGAAAGACTAGTTCTGGGCCCCATCAGAGCCTCCCTCTCCCCCACTGTAGACCAGCACCAGTATGCATGCAGGGCAAATAGATCCACTGAGGATGCCATCAACACAGCCCTCTACACTGCACTGACACACCTGGCGCAGAAGGGGACATATTTTCAGATGCTCAAATGTCCTTGTCTAGTATGAATGCTGATGAACTCGTGCGGAACCTCTTCAGGGGAGGCTCCACCTAGTCAGGACTGCGCGAGTACAGCCACCTTAAGAGCAGGCATAAACAGGGCGTTAGCTTGTATCATAGCGTTCCTTTTCACACAACCCTTCTTACCAGCCTTCTCAAATTCTTATGGGGGGGGGGGGGGGGGGGGGGAAACCAATCCCTTTCCACCCCATCACGGGGTTGGTTGGCCATGACTGGTTTGGCTTTGGCACGGTATGGTTCGCAAACTTCCACATGATGATCATTTTATTTTTACACGCACGGGAACACACTTCTAATTTTTCTTTGTTGTCACCAATGAATGCTAAACAATATAAATCTGAAGTATATAAATATACACATAAGCGCACACACACACACGTATGTATGTACTGTATGTACATGTGACAGCAATGAACCAACAGTTCTGCATGTGGCCATGTATTTTTTTGCTTACTTGAGAAGAGAATATTTAATATTGTCCACTAAAAACTAAAAAAAACTTTTCTTTCCTTTAACCACAACACCATCTTCTTCCTTCGCACGCTTGACTTTACAATTCAGCAAAAAAGCTCGAGCAGCATTGCGTATATTGCCTCGATCAATAATACATTTTAGATATACCGTGAAGCCCTACTACACAGACAATAAATCCTACAGTCAAGGACGTGAGCTTCCAGTAACAACAAGTGCTGAGGGCATGTGAATATGTTTCGTTTTGTATCACCAAATACAGGCTGAAACACACAAGAAATGCAGATTTATGATCCATGACATTTGCAGTCATGATGTATAAAATATAAAAAGTAGAAATTATTTACCATCTCTTTTATATGACACAGTAATCTTTAACTATACAAAAAAGAATAGAGAGCAGGCTGGAGCTCCTCAGTGATGTGAGATCTTTGCCCTGCCAAACAAGGCCTAATGAGAAGTGTCCAGAAACTGGTCAGCTGCAAGTAATGAATATGACCCTCTGAATGCTTAATAGGAAAGATGATATGGATAACTTAAACTGTTTTTTGTCATGTGAAAAAAACAAAACAAAACACAAACTTACCAGCCGTGAAGTCTTTGTTGAGATCAATGAAAGCGTTAGAGTGAGGAATTTTAATGTTGACGGGCGAGCTGAGAGCGTTCCGACAATCTGAAGTCCTGGAGGGGGAAAAAAAAACGCCACAATTTAGGAAAAACACAACAAGTAATAAAAATGTAGGCACAAATTTTTACATTGCAATGAAATTACCTCTGTGTGAAATAACAGACTTCCGTCGATGGGTTGGATGATTTGGGGACTCCCAAAATGTCTGGGATCATGTCCCCGTTAAAGCTGCGGGCAGAGATTCAAGATTAGAACCACTGAAAGTGAATAGCAGTACAACATTAACTGTTCATCTTTAATTTATAATAATTAATATTAATCAATATTGAATATCAATTAATATATTCATATGTTGTCAGGAAATCATCGGCTCAGCATCGTATTTGCTGTGATTCTGATCAGGATTTTCTTTCAGTCAGTCACTTTAAAAGCTGCTGCAATGGGTGGATCCTCAACTTGGACAGGTTCTATGAGCTGTATATAAATGAACAATTCATTCTCGACATGGCCGCACACGAAGAAAATGGTCATCATCGGTGCGACTACTTTGAACCGACCATGAACAAAATACTAAGTGGGACGCTTCATTCACACCAGTCACAATTGAACTTACTCCATGACAAGAGGCTGGTCTACAAATGTCTTGTTCAATTTGAGCCTTACGCTGGTATCTGCAGAAAATGAAAAAGCACTCAGTAAGACATAGTTTTAGAGACATACACAAACAAAATGCAAGAAAAAAACCCTAAACAAACAAATACATTTGAGTTATTTTCATTGGTACCATCAGACATAAAAATAATAAATTTCAAAAAAATTTGAAATAAATATACTCTATTTTTCTTTTTAAAACTAATGCTGTGTTCAAACGTCAGCAATAACAATTTATTTGGAATTTAATGAAATTCTCCTTCATAAAAATGCAACGCTTCGACACAATGTTAATAATTGTGCAAGGGTAAAAAAATAATGCAAGTCTGTATTATGAAAACAAAATATGCCATGATTACTATTGAATGTCGAGTTGTGACCATGGGACAATCATGAACTTGTCAACAAAGTGTGTGTATTTATTCCCCAGTGTTTTCATTAAATTAAGTCATCCTAATCCCATCAATCACGACCCACTTTATTGGAGCTTCTAAAGAAAACTACAATATTGAAAACAGTCAGCAGAAAGAAGCAGGAGAGGCTCTAAAAAAAAAAAAATCTTCTGATAAATGGTCGGTAAACAGCAGCAGATAACATGGCATCCAAAAACCATCGCGAACCGACTGGAAACTTGGATTCTGTGCCTTCCCACTCTCCCCCCAGACGCTGGGATCTTGATTTACAAAGCAATTTTCACCTGAAACAACTTGGGACTGCTGAGTATCATGAAGATGGAGGGCGGAGGGTAGTCAGAATATGCACCTCCATGGCTTTCACTCTATCAGCATACATGGTGCGTTAAACTTTTTAATCCGGCCTGCTGAACTAAGTAAAACAGTTGTATTTCATCCATTTTTTCAGTGTTTTAAGAGTCATTTAAATAAAGAGCGAAATACCGTGGGCCTTCAAAGACACAGATTTTGTTGTAACACTTTTCTTCATTTTCAATTGACATTAAAGAACATTTTTCCAACATATTTCATGATATATTTTTCTCCTTCTATGAGGTGGGTCATCAAAACACTCCATCCAGCTGCTCCTGCTCCGGCCCCTCTGGCAAATTTTAGAGCCCATAGTCGCCCACCGGTCAAAAAGTTTGCCCACCCCTGCTTTGGCTCAATGTTTAAGTACTGATGTTGTCCTTGGTTTGAAAGTGGGTTGGAATGCGGCCCATTTCCTGGACGGATTTGTGTATGGTGGCACTTGACACACTAATTGTAGCCTCCGTTCACTTCTAATGAGGCTCCCACGTGTTCCTGACTTTGAAGGCTGCTGCCCCCGACAATAGAGATGACTGCAGTTCCGACAGAAACCTTCCAGCTAGCAGTTTGTATATGACTTTCAGTGGCCTACCATCTGAGTGCAGGAAGTGAATGCGTGTCCTCTGGGACACTGGAAACCCTGCAGCCTTTCCAATTCATTGAGATAAAAGAATGTCTAAGGACTATGTAGGTCAAATACATAGAATTATCACTGTCCAACAAGAAACTTTCAAACCTTTAAGGAATATTCTAACATTTTGATACACTGTATTTTTTGTTATGCTTTATTTTGTTATTTCTTCTTTTAGAAATGTTTAACTCGCAATACTCGATTAAAACCCAAAAGGTTTTCAATCAAAACATTTTACACAATTAATCAAAAATATGCAGGAAATAAAAGTAATATGCAAATATGTGGATAACAGAAAACTTATAATCGGCAATGAGTCATATTCAGTGTAACCAAACCAACCATCATTCCTTATTTAGCGCGATATTATATTTGACAAACTGCATAGGGCCTTATACAGCCATGGATAGCATGGAGGTTAATCACTACAGACTTTAAGCACGTGCATGTCAACATACAGGGTAAAAATATGTGTGTTTGGTTGAGGGGAAAGGAAGAAAGTAAATATATACATTATTATGAAGTATAAATATTTAAAGGTGCATTAAAATGTTCTCTTTTCTAAAAAAAAAAGAATAATAGAAAAAGTACACCGTGATGCAGCTTAGTATATTGTATAAGAGCACTAGTTAATTACAGTGGTGAGGTAGGTAACATTTACGCTACTGAAATGCATTGCTAAATACTAATTTATTTATTTTTTCCCCCACTGTGCATAGACAATTAACTGTACTGACACTGTGTTTTTTAGTTGTTGTTGTTTTTTTTGGGGGGGAGCATTGAATATTACAAGATAGCATTGCAACTGAAATGAGGATGAGAAATATTGCAACATGGGCTCAGAAAAACTTTTAAAATTATTTTCAGACAGTGTGTCTGTTTGTGCTCATGTCTTCACCGCTCTTGAGATCTTCTCAGGCTGACTTGCACAATAGATGTTCTTTAAAAGTGGACAGACATAACAAGAAACTGCGAGAGCGAAGACAAACAGCAGAATAACACTGCAGACTAATGCAAGCAGCTTAAGCTAATGCAACTTCGAGTGGAAAGCAGGTTCCAGTGACTTTCAATCTGTTGAACTGTACCTAATGTTTGGCCATGGCCCCAGAAGATGAAAATAGTGGTGTTCTTGTCGCCGCTGCTCTCAGCAGTGAGCAGGACATCCATTTGAGAGTCTCCATCATAGTCTCCAGGAACCACACTGGTGATGATGGTGTCACTGAAGAACAGGAGGACAGACAACCAAAACAATCTACCAGTGACCTCCACGAGAAGCATCCTTCCACTCCTCTGTAATCGCTACTACAGGATACAGGGGAAAACCACGTGCGTAGTGCAATAACTGGAGGGGGGGAGTGATGATCAGCATACATACCTTGGGAAAACGTCTTTCGTGATATTGACCTTAGGCTTGAAGTACGGTTTATTTGAGTCAGCCAAGAATATCAACACTTCAGACTCTGAAACCAAAGTCAAAGATTATTCAATATACTGCACGGTAATTCAGACGTCTGTATGAATATAAAGCTGAAGAGTTAGACCAGTGGACATATTCGTTGAATACAGCGAAGGTAAACACAAATTGAATAATGTGTTGAATTGATAACGATATATGTATTGCAATATTACGTTAACACCGCACATTCGGAGCACAACATTAAACAGAACGATAAGAGAACAGAGTTCTAATCGGTTAGCTTACGTTCTCTGATGATGAACATGTCTGTCTGTTTATCCGCGTAAAAATCTCCAAACGCTGCCACAGTCCCATAGTTCTCATCACCGAAAAGGTCCGCCGTAACGTCTTGAAGAGGAGAAACGTTGTGCGGACAAGCAAAAAGCAGCAAAAGCACTAAAATATTGAAATTGTATAACCACATCCTCATTCTGGAGCTGCTCAACGCAACAACATCACCTGCTATACGGCAAACAGGAATACGGCTTCTTCTTCTTCTTCTTCTTCTTCTTCTTCTATGGAATTTTACGGCAGCCGATCTTTCAAATAAACGTGCAGTTCATAATGCAAACTATGGTCATGATTGTTACTTATATTAAAATATGGGACGTGAAATTCAAAATTTCGAGAAAACACGTTTGGAATTAGTCGAAATATCGTTTGTTCGTTTACGTCAGTGTCGTGCTTGCGGGTAGTTTGACAGCTGACAGAAAGCTGTGGAGCACTAGCTGGAACAAAATCGGAAGCAGTCTAGCAGGTCTTTCAAAATAAATACCTGTAAAATTTACAAAATTCCATTTCGGTTGCGATCACAGTAAATATAATTAAGCGTCATTGCTATTTAAGGTTTTTTAACATTTTCAGGACGATGTTTTATTTTGACACTAAAATAATGATACAATCTGTTCCCACTTTTATTTTACTCTGAATGAGCCCAGCGGAAATGGTCAAACTTGTATTGCAATTTTCACACTCTTCGAAACATGGCGAGCCTGGCAGATGTCGGCTGGAAACTCCTGGAGTTTAAAGCCCGATCAAAAAGATCAGGTCAGGTTCATTTACATGCATGACCACATACGGGTTGTCGCACTTCTGCTTTTTTTGTGCCAGTGACTGTGTGAAGCTGACCGTTTACTGTCTCTGAACGCGAGGTAAAAGTGACTTGGCCTTCCTGGTTAATTTGCCCAGTTCAGAGACGGGACAAGCATGAAAGGTCAGAGGTGGAAACGCACTGTACCACTAAGCTATTTTAAGCGTGTCTTCAGGTCTATCCTGTTGCTATTACATCTCACCCTTCTTAGCTGTAGCCAAACGTCTGCATAATGACTGAACAATATCGCCCTTGGTGGCTTGGAAACCACAATGATGCACTTATACTCAGCAGGGTTTTTTTTAGGCTACCCATCTATTCACCTAAATGTCTGAAATTTAATATGTGTTAACAAGCTTTCCCTGCATTCCCTACATTTTACAATCACGTAGGCCCTTCTTCTAATTTTGTTTTGCAGGAATTTTTCTTTTTTATTATTATAATAATTACATTATTTTCATTCAGACGTTTGTAATTCGTCCACATTTTGGAAATGTTTAAAAACTGCATTCCTGTATATGATGCACTGCATCTCACTGCATGCTGTTTGAGATTGTCAACATCACCCAATGTTGTAATTCATTCTTGATTCATGCATGTTTGAAATCTGTTTGTTACTAACTCCTCCTTGTGAATCGCTGTAGATTTTTGATTTAGCTGAGAGAGAGAGACAATCTGCCTTTAATTACGCCTGTTGAAATGGCTGCGTCTGTGGCCACGAGGGCCGAACCTCAACGGAAAGTTAAGAGATATGGTAAGTAGAGAGCAGCAGATCTCAATCAAAAGGATTACGATCACGGTATTCTCTGGACTTGGCAACCAAAATACATGATAAAATTAAAAAGGAAAGTTGTACTTGATCCCTTTTTTATAAGATGCATTATTGATGCCCTAACATTGGCTCTTTGTCAGAGTGAGAAGCAAGATGAACTTGTAAATGATTCTGACAAGTAACCATAGGAACCTCAGCAGCGCTGACAGAAAATAAATCTAGGTCATATTGTGCACTACATTTGGACCTGTGTTAGGTGTCTGCACCACTCAAGTCAGCTGTGAGCTCGTTACAGCCAGCCACAAAATGATTCCCCACGTTTGTCTGATCTCATGTTAGAAATTAAAATTGAGATATTGGACTCCCTCTCTGCTCTGTCTAAGTATTATCTTTAACACAAAAAAAAAAAAAAAACAGGGAGGGGGAGAGAGAGAGAGATGGCCCAGCTTTGTAGCAAGCAACTTTTAAGCTGATGGAAATTATGCTAATTTCAGCCAGAATGTGAATTTTTCCAGTACCTGTGGTATTGACCCAAGGTCGAACCTATTAAAATGCAAATCTCTGCAAAGTGAAAAGTGTCTGAAAATAGAGAAAGTCGAACAGATAGGGCTCCCCTCAAAGTCCACCTCAGAGGGAAACAGAGTGTGGTGATGAACCACATTACCATTCGAATTTTGAGCTGCAGGCCTGAATATTGTTTTTGTGTCCGACCCTCTTTGCGGTGCCCTGTGTTGCAGGGAGCTTGCGATGAACTTATAGCATGCACCTATTGTATTTTAAGATGATATTTTCACTTATATTCATGGAAAACGTGTAAGTAAATTCACCCCATTATTCTCCCTACATACGGTTACTGCAGATATAAATGGAAATGTATTGAATCGTGCTATTTGCCCGGAACTAAAAAAAAAAAAAGGAAGCTAAACAAAACAAACCATATCTTTGTGAATATATGAATAAATATTTCATGTGACTTTTCACTGCTGTTGAAATATTGTAAGCACCTAGTGCCAGTGAGAGACAGGACAGATACGACTCTCTAACTAGAAGTATTAATGTGTGCATGTCATAGATCTGTAAAACTGGAGAGCATCACTATTAAGCCCTGAGGGTAACACGTGTGTCATTCATCAGGCTCCATCTATGAACCGCTCAAGTTGTCCATCCTTCAGCGGGAGGATGAGCCTCTCTGGGAAAAGCTGGACCGTTACTACAACGCTGGTGAGTACACAAATCCACAATGGACAGCCTTTTCGATAACGTTCAGCAAAAGTTTCTATATTGAGGCTATATATCATGCAAGTACATATGAAAGAAAAAGGCTCATGCCACGAATTATCATCAGACATGCAGACCCATCCACAAAAAAAGGGTATGCGGTGAACTTGCTCGCTATCTTTAAGCATCTGTTGTTGTTTTTTCCTCCAATGAAGAAATAACTGTACTGAGATACAGAGCGGAAATTGATTGTGTTGTGGAGAGAAACTGTTCACAGGTTAAACTGTCTGGCAACTGGAGGCTATGAGGTGTTCCAGGAGGAGTGGTTGGCAGTGAGGTTGAGGGACTGTAATGCAAGCTGTTGTAGATGACTAGTATAATTACAGTTGAGGAAAAGTATCTCTTCAAATCAAAGACAGAGAGACGATTCCTGACTCTGGTGAAAAAGTCTGTGTGACTGATCTATGTGGTTGGCAGGAGGCGATGGATTAAATTCACAAATGTTGACAGGTGTCTTTCGTGTACCAATACCTGCAGCAATATTTGAGAATCTGCTTGCGCAATCATAGGCCTTCCTCCTGGCAGAGGCCATGTCATTTCTTCCATGCTAGAGGCATTTGTGACAGCCTCATTCAGCTAAGGGCTGGCTCAATTGGTGGCAGCAGCAGCTTGTGGCACTTCCTGCCTGCCACTCTAGTTGCCGGTGTGTGAGGCAGTTACCACGGCCCTGCCACGCAGCTGCTGCTGGTGTAGCAATTTGTTGTTTTGGAGGAGCTTTATTTTGAAATGCTACTTCAGAATTTTCTGAAATTCAGTGGGAGTCTTCCTAGGGTTGTGTGCTACCACCCTCAAGTGGAATAATGGTCTGCCAATCAGGAATTTCCACAAAATATCAACCTAAGATAATTTACAGCATAACCACAAAGTGACAATTTCGGAGGAGCTTTATTTTGAAATGCCACATCAGAATTTTCTGAAATTCAGTGGTGGGGAGTCGGGGTGGGTGGTACCACCCCGAAGTGGAATGACGGGCTGAAAATCAGGAATTTCCCCAAAACTTTAGTCTGAAATCAAGAATATTAAACAGATAAATCCTAATCTTGAAATGCTACATCGGAATTTTCTGAAATTCAGTGGAGGGTTTCTTTGGGTGGTGTACTACCAGGCAGACATGGAAGAATGAACTGACAACAAAGAATTTTCCAAAAATAATAATCTGAAACCGAGTACAGAGGAAAGCAATTATATCCGGTTTCCCCATTATGCTCAGTGATTACCGTAATACCTGGTGTACATGGAGCCAGCAAAAAGTGAGTGTCTGCTAGCTCGACTGCTTTTGTCGAACTGTTGGCTGGCTTGACCGCAGTCATATTTTATGGAGTTTTTTTATTCGGGTGAATTGAAGTCCAGCTCCACGCTAATTTGTGTATATCATATTTCCTCCTTTTTAAAAATGTCAATAGTATGTAACGCTAACTTAGAAGAGTATATTAGCTGTGGGCTTCGATAGTAAAATCGCCAGTAATATATTGTGTATGTTAGTGACCAATCCCTGACGGTGATGAAGCACATCTGCCGCCGTTTGGTGAGGAATCTCGTTAAATTGAAGACCAGTACGGACATTACACTGGTGTTGTATCGCACCCCAGTTGTTTTGTTCATTTGAAACGAAAGATGTTAACCGGGAAACACGCTAAAAAAGACATCGAGACAATGATATCGTCCCCTAGTGTTGGGGAGGAGAAAAAACTGCCTACCTCACGCAGTGCCTCTGCACGGCCGCTGTAAGATCGCTGAGCACACAAAACAGGTTCCACACATATATTGTGAACATCACCTAAGTTTGGAAAGCAAGGGAGAGAGGGCCTACACTAAAAGTGTCAAAAGTGACAGAGCACAGTTTGCGAGCGATTGCGCAATCAAAGTTGAGCCAATCAAAGGTGAGCCTCATTTACCTTGAGGGGCCGTTTACACGGAGACGGCATTTTTTGAAACGGACAATTTTCGAAAATTCTCTCGAAAAAAAACACGTTTACACAAATCTGTTTTCAAAATTTTTCCCATTTACATCGAGACGCCGGAAACGACTGAAAATGATGTAGTACCTATGCCAGGCTCGGTGTGGCGCCACAAGTTTACTCCCTGAAGGCGGAAGATGGAGAAGAGCACCTGAAGCACGGTGTCTTTGCAGAAGTAGCAGCGTGCTAACAACATTAGCAGTTGAACGTCTGCTCCAGGTTACTTTAGAACACAAGGAGTCGTGCCAGTAAAAATTCAAGAACATTTTTGTCATTTAGGTTTCCTTCCTCAATATCCCAGTCCGCCGACCCAAAAGAAAATAAATTGAAAGTAAAACAGGAGTTTTACAGATTGTTTTCGTTATGTTTATTTTCACTTTGCACACAATCCACGATCGATCCACGAGCACCGTGTGTTATTGTTCGCTATTGTTTGCGGTTTGTTGTAGTGGAGGTTCATGAGAACACTGCAGGTTGATCATTAATAGCAGGAACAAGTCCGTTGCCTGACGGGGTTGTTGTTGTGAGTGGTCGTCTGCACCTCACGGTGGGTGTTATTTCCCTACTCCCTACTGGTTTCTGATTTAACTGGTTTCCTTGCCGAACAACTTCAGAAGTGCTGCACCACCATCAGCAGATTCAACACAAATTCACAAACATGCGTTACATATTACTGGCTATTTTAAAGTCACACTAGTCAGACTAGTGAAACTAAAAAAAAAATAGAAGAAAGAAAATATGAAATAAACCATTTTGCGTTGAGGTGAACTCGACCTCACTGCAACAAAAATCATACAGATGTTTATCGCGGCATTTTTCAAACTTATCCACCCTGCAGAGCCTTTTCAAAAATATGTGGTTCTGGTCTGTGCCGTTTCAGAGAAACCCGTCTTTGTGTAAACAGGGACCTGAGTCTCTTCCATGTATTTGTACTGAAATGCGAAATATTCACTTGTTTTTTTTTTTTTTTGTTGTTTTTTTTGCATGTCAAAACTGGAATTCTAAAAGTGGCAGATCCGTGTCAGAAGGCAGCAGTTTGACTTGCTCAGACCAAATCTTCTGGTCTACATTCGACCTGCAGGCATGGTAGTGAGGCTTTGCCTCAAGCCTGAGGTGTGGTTCCAACATAGGTATAATGCTACAGCGAGCTTGTTAATAATTACATACATGTACACATGAGAAATTCATCTGAATTTCGAATATGCAATGGTTTTCATGTTTGTAGTATATTACATTAGTGCAGAGAGGTTATTGACAGTGATGCAAGTAAGTAGTGGTTAATAAGTCTGGTAAAATTACAGTATGTACAGTAGTGCAATCAGCTAGTCCTGTTCAGCTCCTGGTGGGGTGGTATAACGGGGGCTTGGCATTCTGAACGTGGAGGTTCTTGTCTGCCCATGTGGCTATGTACTTCTTCAAAAATGTCTGCTGGTTGGTTGCTGGCTGGGTGGCTAGCTGGCTTCGTAAGACTCCACGCGGGCTCGTTTTTTTCTTTTTGTTTTTTTGCAAAAACACAAGAGGACAACAAACGGCGCGTGCATCAGGTACAGCTCTCAACCAGAACTGATCTACTGCTATCAGCCACCGCAGCGTCACCTCCAGCATCGGCTGCGTTTTTAAAAAGCCTGCAGAATTTTTTTTTTGATTTCTTTTTTTTTTTGTTTATTTTTTATAGAAGAAAAGCCTCCGTCGGATTGCAGTGTGTTGAAAAAAGAAAAAAAAAAATCAAAAAGGTTGCGCGCGGAGCTGGTTTAATTGTTGCGTCTGGGTGGCAGCTCAGCTGGAAGCTCCACGTCCAATTCTTGAGGGGAAACAAAGCCGACGTCGTTATCGGCAGCACCCAGACCTGCCCACCAATATACCTGCCTTTCTCGCCGTCGTTGGGAGGAGAGGGGATGGGGAGGGGGCCGAGGTTGGGGGGCAAAGCTGAAACCAAATCAAACCAACTTTGTTTTCCCCGCCAGTCTCCATCTGGGCTGTTTTGTTTCCCCCGCCCACCCCCCCACACACACCCACACTTGCATTTTTCACCTTATAATGCCGTTGTTTGTTGCCGTAATGAAAACAGGGATACGGGGGGGAGGGGGGGGGGGCATGGGGTGCAGCACGACCTCTCTTCGTTCATCACTCCGTCAAGAATGGCTTTCTCTCATTTCTTCATGCTCCCCCTCCCCCCCGCTGCGTCTCCGCGACGTTGTATTCGTATTCATGTGGCATTGTGGCCACACACCATTGACCCCTGCTTCCTGATAGCACCCCCAGGCAGAAAGCAATATCCCTCCGCCGTCTGGCTCCCGCCGATTAAGAAATGGAGCAAATGTGTTTTGTCAAGGAAAACTGGCTTCTATGGTTATTTGTTTGTTTGTTTGTTTGTTCTCCAGGGTTTTGTGGGGTTTTTTTTTTAGAAGATACAGTGTTACCCCCTTACACCACCTCAGTACTCATCCATCTCTGGCCAGTCCAACATAGTTTATTTATGTGTTTTTATAGAAATGCTGATATTTATTTAGCGTTCTCCCTAGATCTTGCTACGCACATGTTGATGTTGATCTTTGCTTTGAGCAGCCTCACTCCAAGTACGCAGAGCCTTCCGGATGTCGCCCTTCTGGGGTCACCACAGCAAACTTATTTGCATGTTTTGTTTGGCGTAACTTTTTATATATATATATATTTTTTGGATTCCCCCTTGCATCGGATTTATTCCTGACACAGCTATGGATTTGTCCAAGCACAGCCCCATTTGGTGCTGCATTTTGGTGTGACCTGACTGGGGATCGAACTCTGGATGTTATAAGAGCTGAATACTCGACTGACATATCATTTTTCCCGATGGTCGCTTGCGGTACTGCAGTCAAAAATCCCACGCAGCCAAAAAAGCATTTTTCCCCATAGACCGCAATGCAAAAAAACCCTGTAAACTGGCTGACTGGACTCACCAATTCTCATAAATGTTCCTATTGTACATTTTGAAGTCACGAACTTTTAATCTGTCTTGAAAAAAAAAAAAAAAAAAGTTCCAGAGACATGATAGGAAGTGACACGACTGCGCATGCTGCTCTATGAGCCGCGTAATGTGGCGGTAAATGCATATGCGCTAGGTGAGCAACTCCGTTGAATAGAATGGGCCACTGCGTTGGTGTGACTTTGGCCAAGCGTTTTGTTGCTCGGCGGCCCATCTCTCATGTCACCTGACTGCACCTCCCTGAAGAAAACCCATGTTGACGGTGACAGATTGGTGTGAATACATTTTGCCACATACATGTCGTCTGTGCTGGGTGTGAAAATGACTTTGTTTTACACCAAGCTGGAATAGGACACCCCCACCCCCACCTCCACCCCCGCCACCCGCTCCCTGTGCCATGTGCCATTTTGTTCCAAGGCATTAAATGGAGCGTCTTATCGTGTTTGTTTAATCTGAACACAAATAGAATTGTAGATAAAAAAAAAAATAATGCCGGGATTAGAGAAGGATGTGACTTTTGATAAGCTTTGCTAAGCATTATATTGCTGCCTGACTTTCTGCTTGACACGCTGAGCTTCCTATCTGACTCGTGAAAAAAAAGCCAATCAGCATATTTTCCTAATTAATGAAAAGCCTTCGCTCTTGTATCAGCATTTCTCTGCTCTAAAACGTTTATGTATTTATTTCTCCTTTAACAGAAGTAACTCTTGTTAAAACCGCTTAAAACATTGTAACATCTGCAAGCAGCAAGAGGAGACCTAAGAGTTGTCATTAGGACACTCTGAACAGTTATATCAGGTAATTTCTTCTTCGGCGTCTGCTGTGCCGCTCCAGACATTATCTCTCATGTCTGTTTTTCTCCTTTTTTTTTTTTTAAATGTCTCTTTTCTTTACTTCCTCATTCATTCCATTATCTTCCCATTTTCATGGACACAGTGAAATGGCCCACAGTAAAAGAAGCAGACTGTGTGCATCTGAGACATTAGCTGCCGATTTAGTGAGACATTAGCTTGATGGATAACACCGGCAGAGAACTCCCAACTGCAGTTGATTTGCCACTTGTAGCCTGAGACAGAGCAACATTCGGCACTCTCATCTTTTATTTTCAGCATTTAATGACCCCCGCTTTCTGAGCAGCAAAAAGACTGACTGCATCGAGCGTGGGGAGAAAAACAATGCAGACGAGACAATCACTTCTGTCAGGACTGGGTGAGAGCTGAAACCAAACGCACATCTCCAAAAATGTTCCAGTTCCAAACGATAGAATACTAACTTACAAATAACAAAACAAACAAAAAAAAAATGTTATGTCGAGGAAACGGAAGTACAAACAAAGGAGGAAGAGGAAAAACATGAGCAAAAAGTAAAAAAAAAAAAAAAAAAAATCCCTCTGGAGAGAAAATAATTCAACAGGCACAAAGTATCAACCAAAAAACAAAAATACGAAATTATACATTTTGAGCAGTTTTCTACACTGTTCCGTGTGTTTTCAAGGCAGTAGGACTGATGAAACTGCAGTCACAGATCTAAAACGGGTGTGTTTTGGACCCAATTGCATTACAGCAGACACAGCAAACAAAATGTCTTTAATCAGGAATCAGGCAGCACAGGCTGGTTGAAGCCTGGCAAGGTTGACGACAGTCTTCAGTCTTGAGTGCAGAAAGGTAAATAACAATCTGGCAGGGAATGAATGAGTGGCAAGCAGGGGTCTTTTTACATAGCCAGTCCAATAATACATGTTGCACTCACTTGACATTGCGTCCTGAAGGAGGGACCAGACAACAAGGGGTGTGGTTTGTGGCAGTTTAACAGCACCTTTGGGCTGTGGGCTGTGACGCCATCAGCTTTATTGTCAGTGGTGAACGTTTCAGTAACAGCGACGAGTCTTCAACCTGGTTGCACCGAAGAATAAAATGGTGAGTTTTCACAACATTAATGTGTTCTGGTTATTAGATTTCTCTCAGATTATTTGATCTTATTATGTATTTAGATTTTTTGATGCAAAGCTTCATTGGTTTTACTTTTCTTGAGAAAAATCCTTAGTGGTTTAAGTTGTTTTTATTGATGCAAGTCAATAATTAAACTCTAGTAAAATTATTCTTCCCTGACATTCCCAATACTGTCGCCAGACACAGGAGCAGCAGCAGTTTTCTAAAGTCATGAGTGGTTGCTCTGTTCACTGCCTGGTCTGACGAGTTTGTCCTGTCAGTTTGCATTTTGCAGCATCTGTAGGAGAGGTGTTTTCAACTAAGGTGCTGGAACGGAATTTAAGACATTGTTGAATGTACCTTTCTTTGAATATTAAAATATCAACTATCAACCATGTCAATTAGTGACCACCCAATTACTTCAAATTCACCTTCTTACATCAATGGCCACAACAAAAAATGTAGACCTGACTTATATATACTAATATATAATATAATTATATTAATATATAATAATACTAATAACCACATAACCCTCTCACTCAGTCCTGATCTCACGTTTTTATTTTCAGTTGACGTGGACGAGCATTAAGATGTCCATCCTGCGCTCGCACAGGGTCCGCACTTCCTTCATCATTGTGTGTTTTTCAATGCTGCTTATCTTGTACAAGTTTGTCAATCTAAACCTGGTCCAGAATTATAACAAGACGACCGGGTCAGACCCAAAGAGAAGCCTAAACCGAACCGTCCTGCTGTGGTACAGGCCCTGGGATGATCCCTTTAGCCTGGAGGGCGATGTTTGCTGGAACCTGTTCAAGATTCCAGGATGCAAACTGGTGGATAACCGCACCTATTACTCCAAAGCTGACGTGGTGGTGTTCCACCATGAAGAATTGAGGACGCGCCAACAGGTGCTGCCCTTAAGCCAACCTCGTCCAGAGGGCCAAAAGTGGGCCTGGCTGACTATGAAGAGCCCAGATTGGAATGGGAACCTGAAGCAGCTTCCCAACGTCTTCAACATGACTATTACTTACAGGAGGGATTCGGATGTCTATGCACCTTATGGTGAACTGCAAGCAAGAGAGGACGGAGGGCAGCCAGTTGAGGGCGTCCCGTCAAACAAGACCCTCTTTGCCTGCTGGGTGGTCAGCAACTACGAGAGCCATCACGCGAGAAGCAAGGTGTACGAAGAGCTGAAAAAGTTCATCCCTATTAAGGTGTATGGTCGGTGGGTGGGAAACCGAATCCCCAGTGACATCCTGATTCCTACCCTCCAAAAATGCTACTTCTACTTGGCCTTTGAGAACTCAAACTACAAAGATTACATTACAGAGACGCTATGGCTGAACTCCTACTTGGCCGGGGCGGTACCAGTCGTCTTCGGAGCAGGTTTGGACGACTACAAAGCTGTGGCCCCACCTCATTCTTTCATCCACGTGAACGAGTTTGCAACGGTGAAAGATCTAGCCAACTATATGATGAAGCTTGCTCACGACAAGAAGCGCTACAATGAATATTTCACTTGGAAACAAAAGTGGCAAATAAAGTTCTATCAAGACTGTAGGAACATCCTATGCAAGATCTGCACAGTGTATGACAGTTTACCTGCATACAAAGTTTACTCTGACCTGGATGCCTGGATCTTAGATAAATAGATTTTTATATGACCCAAGTTCTTCCTGCTTCCTGCTCGGTTTAGAAAGGCTCTTGTTCCAACCAAGAGCCTTTCTAAACTTGTATTTGGTGTTCGTGCCTTCAGATTGCTGTGGCATTTTTTTTCTGTCTGTATTTGACATTTCATGAGGTTCTTATATTTAGAGACCAACTCCCTTCTATACCAGGTATCAGTGGGGTAATCCGAATATGCTTTTTCCATAAGTTGTTTCCCTATTAGAGACACAACCTTTTGGAGGTGTCGCTTGCTTGTATTGTTTTTGTTGTCATACTTGAGAATGTAGATTATGGGGTTTTATTTTAGCGTAGTACTTTTCCTTTTTTCAGGTTATCATCTTCGCTTCTTGTTTTATATTTCTGAGATTTGACAGGACGTTGGCTATTCTTTTATTCCAAAGTTCTATCAGAGCCTGTAAATTATTTTAGTTGGATCAATAAATGTGATTTAAAATATCCAAACGACCTAACGGCGGAAGAGATAATAAACAAATGAGGGGAAAAATGATTTTGGAACGTGGCTTTTTGAAACATTCATTTGGGGAAGAAAAAAAAGCTGTCAGTCTTATCTTAAGAATGTGAGATTTAAAAAAAAAATTAATGAAAAGTTGTTTTTTTTCCCCCTACCTTATTGGTATCAAATGTATGGTTTGTTATTTTCCTGTGTGTGATGGGAAGGTTCTGTATCCAGCATAGGAAGGCAGAAGATAAAATGGTGGTAGACTAGATGGACATGGCTGTGGTGAATTCAATTCCTTTCTTCCAGGAATGGCAGGAACACAAGGAAACTCAACGAGTGTGACTGCATGACCAAAAATAGGACACATTTTGTTTTGATATAAATACCTCCTTTGGCTTCCATTAAAACCACCTTTTTCTGACATTTCTTCAAATTAAAGCGAAAGTAAAACTGGTTAACATGCTGAACTTATGACTTTGACATTGACAACCACAGATACTGGTACAGTAGTGCTACATTATTGTGTCCATTGTAGCTGAAAACTGAACTGGAGCACAATTGCCAAGTCTCTGAGTGGAAATTTAAAAACAAACAAACAAACAAACAAACACAAAAAAAAACGATTCAGTTCATTTTGATAAATAAAATTACAAGATTGTTTTTTTTTTTTTTAAGGGCATTTTACAGATTATTCATTCAATGACAGCAGCAGTTTTCACATAGTTTCAATTGGGATGAACGCGTTGTGTCTAATACTCATGTTCAAAACCAACCCATACAGTTATTGTGTGACCCACCCACAGTTAACACATTTGTAGATGAAATTAACCTTTAGATAAGGTCCAGTGGTCAAATATCAAGATAGAAGCATCACGGGTTGGATTGGTTTGTGGTTGCATGCGTGTGCGTCTGCAGCTACATCTCAGCGTCTGTACCTCCAAGTCATTTCCTCTGCCTGGGCAGACAAGTGTCCCCACAAGGACAGAGAAATTAATAAATCAGCCAGGATATTTGTCTCTATGCAGGCCACTTCATGGCTCATGCATCACATGCAGCTTTTTTTTTAATGAATCTGAGGCCAGCTGAACGTCCTGGAGTTCAACATCTGAGTTGTTGAAGTGTGCTTGCAAACGAGAGCTGATTAGTCCACTGGGAGGTGAAGGAATAAAGGTTGTACCTTTTATTGTTGTTGTTCCTGTTGTTGTTGTTATAGTAAATGCCCTGCTTTACTTACTCCACAAATGTCATCTTCAATTTACACGCACATGCATTCATGGTCACACATACAATGGCTGACATCCACAACAGCCACCTTATTCTTCCAGTTGTTTGCTTACTTCCACTACGTTCACTCTTTGGACCCAGTGATACACTTGCGTCTTCTTCCCCCCGCACCCTAACCCCCATTCCATCCACCCACCCTAACTCTCTCTCTCTCACTCACTCTCTCTCCATCTCTTTCTCCATCATCAGCATCGTCCTACCCTTTGCCCCTGTGACAAACGGCTGTGCAGAATAGATGTCCCCTTCATTTGCCATAATGTTCTGATGAAAAATGAAATGATCCCTCCAAACAGATTAGTCATCAATGTGGGGACTTCTCCGAGAGAGGAGGATGTGCGTGCGTGAGTGCGTGCGTGCGTGCGTGCGTGCGTGCGTGCGTGCGTGCGTGCGTGCGTGCGTGCGTGCGTGCGTACCTGTGTACGTGCGTGTGTGGAACAGATAAATTGCTTTCCCAGAGGCCTTCTGTGTGAGTGCATAATATTTCAGCATATATTATTGGAGGGCTCCGATCTGTTCCTATTAAGATCTTACATCTGTTGTTCCATCTCAGTTACTAATGGGGAGCTCGAACTTTGCTGAACTTGAACCATCGTCTCTCTCTGCAAGCGCATCAGTCTATTGCTGGCGAACCTTCACAGCCGCGCACCACTGCCGGAAATGACACGTCCTCAATCACAGACTATCTTGGTTACTTCAGTAACACCATGTAGTTAAAATGTTGCCATAATTTCCATCCATCCATCTTCTATACCTGCTTTTGCCATCACTCAGAATCGCGGGGGGTCGCTGGAGTCTGGGAAGGGTACGTCCTCAGAAGGTTGCCAGTTCATTGCAAGGCCACATTGAAAGGGAAACAACTATCTACACTCACTCACACAGACAATTCAGAGTTCCCAATTCACCCCGCACCTCGCATAAATAACATTATTTTCAGTGAACAAATAAATGAATAAATAAAACAAAAACTTTCTTAGTTATTCCTTGCTAGTACTTTACAACTTATTAAGTAGCCAATATGCATGGACACTGCCTTTAAAGGTTGCGTGTGTTCTGCATTCCAGTGGTTTGTGTTACTGTTGCCTTCTGTGGTCTCCAAACTGTCTGTCCATCCTCTGATATTTTCTTCCACATAACTATTGATCACTTCTCTTCATGGCCAATTTTTTAGAAAACCCTAGAGATAGTCGTGATGTTGTGATAATCCCCAAAGATCAGCAGGTTGTGAAATACTCAAATATAACAAGCCAATCTGGCACCAACAAGCCTATTTACACAGGTTTAAAGTCACGTAAATTGTCTCAATTCCCCAATCCGATACTCTCTTTGAACTTCAGCGTGTCATCTTCATGCCTAAATGCACTGATATGCTGCCAATATTCCTTTATAAACTGGTTTCAAAATGGAATTTATTGAAATAAATTTGATTTGATTTGCTTGAGGTAAAATACGCAGAAGTGAAGAAATAAAAAAAAACAAAAAAAAAAAAGAAAAACAGATTTTGGTTTTCTTTCATACGAGGATTTTTGCATATATATCCTACTTGATCTCCTGATCCTATTTGATATGTTGGAGGTAAAATATGCATGCTTGGAGCCTGGAGTTTGAGGTGAGGTTGAGGCCTTGTCAACAGCTAATCGGCCTGAGGAATGTTGCAGCGACAGGAACTTTATGGCCCTGCTGCAAACTTGGAGCTGCACAAATGTTACATGTGGACACAAGATTTGAGGAGTTTGTGAACAAGAGACTCCTGTTTGACTATGGGGCAGCTGCAGTGTCGTGCTGACTCTAGTTACAAGGCTCCTCATACTGCTTTGACATAGGGTCAGTTCAGAACTGTATCCACAATCATCCCCAAGAGTGAGTGACATGGTCGAATGCATTAACACCAGTAAAGTGTAAATCATGCCTGTCTTTTGCAGGCATGTGCATAGGACTACCATAACTGCATTTAAAAAGGCTCTCAGAAGTGGTGTTTTCCATCTTGTGGTACCACACCAACTCTTGGTTCATTGGTATTTTCAGCCTATGTCCTTCCTTACTGAAAGAAAAAAAAAAAAAAAATTCTGATGATATTGTATCACTAATCCCTCACCCTTTCTTTCTCTGTCTAGTCAAGGTAACTATACTGAACTACCAGAGTCCGACCACTGGCTTGTTCCCCGTCAAAACATGCTCCGACTGCAAAGAGGCCAAGGTCCGGGACTCCTTGTACTGCGCTGCCAGTGCCTGGGCCCTGGCTCTGGCTTACCGGTAGGGATACAAAACACTCTTGCGTTCATTAATCTGTCAACTTGGCTACACGGTGCTGCATTTTTAAACAATATTACATCTGAAAAATATTTACATTGCTGATCCGTGCCATTCCAAACATTTGAATTACAACACTTTAGCCTAATGTCAGTGAAAAGTTTATTTTGAAATGTAAAGTTTACACTATTTTTTAAAAATATTGCAAAAGATGTCTGTTGGAAAGAACAGTAGTGTGACTGTCATCGTTGCACAATGTATTTTTCCAATGCTATTATGCAAATTATACTGAACCAGGGTAGACCTTTATGCTCATTCAGAGCACTTATAAAAGTTAGATACACTGCTGACTCCGTTGTAATTACCGCTTTTCTTAGATTTGTGGTTTTTGGCAATGCTCTCTCCTCGGCTTTTCAAACTGAGAGACAGATTATTAATTTGAAATAAAACTGATGGACAATACTTAAGAGTTTATGGGCATCCCAACCCTGGTGGTTTATCAGTGTCTGATGCCTTTTGTTTTTTGAAAATTGTTATATATTTTTTTCTTCGGCAATTTACTTTTTTCGCAAAAACTGCGAGATGAGCACTTCTACAAAATGATCTAACAGGTCAGGGAGAAGGATGGGAATGAGAATAGAGTGAATGATTGCTGATTGAGCGCATATACTAAGAAAAGATCCATGGAGGAGGAGATGCGGCAGCCCGGAGTGAACAATGGAGGTGGGTGCGAGAGTCAGAACGAGGAGATAGGAAATTGAGAGAACGACAGAATGAAGATGCGAGATGGCGGGGGATGACGGAGAAGTAAAAATAGAGAGAGCACTGCAGTGATGTGACCAGCGGCAGACCCAAGTCATCAGTCATAGCTGCCTCACATTAGAATTGTCTCTCGGATTTAATTAAGATAATTCTCATCTGGCCGGCCGGGCGAATGCTGCTGTTACTCTCCCCCACGCTACAGTGTGTCTGTTTGTGTGTATGTGTGTGTGTGTGTGTGTGTGTGTGTGTGTCTTTGTCTTGTCCTCCTCATCTTCTTCTTTTGTTCTTCCAATTTAAAACATGAAATCACCGCCGCAGTCCTGATGAAACTCGAGCCCTGTGAAATGCGTGCGCTGTTCGGATGTCTGTTTATGCGTCCTGGGTTAATTGCTTCAGCTGTGTTGTGAGATCCGAGATGCAGAGTGACATCTGCTCATCAAAGCACTTAAAAGAGAGAAATCAGGATGCTGGGAGATGACAAGATGGCGCCATCAGATTTTCGGTCATTTGCAGGTTAATGTGTCGAACAGACAGAAGTTTCAGACAAGCCCAGTCCCAAAAGCATTAGACTTTGAAACCTGCATGTATCTGTGTGCTTAAATTTCTTCCATCTGTGTGTGCTGCTACTGCTGCTGGAAATGTTAAGTTCCCTGAGGGAGTAATCCCAAGGGGATCAATAAAGTCTGTCTATGTCTATGTCTATGTCTATGTCTATGTGAGGTCTCCAGCCTCTTTGGTAACGTTCTGATTCTCACCCAACGCTCATCTATCAACGCTCTCTCGGTGCAACAGGCGCATCGACGACGACATGGGCCGCACCCACGAGCTGGAGCACTCTGCCATCAAGTGCATGAGAGGGATCCTCTACTGCTACATGAGACAGGCCGACAAGGTGAGCTTCTCGATCGATGGCTCGTCAAAGCCTCCCACAGCTTCACGCCCGGCTTCTCTTTTGTACCACAACAAATGACAATGCAACGCTGGTTGGTGCTCCAAAGATCCTAATTGTGTCTGTGGTGGTTTGTCAGCCAGCGTTGATGTGTAGATGATGGAGTCTTTGTTGACACTGACGGGATTATAAAGAAGTACGTTTACTACCAAAGAAGTCTTGCTTCGATGAGGCACCCAGGTGTCGGGCGAGGGAAGTGTCGTGGCCAATGTGAAAAACTCCAACTTCACAAGTTAGTTGTAGGTCTGTGGTTTACCATCTCACTGCCCTTGTCTGATTTCCCTGTCACACTAGATAAGATAAGAACTCCAACATTTCCTTGACCTTTGGGGTCATGCAAGGGTACCTAGAATCTGAGGTTGCGTACTTCACAAAAATACAGCAAATGGCTCGAAGTGGGTGACACTACATCACCTTCTCAAAGTGGTAGGATCCAAATGCAGAAATCTCAGGTGAGGAGGGAGGAAGAGGTGCAGTAAGCAGCTGTGTGTTCGCAAACTGAAAACATGAATCTTGACTTGAACAGAAAATAGCTCAAAAAAAAAAAAAATCTAATTCCTACCACTTACTACATTACTATTACAACCAAGTATGTTGTCATCCAAGTGAGTAGGAAGTGATTTTGAATACGACCCAAGACTCGTGCGTCTGAAATCGCTCACTGTTCACTATACAGTGAAAATGCTTTTTCAGAGTGGTGTCTGAATTCTAAGTGAACATTGGTATACACTACATTGCCCATTCAGTCTATCCCACAATGCATTCTGAAAAGAAGTGGACAACCAGCATTCATTCGTTGGGATGCAATGTATTGTTTCCAACAATGGAGGAGCAACAAGTTGACGGCGCAAGTGTCTAAATTCATGTTTTGTTGCATTTTTTGGAATCATTTTTGACTTTTTTTTTTGCAACCAGCTTGCAACAGTAAGCGCTGCTCTGCATTGTCGTCATGTGATTATTTTGCATCCGAAAGCAGGAGCACAGTAATTCTTGTACTTTAAGCAGAATGTGTTTGTTTTACTCTGATTAGGCCCAAGATATACAGTCACAATACAAAAAACTACCTTCTACTTCAGCTGTTGACACCCCTTGGTTTGGAATAGAATGCCTTTATTAATCCTTTATTGGGGAAATTTATAATTTCAGCAACAATATACTGCAATGAAATTAAATAAAATAAAATATTGATAGAGTATAAAAGTAAAAACAAGATATTCATAAATATTAATTAATATTAATTTGTAAATATTTGCAGATTTACATATTTACAATGTAGCGAGTGTCCTATGGACTCCGATGCGATGTGTGCACATTCATTCAGCGTGTCTCTGTAAGCTAATGTGTTTCATGCTGCCCTGATCTTGACATCTTAATTTACTGCAGCGCTGTCCTGTGTCTTAATTACAAAGCTGCGTTCACACAGTTAATTACGCAGAGCAGTGCCTGTTGTGGCCTTGTCTGTCTTCTACACTTATACACAACACGAGGCTATTAATGGAAATGTGACACAGAGGCTATCGTTGGAGCAATATAGCAGCTGGGCCCCCACCTCTGGTGTTTTTTTATTTTTTTCTGCTCCCTCTAGGCTTCCCAGAGGCAGAGCACGAGCTCTAATACCAACTTGGTATTTTGGTCTCGACCCATGAGGCACTGGGTGAAAATTGTTGATGTGATTGAAAACCAGAGGACATTTTCCAGGGCCAAAAGTAATAATTGCTAAAAATGCCTGTCCCATTCTTGTTCCATTTGCTCAGTTAACATCAGCCTGTTATTCTTTACTCTTGGATAACTTTATTCAACCTTTGCTCGAGTGGCAACACTTTTTGTACTCTGAACAAAGTCAGTCAATATTTTCCTCCCAGCGGTTCTTCGATCTCTTCAAAAGCCGTGACATCCACTGGATTTATGCTCGGCAGGTGTTCTGCTGGGCAGCCGTGGACGTCTGGTGTGAAGTGTGAAGCGGATTTTCACTTTTAGAAGAGCTCAAAGTAATAATCCTGTGCACTCACAGACATATTTGGACAATTGTCTCGCAACTAGTGATAAATAATAAGGCTTTGGCTAATTTAGTTTTGAATGACTTTAGAAATTTAAATATCAGTTGGTTGAATAATCATGATGTTTAAGTTATGATAAGCCTAAAAAAAAAATTCATTAACCTCAAAAATCCAGCAGTGGCTTGCTACAGTTTACTACATCAATCAATATTAAAATACTTTTAAAATGTCATTGATTGCCTGTCGGAAGGGCTATAGGACAAAGGGCGATTAACTAATTTTCAGTGAATTTCCACAGAATGTATTTTGTTTTTGCTGTTTATTCAGTCATTCTGATTAAAGCCATTCCACATGTGTCTACATTCAGTGACCATATAGAGAAGTAGGAAAAAATGCAGTAATTTAGTTCAAGCTTTAGGCATCATTCAGCTGTCTTCAAAAATAATTCTGTGTCAAGAAAAGCAAGCCTATGAATGCACTTAAAAAGGGAGGTCTTTGCATGACAAAAAGAAAGCAGGAAATTAAAGTACGGATCACATTCCACCTGCTTTATAACTGCATTGCACAAGTGTTCACCATCTATAATGTGAAAGGCATCACCTGCTGCTGCAGGTTATTGCTCGCTCCTCACTCCTTGGCTCTTTTCTTCAATTTAGCACATTTTCATTTGTCTTCATGTTTTCAAATGACTCCTTATCTGCTACCATCGTGTTGTGTTCTTATGTAGTGGTTAAATGAAATATCTTTGGAATCTTATGTGACAAAAAGAGCAATTCAGAGATAAAACATTCATTGTTGTGTTTTTCGTGGAAGCTAGTGATCAGGTAGGCAAAGAAAAATGCCTGAATTACTCAGTGCACATATATTACGCGTCTAATCAATTAATTTTTGATCACAAGCCCATATTTCTATTTTTATTTTTATTTTTATTTACTTTAACAATTGTAATTCTGCTTCCCTCCGAAGGCAACAATCAGCTAAAACCAGTTTCTTCAAAATTGTATAGCAATAAAAGGCAAATGTTGTTAATGTCGTTGTTATCCATAGGCTACTCCTGTATACAGACTTCATTCCAATTTGTATATATCTATATTAACTAGGCGAAAATGTATGATTTTACTTGTAAAGCAATGGAAGTAGATTTTCTCTTCTTTTCTCTTTTGCTCACATCTTGGTACATTGGAGCTCTCACAACATAAAGCAATATCTCGGGCCTTTAGAAATATAGTTGGAGATGACCCAACCGACACTGATGCAACAGTTCCACTACTCAGCATGTCGCACTACAGAGGGGGAAAAAATTAACAGTGGTGCCTTTGCCTTTGTGACTGACAGAAGTAGCATCCCCATTCTTGTTCCTTCTCTCTCTCTCTCTCTCTCTCTCTCGCTCACTCACACCCACGCACACACACGCATGCACGTACACACACACACACACACACACACACACACACACACACACACACACACACACACACACACATGTTCCGCTGTGGGGTGGCAGGAAGTAGAGCAGTTTAATAAAAATGGGACAGAGGGTCTTGAGTGTAACACGGCCAGGAGAGAAAAGTGTGACGAGGTAATGTAGCAAAGGAATAAAGGAATAAAAAAGTGCCTTGTCTGAGGAGGGAGGCGAAGAAACGGGAAGCGAGACAGGCGTCGATAGAAAGCAGTGCTGATGGCAGCACGCAGTGTGGGAGATTGGATCAGGAGAGTGAAAGAAAAGGTGTTCAGAAGGACGGTAGATTAGGTACAAATGGGACAAATGGTACATGTATATATGTATATATAGAACACCGAGTAGATATGCAGTTATGGGATATAATGATGTGCTCTGTAGTAGGCAAATATGACATGATTTGCCTGTATTTTTTCCACGAGCTCGAATATATACATATATATATATATATATATATATATATATATATATATATATATATATGTACTGGGGGTTATTGCTGACAAGACATGTGGCTTTTGAGAAACACTAGGCCATGTACGTTATTATTCATCATTACTAGTGTGCTTATGGATGTCAGGAGACCTGTATTACTTGCCATTCGTAGCTTAATCAATGGCACTTTGTTGTGAATTTTTAGCAAAAAAAAAGGAAACATTTTGGAGTTACTTGGGGAAAAAAAAAAAATGACCTGGACCATTTAAGAGCTGTGCTGCCAGTTGGGCTGACGTGACACTTAAATCAACAACCGGAAAATAGTTTCCCTCAGTCGACGTTGGTGTAGTTTGAGTTGGTGAAAGTGTAGTCAGACCCCCCCCAGAAAACTGCAAAAAAACAAAATGTCTTTCACAGCTTAAACCCCAACTGCTGTCTCTCCTCATGTGTCTGTACCAGGTGGAGCAGTTCAAGCAGGACCCCAGCCCCACAAAGTGTCTGCACTCAGTCTTCAACGTGGTCACCGGTGACGAGATCTCCTCTTACAGTGACTACCACCACCTGCAGGTTAGTCAGCCTGCCGACAGACAGGCACTGCAGTTCATCAATTGGCTGTTCATAGAAATTAGAAAATCAGGGAATGGTATTTTTGTTTGTTTGTTTGTTTGTTTGTTTACTATCACAAATTGGCATAGTTATTAAGTCATATTTCATTTATATTTCCTTTATCTGTATCATTTAGTCTGAATTAGTACGGCGGAAGGAAACATTTGTTCAGGAGCTCCGTTTGACGACCTTTTGACAGTTCGGTGAAAGCCTATTGTTTTTTTTTTTCCGCCCTCAGTTGGGTGCCTTAACGAGAGCAATTTTAAATATTTCAAAACATATTACCTGTATGTTGTGTGATAACTGACTTAATTAATTTGGTGTTTGCATTTCCAAAGGTCAGAAACTCATCTTTTTTTCCAGTCCGCTCCAGCATCCTAGTGTTCACATTTCATCTTGTTTTTGTCTTGTTGTTACACCACACCATGATATTTCATCCCCACATTCATATGTTCATGGCACAGCTGTATTAACATAAAAATAAATAAATAAATAAATAAATACCCTACCAACAATCTTCTGTGTAAAGTACAATAGTATAGAATATTCACTTTTTTCTATTTTTATAGTTCCATTAAAAAAAAAAAAAAAAACTAAATGTAAATAAAAACCTTTTGGCCTGTGGATGTGAGGTTGGAACACTGGCGGGAGACAATTGATCCAGAGGTGAACTGGTGTTAAAACCACCACCAATATAAATGTATTCATGTGTCAATAAGTGTGCGAGGTAGACCATCAAGCTAATGACACGTGCAGCGAAGGAGGAAAGGTGATCAAAGATGTAAAGATTTTAAACACACAATGTCAATCCATGTAAACGGCCCCAACATTACCGTGGAGGCCCTGGCCAGCGCCAGTGGCTTAGCTGCTAGCTAGCTAACTGCATACTACAGCCCGGGGGCCATATGGGGCCCGTTAAGCGTTTCGATCCGGCCCGCCTCACTTGAAGAAATGATATCAATAGGAAGTAAGTCATAAAGGAACTGTATTTCATCCATTTTTTCAGTGTTTTAAGAGTCATTCCAAGAAAGAGCAAAATACCACAGGGCTTCAAAGATACATATTTTCTTGCCACACTTTTGATCATTTTCAATTGACATTAAATCACATGTTTTCTGCACATTGCATGATGTATTTTTTCCCCCAAAGGAGCAACAATCTGTTGTTCTTAGTATCAGTCAAATCAGTCAAAAAGTTTGTCCGCCCCTGTTCAAGATCTTTAGTTTCTACAAAGTAGAATTCCTTACATTGATCAATGTCACACACTGTATATTCATATGGCTGCATTTTCCCTCAAAGTCCCACTGAACGCTCGCTCTCCTTCCATTTGTCGTTGCTGCAGATTGACGCCGTGTCCCTCTTCCTGCTCTACCTGGTGGAGATGATTTGCTCTGGTCTGCAGATCATTTACAACACTGATGAGGTAAACAAGACACTTCAACGACGGCCAAGGCAATTGATTCTTGACATGAGGGATTTGGGACCTGTCCTCTCCAGACATCTAATGTTGTCAGGCTAATCCACTTGCAGCAATCAGTGTCCATCCCGAATCCTTGATGGTGTTAAAAATGACTAATTTACTCAAAGGCATTTGCCAACTTTTAAACGGCATTTCCATAGAAGCTGGGGGTCGTTTGTCACAATATATAAGATGATAAACAACTCTGCAAAGTCCCAAATCAATTCATTTGCAGCAAAAAATTTGCTTCCATTTGCTGGTTTTAGTCGGTGGATTTTTACACTAATTTGGAGTGGCCACCTCTTTCTTCTGTACCTTCCGCCTCTTTATCTGCAAAGGAAGGTGATTGGTTATCCAAACTAATACAATTTAGCTTGTTACAGATTTTAAGTACACAGGCTATTCTGTCTCGTTTTGACATCACAGTATGGGTGGGGTATGGCATGGAGAGGTATCTATGAATAACCAATGAAAACACAAGGTCCTTCAGGGTTTAAGATTTGAAATGGGAACAGTCCAGCTGCTGTGAAAGATGACAGTATTTCTTAAGAATGTGAATCTCCAAGACATACGCTGTACCTCTTGTTTGTACAAATGCATGTAAAATAGAAAAAGAAAAACACCACTAGATAGCACTTCACTCCAGAACAAATGATCAGAACAGATAAGATTTTCAAGTCCTGTGCAATGAGACGCCACACTCTGTGGGAACAAGTTGACACTGAAAAGACAGAGGCTTTCTGATGGTGGTTATTTGTGCCGTAAATCCCCCAGAGATGCACCGGGGGGACAGAAGTGCAGGATCAGGGGATGGTATCTCACTTTTATAGCGCAGTTAACGTGATACGCCGTGGTGGTGTGTGTGTGTGTGTGTGTGTGTGTGTGTGTGTGTGTGTGTGTGTGTGTGTGTGTGTGTGTGTGTGTATATTTATATATTAGGGCTGTCCGTGATTACATTTTTTAATTGCGATTAATCGCATGAGTGTCCTGAGTTAATTTGCAATTGTGTCCTGAGTTAATTCGCAATTAATTGCAAATTTTTTATCCTGCTCTTCATGTAACTTAACAAGGTATTTATTGTGTTTCTTAAACTCAAGGAAAAGATTGGACAGGACAAAAGTAATCATTTTGTGTAAATATTATATTTTTTATTTTCATTGGAACGATTACATATGTTAACTGTGTGTTTGTTTTGTTTGTCAATCGAGGTATTTTATTTTGAGATTTGACCAGATTTTCACGTGTCTTTGAGTGACTTCCTGTCTAGCTTGACGCGATCGCTCTCGGCGCGCGTTCAAAATAGACCAGACCATAGATATCTACAAAAGGCTAGATGTCTTATCCGCGCTGCTGGCCAATGGAATCGAGCATCCGCACTGGCGGCCATCTTGCCACAGTCACCTCGCTCCGCCTCTCTCACTCATAACTATGTATTCTTATCGTGCATGTTATTTTAAATAGCCCAAAATTGCTCTATTTTCAACCAATTTTCGACCGGTTTGGTTTGTTATAAAGGTAATAAGCATAGTTATGATACTGCATGCTTATTAATAATTTAGAACCATAGGCTTTCATGTGAAAATAGCAAAAGCACGCACACACGCTGGCACACACCCATATTTAATAAAAACATATATGCTAAACGCTAAACTAAACAAAAACCAGCACTAAATCGTAACATCTCCAACAATATCTTACAGATGAAATGTGATCCTACGAGCTCTTGTTTGTGGACAGCGACGATTGCTGCACCCATAAGCGGCACAGAAGTTCGGCATTTTTTCAGTCACCAATTTCCTGTAGAAATCGTAATGCAAGATGCTGTAACAAAGCAATCCAATTGTAAATCATTTGCGAATTAAGTGAAATTATATTGAAAAGAAAAGCTATTCTGTCTCTCCATGTGTCAAATTGCTTGTTTTGTTTCATCTAATCCCTTTTATCACAACAACAAAAAAGGCGGACTGCAATCTCAGGTTGTCACCGTTAGACTCTGAATCAAACAGGTGGGGGATGAGATATCAGCAGCTCTAGTTCATTGATCACCGTGTCTCTGCTGCATGAACTGATGAGACTGCGTTCACGCAGCAGCAATGGATGTAGGCTAAGTTGCATTAGCTTGGTTTGCAACGTTATAGGAGACGCACCTCAGCGAATAACTACAACCGACACCACAAATATTGCATGTGAACAAAATACTAGTTTGTCCTGAAATCGCTGTTGGCTTAACTTAACTTAAGAAATGAAAATCTTAGTTGTCTCAGTCGTATTAACTTCTGGTGATAGGCTGCCTTAGCACCAATTATGTTTTTTTTTTTCCTAATAGAAAGCTGCACTCTCAACATGTTCAACCATCCAGAATTATTGCTACGTTATGAACGTTTGTAAGAAAGCAAACCGTGTGCAAATCCGTCAAGTTTTCAGCGAGATCAGAGTGTTCATGTTTGTTCAGATCACTCACGTTCCCTCACATTCAGTGCATCGGACCGTGACTGTCTGACTGTCTGTCGATTCTGCGCCGTGAGACATCTAGCCTTTTGTAGATATCTATGGACCAGACGCCGAAACGATTGCTGCACAGCGCGAACCGACTACGGAACGGACTCGCTGCTTCGAGTCTGATCTGATCTGACCGCTTCCGCGGCCGGTGTGAACAACAGCTGAGCAAATGCGCGTCTGGTCGGCGTGCGATTTTCGTCGGCGCGCAGCTTCGCGGCGTTTCCGCCTCCGGTGTGAACCAGGCGTTAGTCGCGCGTTAAACAAATTAGTGCCGTTAAAAGGAGTTTGAGTTCACGCGTTATTAACTTCGACCACACACACACACACACACACACACACCTACACACACCTCCTGGGATGCTTTTAGCTTTGTTTCTCGTTTTGTTCTCTTCCTTTTGGCTCCTCTGTGTGTTGAGCAGATCTGTTCAGTCTTATCTTATTTAGTTTGTCTTTATGGTGGGATCTTAATAAACTAACAAAGTTAAGTGTGTGTGCACACTGTGCTCTTTATTGTGCGGCCCTGAGGAGCAGTCGGAACTTCATTAATTCGCTTTGTTTAATAGTTGGATCATTTGCAGTTTTATTTACCGACACAAAGGGTGAAAGATTTTGTGCTGCTGGTCAAAGGCTTAGCCGGTCGCAGCCGCCCGGGCCGCTTCCACTCATATTTAACGAGCATCAAGCCACCAGACTTTGCGAGTGTGCCGGTGCTGTGTTGGGCTGGGGTTTGGGAGCCGCACTGCATTACTTACTTTCCTTTCAGGTGGCGACGGAGGCTGCGGCCCGTCCATCTATCCATCTATCCGTCCATCCGTCGACGCTCTGTGCCGATGCACTATCTACTTCCCTGCCGAAGCAATTTTCACTTTGATGCGGCATGAAATTGTGTGTCACACTATCCCCGTGTCAAGGACAGCCTGTTTTTGTGTTGTTGGTGTCAAACGCTGCACACGTGTCCTGTGTTGGGGGACGGGAGGGAAGGGAAGCGATGCTTAATGGCAGGGAGATGGATGGAAGGAAGGAAGGAAGGAAGGAAGGAAGGAAGGACGCCTGTTTTGGCCACTGGGCAGCAGGCAACATCCATTAAGATGACATGAAGATACTGCAAAGTTTCTCCCTTTTATCACTCCAAACATAAACTCCTAAATGAGAGAGGCTGCGTGCTCCTCTCCTGTTTCCACCCATCGTCCCGCACTTCCCCGCCTGGCCTCCTTCCTTCCCAGATTGGCCTATTTAAATCCTACACAGGATTGCATTCCTCTATCTTTCCCTCTGCACTGCCTCCCTCTCTTTTCCTCTTTCTCTCCATCTCTCTCTTTCTCTCACTCTCCCTTATACCCACCCCCGCCCCCCTATCTTTGTCATTTCAGATTAAATCTCCCATCAGTCAAACGCGCGTGTACACACACACACAGGCGCTGCTACTCTCGGGTCCTTTTAATGATTCAAGGCCTTTAAGGCACCACACATTTCCCGTCTCTCCTGCTTTTTCTGCTTTTTTTTTTTCTTTTCCCCAAAAAATTCCTGCGTGTGCCGATTGATTGGACCACGTCCCTGTAGACAAAGCGTCTTCGTCTGCAGGCCCCAAATGGTTCTATCAATCACAAGTGCCTGCTTTGGTCGCCTTGTTTTGCTGATGAAATCGAGGACACCGCCACCGTTTTCAGATGAGTCGGAATTATGAGGAGTCAAATAATCATGTGGCTGTGAAAAGATTTGGTGTTATTTGACCGTTTAGTGTCCACTTTTCATTCCAATCTGCTTTGTTTATCTATCGCAGTGGGCGCCGCCGCACAGAGATAAATACATAGGGCATCTAAATAAAACTTAGATAAGGTCAATTTAGCACAATAAACATGCACACAGCAGTAATGGAATGGAAATGGAAACAGTAAGGATGCTGTGAGACTGTCTTGTTGGGTTAAAGTTTAGTGAAAAGAGGTCAGAGAACTGCGATGAACTGGCGACTTGTCCAGGGTGTCACCCTGCCTTGGCCCTAAGACAGCTTGGAGAGGCTCCAGCAGACCCCTGTGACCCTCAGTAGGAATAAGCGGGTATAGAAGATGAATGAATGAATGAGGTCAGAGAAATAGAAAAGATGAGATTTAATTGGAAGATGGGAAGCTCATTTCTTAAAATGGATGCCACTGCTTTTTTTTATTTTTTTTTATTTTTTTCTTTGCCTTACATTTTGTACCTGATCAGTGTGCCGCAATGATCTGGAGCGCGTGTGAACATGACACAGGTCAAAGACATATTGAGGGGTCATGCCCTTTAATTCCAAAGCAAAAAGCGTTCAAAGTCGTTCTGAATCAGATGGGAAGCCTCTGCGGAGGGAGGCTGGAGTCGGTGCTGAGGACTAAACAAGGGTTTTCCGTTCAGATATGTCACTGCAATTGAAATGCAGAGTTTTCCAAAATGATCCGCAAATCAACATTTTGACCGTCGCGCTACGGCCGCCCAGACACGTTTTGCCAGTGTGAACCCAGACACATTGAAATACACGACTTGAAGTCCCACAGCGAGTGGAGTTGTTAACGTTAATTACGTGAGAGCCCTCGGCCCCCTGAGGGGGGCGCCGTTCACATCGGACCGAATCAGAGGCTGCATTAAAAAAAAAAAGCTGGCAGCGGTGTGTTTGTGTGTGTGTGTGTGTGTGCGAGCGTCTCTCGCCTGAAGGCCGTTAAAGACAAAATGGGGTCTAATTACCGATGAAAACCTGAGATCGTAAAAGTGGCTCCCGCCACATAGTTTCTATCCATCGCTGCGTCATTCAAACGACAGAGCGGACCATTTGCAGGAGTTTTATGGCGCTGTCGTTACGCCATGCCAGTAGCAGCACAACGCGCAACACGCACCCGCATGCACGCAAACAAATGCATCTCTGGTTAACCTTCAAGGTTGATCAGGGAGCGGCTGCCTCGTCCACTTATCTCACCTCCATAAGCGAGGGAGAGAGTTACGCCTCTTAGCCCAGATCAATACCACAGGTCAACTATTGCATGATATCTCTGTACATATGTATCAGGCCCCTGGGGTTCTGGGGCCAGCGCACTTTCAATGATAGTCCATACTAGAGATGCACCGATACCACTTTTATCATAGAACAAGCAGAGTACGGGTACATGCATTTTAGTCCTCACCGATAGCGATACCTAATACTTGATAAAGCCATTACACATTGCAGAGATACTTTGAATTATTTTATTTTTTTCCCCACAGATGTTCTAATATTGAACAATATTCTTCAGCTTGTTTTTCTAGAACATGGAGCAACTATCACAAGTTTTACTGCAGTACAAACACAAATCTAAAAAAAAAAAAATCATATCATGCATACAACTGGTATCGGTGCTGAGATATCGGCACGTATTTTACCAGCATGAGTAAGAAGCTCAACCCCAGTATCAGTATGGCCGCATCCATAGTCTTTACCCATGTGTGTCTGTGTGCCATGACTTGTGTCCATGGAAGAGACTCACTTCCCTTGTGTGAAGTATTTTTTGTACCTTTGTGCAGGTCTCCTTTATCCAGAACCTGGTGTTCTGCGTGGAAAGAGCCTACAGGGTGCCCGACTACGGCATGTGGGAAAGAGGCAGCAAGTACAACAACGGCAGCACTGAGCTGCATTGCAGGTGAGCCGGGACGAAAATGTTCAATATAGATGTTCCAGCAGGTCAGACATGAGCATTCGATTGTTGCTTCGGAGAGAAATTGTTTCTTCTTCTTCTTCTTCTTCTTCTTCTTCTTCTTCTTCTTCTTCTTCTTCTTCTTCTTCTTCTTGTACCGTGCTGCAAGCCAAATTGTCCTCTTTAAATTTGCCTCATTGACTGCAGTGTATAAAGTCAAGTTGCTGACTTGTGATTGGCCACTGGCCATTGTGTGTGTTGACATTTGGATTTGGTTAAGCAGCGGATTGAAAACTTGGAGACAGGTGAGCCATGCCAAAACTGTTCTCCGCGGAGATGGGGATGCAAAATAAAGAACGATAGATCAATATCACTATACTAACAAGAGGAAGAAATGGAATCGGTAGACTACCGTTGCTCCTCGGTGGGGAAGCCCACTGTGTTTATATGTTTGGAATCAACGCTGGGCTTTAAAAAGGTAAAGCCCCACTCCCAAAACACGATGAAGGCTTGGCGGTTGATATTTTAGCAGATAATACCAAGAAGAGGGAGACAGCGTGCAGCCCTGTGTCCCAGCGCTGTGTTCACAGAGCATTGAGGAGAGAAATAAAAGGGTGGAAAAAGGATGCAATCAGAAATCACAAGGGCTGAAATTTCCATCAGTCGAGAGGTTCATGCAGTTCGTAGTTCAATACCGCGTGGAAGCAACAGTTATTTATTTTTTTTATTTCATTGTCTAATAATTTGTTTCAGGCCTTGAAACCGGAGTCTTTGTTTTTATTTTTTAAATAGTAAAATCAAATCTGTTAACATTAATAATGGCTATAACGACGATGACGTATTTGATGCTGTCAGTGCACAGGGGTTTATTTGTTCCACTGTTACCTCGTAATCCTTTTACCACTGTTTGTTGAGCACACTTCCTGTATTGACGCAGAAACCCAGAGGATCACAACTCTGATCTGTTCCCAGCAGTAGAGATAAGGCTTTTCCACACCTCTTCACCACATTTAGACTTCCTGCCTCCTTCACTAAACTCAGGTAGTCGGTGTTGTTTTCTCCTGACTGATTTATTACCAGAGGATGACGTCGCTTCCATCTCCCCCTTCCAGCGCCGTGATAAAGATCCTTAATTTCTGCCAACGCTTATCTGCGGTCTTTTCTTTCTTCCGCCAACAATCCAAGGCTAGTGGCAGGAGCTTGGCAAGATCTCTTGAAGAAAAGATAACAATTTCGATTTGAAAAGAAAGTGGAGGAGGTTGGCTGGCTGATGCTATTTGTATTCCTGTCCCAAGGCTGTGGTGCTTTGGGTCTCCACAGTCAGTAACAAAGCTATACTGTGCATGTAGGTGTGTTACAACTCAACAGGGTCTTTAGTTTCAGAAGTGCCAGTGGGTAGACGGCACATTAATTGAGCATCAGGCCTGTTTATCCACGTCAAACGAAATGATTCATTCCATTCACTATTGGCTCTTCTTTATTATCAGCTGTGAAATTGCTACATTGTTTTATTTGAAGTAGCATGTATCATCGAGTACATCCTGGAAAATCATGTGAAACATCCTCTTAATGCCTTAGTCTCTCTTGTTTGAACTCATTTAACAGATTTATAACTGAAACCAGACTTGCTGATTTTATAGAAGCATGATTTTATTTCATGCATTCATTTGGGAAACAGTGTGAAAACATTTGTAAAAGGTGGAGGCCCCTTTATAAAACAAAATCTTGGATGGTCATTAGCCAGTGATTTAGGATAAAGAAGCCGTGGATGTCTTACTTTGCCTCTAATGTGATGTGTAAGCTTATCAATGTTGTCTGGGAGCTTGAGGGCAAATCGTTGCCTTTAACAATATATATATATAGTGTAAAATTAAAATCAACTTCAACACAGGCTGAATTAGGTGTTCGTTTCTGCTTTTTGTTAAATAGAATATAATGGACACTTCATTTGTTAAGACTGTCTAGGAAATTCCAATTACCTCTCAAGGCTCAAAAGTTTATTTCTATTATTTTTTTTTTCTTCTTTTAAGTCAGTTGTTTTTTTCTTGCATACTGTATGGATGAATCACTGCACAAAATGAATTCCTTAAAACCCTTATAAGTTAGTAGTGGAGGTTGAGCATTACAAGTCAGTTTGAGCTCTTTTATAGCCAATCGCAGACTTTATTGGTGCGTCAATGGTCCAAATAACTTTATGGATCTGCAGAAAACATCATATTCACCCTCCTATTAACTGCCGCCCACCACTGGAACATGAATGGATTTCTCACCTCTCTGGAGAAGGAGTTGCAGTTGAAACAACAGCTTCTGAGCAAATCCAGACAACAAACAAACATCGAAATTATGAATATTTTGAACTTTGCTATAAATTTTAAGTTTGATCTACACATTATTTTATTGTTGGTCTCAGTTTGGGCAGATTTTGACAGCATGTTGCACAAACTGAGTACAGATCCACCTAGGGTATTCATCACTATTGAAAAGAGTAGGACAGAATGAATGAATGCATTGATTTAAATATCTCAAAATCCAACATTGACTTTTCTTTGTTCTAGTTGAAAGTAAAAAAAAAAAACTGAACTCAGACACGCACTTGAGATGAGAAGCCTTGTACTTTACTTTCAGCCATTGTGTTTGGCCAGATCCTACCAGTGGAATTGCCCACTTGGCTGAATTACAAATGATCAAATATAAAGCAGGCTTTCCTAATGGGGTAAATGAAATTTGAGATCATTGCAGGTCAACTGTCATTTGATCTTTTCCTTTTCTTTGTTTGAGGACGTTGGGCAGGCTTTTTTGTTTTTGTTTTGTTGTTTAGTCTGCCTTTTAATCATGGTAACCAACTGGTGAGAAATTCAGTATTTTTATTTTATTTTTTTTGTGGTTCTGTGAGTGTTTCTTTCTCAGTTCTCAGACATTTGTGGTTTCTTCCAGCTTCTTCATCGCAACATTTGTTTGAGTTGGTATGACCATGTCATTAAAATCTGCAGATTCCATACGTAATTTTCTTTTTTTGTGTGTCCTTGCAGCTCGGTGGGCCTGGCTAAAGCTGCTCTTGAGGCCATAAATGGCTTCAACTTGTTTGGAAATCAAGTAAGAACAAACACATTTTTATTCATCTGTCTCCAGTCTAGCTAACACGTTTTTCCTGTTGTTTTTTTTATTTTATCTTATTATTATTGTTATTATTATTTATTTATTTTTTTTAGCAATCTGTCTTTTGTCTAGTTTATGTCACTGTGCACCAGGTGGCAGAGACACCAGTCTTGAGCACTGTGGATCTTCCTGTTGATTTCAGTGCCATCAGATAAAATCAATTTGCTCCAGTGCTGATTTAATGGAAGCCACGGCTGCTTCATTAGTGCTGTTGTCATTCACACAAGGACCTTTTTCTGCTCCGGTCACAGTTGACCATCAGGTGGCTGATTTGTGTTTGGCTCAGATAATTCATTGTTTTTTTGTTTTTTTTTTCCCCCTGTGCATGATTTATAGCCTCATTTTGGGCCAAAAAAAATATATTTTTCACTCAGTCCATCACTAAATGTGTTTCTCTTGATGCTTTTTTGTGGAAAACAGGTACATTTGTTATAATGCACCTTTATGACGGATTGGAAAATTGAGCCATGCAACCCGCATTCATCTTTTTCTAATGTCCCTCTGTACAATGTACATCTTTTACCAACCATTCCCTCCGAAGTTGAAACACTTTTCTCATTGGTAATTGGAGGCATTAGTAGAAGCTGTACAGAAGTTGTTTTTGGCTTGTCCCTCCTCTGATCAGATGCAGTATCACAGTATATACTTGTTGAAAGAATCCATTTGCAGTCAACATTATTATCCATTCAGCTGTGTAGAGCGGCCGTCCTTTTCCATCACCCCAAACCCAGCCTTGTTTATATTGTTATATTATCATAGGGTTATAATATATTCACTCGCAGCCCCTCCCCTCCTGGGACGGGATACACTGGCCAGGACTTGTGTATGTGCCAAATATGCACAGACAGTCTAATACGCTGCTCTGGGCGCAAATTTTAACTTTCATTTTCATTTTTGGAGCGGTTTGAGTAAGATGCTTGATTGAGCTTAGGACAGAATACAGTTTCCCTTCTTCTTTGTGGTTCTTTGTGTTTATCTAAAAACAAAGTGTCCTTAACATCCTCCTGATATATTTGTTAAGGATTCATGGCAGGGCTCACGTTTGGCTTCATTCAACTATTTATTTCAATTTATGTCAAAATGTAAATGACAATTTAAATGTTTTTATTAATTTAATTTTAGTTTGTATTTATGTTGTTTTGAATGAATAGGACACTTTGTTACGAATATTACAGTTTTTGCCACATGTGGTTTGACCAACCTCGATAAATGGACCGTTCTGTGTGGCCCTTTTAGATTTGTATTGGAGCGCCGCTGGTGAGTGCGAGCGTGCGCGTCTCAGTCAGTCTCTTGTCTCGCTCTTCAAACAGAAGTAGTACAGGCCGGCCAGTTTCCTCATAATGATCTCAATCAATCCTGATTTCCCCACTGGCGATCAGCCATCCAGCACCAAATGTGCTTTCATTGTCCACATTCTGGAGACGCTGTCTGTGGCTGCCCGTCCAGTTTAGCCTTTGTTCGAGCTAAATGGCCAGGAAAATTTAAGCATTGCAAATGATTGAAAATGTCTACAATGCAACGTTTGCATCTTACGGTTTGCGACACTGACACCATGGTTACAATCAAAGTGCCTGATTGGGAATTTGAAGGCTGTGTATAGTCTCTACTTGAAATAGTTGGCCATGGAGTTAATAGGGAATGTAAAGTTTGAATGTAAAAACACGGATAGGGGAAAATAAATACATACTTTACCTGTAAAACCATAACCTAAAACCTGTGGATTTTATGTTTAAAACGTGGCCATATTCATATAATTTGTTTAATATGTAGTAGTTAGCCGTGACAGTTAACATCAGGGGTGGTATCATGTCGAATTGCTCCATTTGTAGCATAGTCCCCAACAGCTGTGTGATCATGATGTTGTTGTGACGGAGGAGACGGCAGATCTATTTTTATGTTTATAAATATTAAATCAGCAGGCTATGAGCTGCTCCTGTGCCCATGGAGATCAAGTGTAATAACAGGAGACTCTAGTCTGAATCGAGATTTGAATGCAAAGTCTTGGCTCAGCTCCAATAAGGAAGACTCTGTCTTTCTTCCTTAATTTCCTGTGTTCTCTCATAAACATTTCGATTATATCATTTTTTCTCTTATTTTCTCAAAACGTTTGAAGAAAAAACTCAAGATACAGAATAGACATCTGGAATACAATACAAAGTATATTACGCAGGAGTTGTTGCAAGCCTGATGGCTCATGGAGTGCTTCCCCTAGTTAGATCAGTCAGCTTTTGAAATGCATTTTCCATGTTTATGATATCTTTTTATTTTTTTATTTTCGTTTATTGTTTTGTTTTTTTTTTATGAATAAGATTCCATTAGAACCATAATGCAAATAGTCAAAACAGAAAATACAGTTTAGAACAGTCCAACCGGATCAGAACAGCTCAATCATGTCCAGTCAAAAATGATAATACACTGCCAGTGTTAACATAAACTATTGGACTGCTTGTCATATGTCATTTAGTTTTTTTTCTCCAATCGGTAGTTTTACAATGTGAGCATTCAATATGCAAGTGACAGTTGTAACTATTGTTTCTGCAGAGGAAGAACAGGTTATTATGCTGAGGGAAGGCGAGGTCAGACGGGCACACATCCAAGGCAAAGACATTAATTTTACATGAAGCGCTGTCTTACCCTGCTGCTGCCGCTGCAACAACAGCAAAGCTTTTCTCCAGCAATTTCTCAGGCCTGTCACACAATTGCCGACGCCGGAGGCCAGAAATGCAGTGCGCCACGCAAATTGCTACATCAAACCTTGCTGATTTGACTAAAAGCCCCGGCCTGATCTGTTTTTGGATGAAAAAAAAAAAAAATTATATATGTATAAATGTATAAACTTTGACTGCGTTTATACATAATGCATTTGACTTATATTAAAAACTACTTGGCATGATGCAAAGAGACTCAGTTGGTTTATATAACTGCAACTGATGGATGGATGAAGTGACGCGGACATGCTTTTTTGGAAGAGAGAGAGAAAGCTTTGATAACTTCCATAACTAAGCACACACACACACTGCTGCCCTCCCCACCCGAGGTGTAGGAGTGCTCTCACACGGGCGCACTGGTGGTACGGGGACGTGTTAAAATGATAGGATTGCTCTCCAGTACAGACTGCTATTTAAACACAACCCACACTGTGCTTCAAAAAGTTGCGCAACACAAACAGCCGCCTGCGTTCAGCCTGGAGAAAGGGAGCGCTTTGGCTGTGTGCAGGTGAAAGGTTCGTGACGGCAGCGGCTTTAAAGTGGGCTGTTAAGCAGCTCGTCGTCGAGTGTTTCTGTGTTAAATGATGGAGAACTGGTGGAGCGCCGTTGCCTTTCCCTCGCTTGTTGATGCGTAACGCGAGAGTGTTGACCGCTAGCACCTGCAAAAGGGCAAATATCTCGGCTGTGCCTCGACTGCTATCTGTGTTATGTGTTATTGCTCTGCAGGGCTGTTCATGGTCTGTGATATTTGTGGATCTGGACGCCCACAACAGGAACAGACAAACCCTGTGCTCCCTACTGCCCCGGGAGTCCCGCTCACATGTGAGTCCTTTCTGCATCCCACACATCTGTGTATAAGTCTCTTGTTGTTTCACCCCCCCCCAGCAGCATCTGTTCCTGAGTTGGCCTGCTGCTAAAATAATATATAGGAATCAAGCCCATGCGAGATGGTAGTCAGCTCCGAAAGGGTAACATGACACGTGAAAACCTACCTTTTTTCTACCCAAGACTGACAGTTTTTAAACCTACTCAAGTAACTTAACCCTAGCCCTTTTTCATTTTGGTTGTGCATCTTTGCAAACCGTTTGCCTGCTTTTTGCCTCAATTATGTGCAATTTCAGCCCGAAAAAAATAAAGACGTGCGATGGCAATTCACACTCTGGCGTCAATATGCCAGCAGTTGTCTGTAAGTCAATAAAGCTTCTCCTTCGCATGAGTTCATGACATACAGGAGCAGATCTATTGACGCCTCCATGATTGTATGAGATGGTTTGAAGAGAGGTAACGGAGGCAAAGCTCTGAAGATATCGGACAGAAACATAAAGAGAATAAAGTCATTCCTTTTGGAGGTAAAAGCCATGTCATAGAACTATGGTCTGTATATCAACTGCTAGGTTCATTTTGGAAAGTGTTGTCAAGTGATACACTGTATTTTTATACACGTAAAAGCTTGAAAAGAGCTTGATTATCTTCCCAGCACACTGTCAAAATAGTGATCTGATCTGGCCTATACAAGAAAAATAAAGATAAACTGCAATGTATGTTTGCACTGAAGCCGGAACCTTATTGCTGTTTTACATACATTCTACCAAGCTGAAATGAATTGGGCTTATTATTATTATTATTTCTTTGGGTGTACCACTTCCAACAATGACCTGAGTTTGTTTGTGGGTTTCATTTTATTCAGCCTTTCACTCAGCTCAGTCGCTCACTGCCTGCTAACACTAGCTAGCAGGGTCACTACTCTGCAGAGGTGTTACTATTACTATTATTATGTAGAAATTTGACCAAAATCCGAATGGCTCGTTTCAGCGCAGTAACACTGGAGAAATGCAGCCCACAATAGAAATGCTCAAGTTGTCATTTTTCATACTTGGTGTGGTTGTTGGCGCGCCAGTAACACAGAAAGTCGTGGAAAAGAGATGGAAAAGTCAGTGTTTTCATAGTAAGAGTCCTTTAAAGTTTCAAGATGTGTCCGCAGTGTAACTCTGGCATCTGATCTTACGCTTACACGCCTTTCTCACCTTGGTAGAACACAGACGCAGCCTTGCTTCCCACCATCAGCTATCCCGCCTTTGCAGTGGACGACGACGCCCTCTACAGTCAGACACTGGACAAGATCGTTCGCAAGTTGCGCGGCAAATATGGCTTCAAGCGTTTCCTGCGTGACGGATACCGCACGGCCAACGAGGACCACGACCGGCGGTACTACAAACCAGCAGAGATGAAGGTGGGTTCGTTGTCATGCAAAGAACACATACAGTATCATGATTTTCTTTTTGTTGTTCTGTGTGTTCTTTAATATTTTCTTTTTTATTGGCATTGTATGTGAAGCGTTTTTCTACGTTGTTAACGTAAATAATAATAAAAATAAATAGTAAAGTCAATGTTTATCAGATCGACCAAAACAAAAAAAACAACAACAACAAAGGATTTAAATAGGAATCTATCCAATGAAGACGGAGATGTGGGCATCAATATCTTTTTGACCTCACAGTGTTGCAACTTGAGCGTTTTAATCCTCGAGGAGTAGCATCACTCAGTATCTCTGCCATTGTGTGCGAGTGATCCGCGGTCGCTGGGCGTGCTCATGAATATATAAATATGTGTGTACCAATGACCACGTATTCATTAATCCTCCTGAATAGCCTGTGATCTTTGCACGATGAGAGTGCATTGAAATAAGAAGCAGCTCAGTGAGCGTGTGATGAGTGAATCAGAGGCTGGAATTTTAAATCAATGCATTAGCCGCGAGTAATCTTCCAGCAATGCCGCCCCTCGGAGAGGCAACTTGTACGTTGTTCATTTTTACAAGTCCACAAGTGTGGACTTTTGAGGATTGTTACAGACGTGGACAAACTTGTTGGTACCCTTCCGTTGAAGAAAGAACAGCCCACAAAAAGTAATGAGTGGCAAAAAGTAGTAATAAATAAAAATCTATTAAAAACTAATTATTGAAAATCAGACATCGCTTTTGAATTGTGGTTGAATTTTTAATTCTATTTTATCAAACATATGCAAATTGTGCGACATCGGGTTTATTTTAGATTCAAGATTCAAGATTGTTTATTTGTCATTATGTGCACATCACAAAATTTTTGTTTGAGGTAGTTTTCAGTTAAAAACACTCTGAATACACACCACTCAAAATAAAATGCTGAGAATAAAAAAAAACACTCAGGACAGTAAATAAAAAAACACTCAAAAGAGGGAAAAAGAACACTCAGAGTGTGTGTGCAATGACAGAAAATGTTCCGATGTGCAAATGAATCGCAGGTGCAGGTCAAGGGATTGCGTAATATGAAATGTATAGGCCTTGAAGAGACTAACACATTGGTTGTTTGTCTCATAACGCTACAACCTTCCTAGTGGCAACTGGAGGGATTTTAAAGTTTTTTTGTGTGTAGGGGCACTTTTCAGCAGATTTGTCCAATTTTTTACTGTTCTTGACTGGTGTGCAAAAGTTAAAGAGTTTTGGAGCATGTTCATGGGGTCAAACTGGGGTTTTAACATGCGTAATGATACTTTATATATGTTTATATATTGTTTTCTGTGTATGTGTATATTTATATACATACATATGTATATATATATATATATGTATATGTATATATATATATGTATATATTTACATATATATATATATAGTTATAATGTATATATGTATACATACATACATACATACATACTGTATATCAGAAGATCAAAAATAACTCAGAAAACTAGAGTTGTAGAATTGAATAGAATTGAGTTTGTTCAATTTCATATCTCAATATTTTCTTATTAAGAAAAGATGAAGCCCTGCAACCTACATCTTGTGTATGCTTAGAATCCCATTAAAAATACTCAATTTCTATAATTCTTCCATTAGAAGCCATAATTACTTTTTTGCTTTGTGGTCCTTTCACTCGAAGGAAGAATTTTTTGCACACATACACAAAGATATACTTAGCAAAGGAATTTAACCTCATTTAATTGAATGTAATTTAATTTTTTTGCAATCTAAATGAAGCTGATAATTGTTTTGTCAGACACGGAGCACAGAAGATGCACAAGATATTTTTACCAAGGTGCATTAAAGAAACATAAGCAATTACACCATCTTTGTAAACTCTCCCTTCTTTATTCCCAGTACTCCTATTGAGAGACAGTGATGCCTTTGCACATCAGACTTTCCTCTTGTTCACCGGTGACACATTTAATAGCGTTCAGCATGACAGCTCGTCTTTGTTTTGCAATGACTATTTTGTCTTTTCTTGTCCCGGAGAAAAGGTTGGGACAATCCTTTTGTAAGGATAATGTATAGAGGAAAATATAATTGGAGCTTCGGTGTGAGAATGGCGCGTTTATAATTGCGCCGCTACCATTTGAAAAGCCTTCATTTAACATTTAGCTATGCTAATGCAACTAGGATGTCCAATGTTGTTTTTAAAAGTCCCTGCAGGTGTTTTATCTGCCACAAAAGCGTGATTCATTTTGCAGTCTGACCCCTTCAATCGGAATCCTCATAATCAGGCCATCCTCATGTGTGAAGGAGTCAAGGTTACCATGTTGTGCATTCACTTGCCCTTGGCGGGCAGAGGCCTTCAGACACAGAACTGGCAATGCCACGACTCCTTTATTCTCCCTGCACGTGAAAGGATTTACTGCGAAAGAGAACAGAGTCTGTCTGTCTGTCTGTCTTTCTGTCTGTCTGTCTGTCTGTCTGTCTGCCTGCCTGTCTGCCTGCCTGCCCGTCTGTCGACACATGCTCAATATCAATTAGGCTCACTAATCGAGTGCAAAATCTTAGCCAGAAAACCACAGGTGACTTCACCATTTACACAGCACCAGCCAGTTCGAGAAGAGTTTCCCTTCATCCAATTAAAGGTCTCTTTAAAATAAATGAATAATGATAGTTATTCATCATCATCATCATCATCATCATCATCATCATCATCAACATCTCGGGATGCATCAATACTGATGCCAATATTGAGTTTTGGTGCCAACACTGGTGTTGAGTACTCTATTCGTACGTATTTGTAAAATGCGTGCCGATACCACAACATACAGTATATATATTTGACAATATATATGACAATTGTGTTAAATTTGAGTTTGTACCGCAGCGAAACGTGTTGTTCTAGAAAAACATGCTGAGGAATGTCGTTCAAATAATTCAACATATGTGCAAAAAAAGAAAAAAAAATCCAAATTATTACACCGTAATTCTGTAAAGTGTAACGGCCTTATTTAGTACTCGGCATCGGTGGTTAAAAATCGAATGTGTCAACAGACTAAATGACAGTGTCCTGTGGCCTATGTCAAACGTATGAGTGAAGGCAGGACCAGAGACCCGGGGAGTGTTGGACGGGCAGTGGCCTTGCGTCTGCTGAGAGAGGTGTTGCACTCGCTGTTCTCCCAGCAGAAGCTACACACGCAGTCAAGTTTTTGTGCCGAGAGCTGCTGGATTCACAGCCTGGCTGCACAGCCGCGGAGCAGCGGCGTGTGTGATGGACAGTTTCAACCAATCAGTTAAGCTGCTCGAGCACAAAACTCCAGGGATCTCAGCCTGTTTACAGCCTCAGTGGGTGAAAAAGCACCGGCCATGCTGGTCCAACCACCCCAAATAAAACCCTGCAGGCTTTTAAACATGTGTGTTCATGCCCCCTCTTGTTGTCAGTCTTTCTTCCTTTTTTTTCTTCCTTTTTTTCCTTTCTTCTTTCTTTCTTTCCTTCTGTCTTTCATCCGACCAAACCAAATGACAAATTTGTTATAATTTCAGCATAAACACACTATTTAAAAAACGTTAAATACTTGTGGGGGAGAGAGGAGAAAATAACATTTTGTGTCAGAAAGGCTCGACTTGCTCGGTTTTGGGGATTCAGCGAGGATGTTATCTCTGTTATCTTTCATCAGTGTGAAGATTATTGGAAAAGATGTGGGCGAAAGATAGTCACGACTCATGACACTTAAGGTTAGATCGACCTAAATTGCCAGACGCACAAATACACACCAGCACTCAAGACTGATGGCTTTCACGGGAGGTTAATGAAAAATCTGTGGCTTGTTTGCTTTTTGTGGGCTGACGCTGACTGGATGATTCCCTTTTCTGGTCTTTTTTCATGCGATGGTTCACCAATGGTTTAAAACGGTCCATTAAAATTCCTCTTCGTTGTGTAATTATTTTTGATCCTGTCATGGCGACCGTAGACGCGGTGGATAGTAGAAATATTAAAGAGCAGCTCCGGTGGACTGGCCTGCTTGCATTCGACATGTAGTTAATTACATGTCAAATGACTAAAAGTGCTCTTTTGTATTTAGATGACATAACAGAAATACTTTGTCTTCGCTAATAAAAGTGTTTCAAAGAACAGAACACAGAGAGAATGTGCACAGTGGAAAATAAAAACCTCTTTACTCCAAATTGTGGTCATAGAGGGAATAACAAGCAGGAGGTATTAAAACATTTGTCATATAATAACAAGACGAAAGAGAAGCAGTCAGTAAATACGTCATTTAAACATTTTTTCACATGTTTTGTTGCTTTCATTCACCAAATCTGTTTCAAAATGCATAAATACATTTTACAAAATGGTCTCTAAAAGATTAGATTAGATTAGATTATTTCGAAATTTCAAAGATCTTGGCTAGAATCATTTGCATTTTAGTTGTTTCATTCACTGACTTACTTCCTGGCCTCCATGTTCAGCCTCCCTGTATCACTTTGAACCATGTGGTGGTAAAAATGGTAAATTGCTAATGGCTCTTTAATCAAATTGCATACACACGGGTGGAATTTGCTAAGCAGAGTGCTTGTTTTAGTTCTTTATTTATAACTTGTTATTCTGAGTCTTGGTTCTGCAGTAAACTTTCTGACATTGCAGACCTTCAAAATTTTCTGCTCAAAAAAACAAACAGCGCAACTTTGACTGACCTTGCAGAGGAACATTATTATTCCTCACTGTGAGTCTCTCACTTTTCATTCCCAATGTCAACCTTTCCATATATCTCCTCGGCACTGTTCCATTTTCAGTTGAAGTTCAGTCAACCGCTGCCTTAGTGCCATTGCCCCCCCCCCCTCCCCGTGTAAATGAGAAAACAATAACTTGCCTTCGTCTCATTTTCTCTTCCCAGCTTTTTGATGGAATCGAGTGCGAGTTTCCCATATTTTTCATCTACATGATGATTGACGGTAAGCCTCGTTCAATCCGCGCCCGCTGTTGTTGCACTTTCCGTGGTTTGGAGACGGAACATGTGGAGTTCGATAGGGAAATTACATTTTGGGCTTTTTGTGAGGCTCTGAAGGACTTTGGGAAAATACATGCAAAAAGTTGTGTGAGACCTCAGGGAATTGAAAGTAGGTAATGGAAAAAATACAGTTTCAGCAAATAAATTCCACCCCTTGTGGCATCGTTTTTTTTTTTCCACTGAGGGATTTGTTGCCAAGATGTCTTCAGAAATTGTATTCCGTTAACAAAGTTAATTAGAATAACTAAATTATTGAAGTCATTGCAGTTAAACATTCTTGCACTGCATCATCTGAGCTCAGTCACTGTGTTTTTTGGTAATTGTGTGGTTTTAACAGCATATTTAAAATGAGGCACCTTTGCCTTTGCAGGAGTCTTCAGAGGAAACAAAGCCCAGGTCGAAGAATACCAGAGCCTCCTTGACCCCATCATCTTCCAGTCATACGAGGGTGGGTAATAAATACACATCCACATATCCAGGCACAGGTTTTAGATTGGGCTGAATTCTGACTGCATAAACACATATTTAATTCACTGTATGAGTTACCACACCAGCACGACTAATTTCAGACTTTATTTTTTTTTTTTTTGATTCTGCTCATGTTTTTTTCTTTCCCTGTAGCAATGGAAAACTTTTTACTCATTAAATCTTACCATCCATATTCATGCACCACCTACTGCGACTGAGGCTCACAGGGGCATTCGGTTTAAGTGTTATATCTGCTTTCCTTCACGAGCAGACTGTCTGGTTTCCTCGTTCACCTGCACCCAGTGCCGTATGGGAAAACCAGGGAATAATGGGAATGTCAGGAGCGTTTAGCTTCAGTTGGTCTGTTCGTAAATAAAAGGTAATAATTAGAGTGCAGAAAGAATAATGATATGAGACAAGGCCGGCCAGAGTCATCCAATACACTCCTGTTCCAGCTCTGCATTGATTATTTTGATTTATGTTTTGTTTTTGATTGTCTGACACCAACAAGTACTTACGCTACTTATTATATCATATTATGATTGAGATTACAGTTACTATATAAAACGTGTATTAACTGAACAGAACTACACACCCACAAGGGTTTAATTTTTTTTTTTTTGTTTTGTTTCAATTTGCATTTGGACAGCCAGGAGGGAACTATAAATTGATGTAAATGACCCGTGGTTTATGCATTGGATTGTTACCTTAGTGCAGTCCTCTAAAATATCAACTGAGTGGTTGCAATGTGCTGTTCAACATAAGAAGAAAAGAGAGTGTGATCACAGCTGTGAGTCTGCTATGTGCTATTGGTGCTTTGACTTCAAGGTTCAGTGTGTAGCATTTGGCTTAATTGATGATTTATAAATTTGTAAAGGCTTAACATACTGCGCATAATTAAAAAAGTGCCTCGCAGTGCAATAAAAGTAATATGGTTTTCCTACCCCTAGAATGTTTTTTTATATGTTTAGAAGAATGTACATAGCTCTGTCTGGTCTCAGTGACGCTTGTTTTTAGCGAGCTACTACTTTAAACACGGTGTGCTTCAGATGTTCTTCTTCTTCAACCTTCAGGGAGTAAATTCATGGCGCTACTCAGGCCGGGTATAGGTACTACCTCGTTTTCAGTCGTTTCCAGCTTATCTCTCTCCCCCCCCCAATACAGCTTTGTGTAAAAAAAAATCTGACTTTGTGTAAACAGCCCCTACATGTACAGATTTATTCTTGTCACACTAAAATAAATTACTGCATTTGACTCAGGCAGCCTCAGACTTAATTCCAATTATGTATAGTCCAACAACAATTCTCTTAAATAAAGTGGTTAAAACTGAAAGTTAAAGATATGTGATACTCATAAAAAGCTTCGACTCGTCAAACTAATTAGTGAGCCAACATTGAAACACAACTGAACCTCTTTTAGACACAATTCCAGAAAAATAATGTTCATATTAAACAACACTATTTTCATAAAAATAATATTGCGAAGAGTGTAGTAAATATATTTAATATAATTAATATTTTTTATTTATCGAAAACACCCTAAAACATATTTAGGGTGTTATATACTCTCTTTTTGTCTCTCCTACAACGCTTTTCCTCTGCTACAGTGTCCATTGCGATCAATTAATTAAATTAAATCAATTAATCAATTACGCAAATTAGACGATGACGTCATTTGGTGACTTCTAGCGACTTTTAGGACAGCCAATAGCGACTTTCCTTCCTGAGGAGTTGGCAACACTGGAATCTAACGAAGACATCAGTGGCGTCTTTGCTGTCATGTTCCCTAGCTCTCAGATTCCAAGTCATTCACCTGTGGTGAAAATAAAAAAGCATACATTGCTTTGATTGCATACATTTGCTTTAACAGTCAAATAAATTGAGTATTTTCTTCGGCAGAAATGGTTATGACATTTTGGGGTCTTCATTTTTTCTTGATGAGGTCTTAAAATGTCTTAAAAAGCATTAATTTTGACTTTTAAAATGGTGCAGGAACCCTGTAGACCAACAAAGAAGAAGGTGGATGAGGTATTCAGGCCTGTGCTTACAGGCCACTGTAGTTCACTGGCAACCTCCAGAGGGGGAGGATATGAAGTGTTGCAATCTAAAATGTAACCACTTGATGTTGCTGTTTCTTCTTCAAAATCTCAAAATATTACACACTTAACCTTGAAGACATGGATATGTATGAAAATATACTGCAACAATTGAAATAATGGCTGGTACTAATGCTGTTGCACAGTGAGTCATTAAGGACTGACTCCGTCCAGGTGTCATTCTTTTTACTGCTGCGGATCAACTATCTGATATAATGAATGCTAATGCTAGTGCTTAGTCGATGCTGCACTTTTTGTTTTTACCATCGCGTTCTATTTTTATTGACTTTCTTGTGTCACTAAGTAGTTTATTTATTCATTAATTTGATTGCAAATGTTATTTATGAGTTCAGTATATCAACATGCCCCCCCCCCCCTCCCCCCCACACACACACACACACACTGAATACTTAATGTGCACAAAATACGTCCACCATCAAGAACGATGCAGTCCACTGAAAATGGTCTAAAACATTGACGTGCATCAGCGAACATGCCACCTCCTTAACGACCACTCCATTGTAGTGGAGTGTTGTAGTGGAGTGTTGTAATGAAGTAATAACTGTGTGCGACTGTGCTTATCAACGCCTTCGAAGCTACAAAGACAATAGCAATTGATGAGGCATCAAAACTGTGGTGTGTTTGGTTCAAGTGTATTACCGTTTCTAACGACTACCAGTAATTGGCCAGTAGAGGAGTTACTGAGTTACATTTTTACAAAAGAAAAATAGGTTAAAAAAAGAAAAAAAAAATGTAAAGCTGCAAGCAGCGTTGATGGGGCTGAGCCCGATCAGAATGTTCACTTCCAGTAAGTGCAAATTGGCATTTTCTTGGATTTTGAGCAAGCCCCCATGTTGACATCAGCATATTGTATCCGAACATATATACAGTGCAATTTGCATGTCTGTGTTAAACCTTATAGTGCTGCTGATGTTACTGTCAACTCTAAACATTTTGACTTGAGCTCAACAAAATTACCCTCATCATTTGCTTGTTTGTGCTTTGTATTTCAGTCATACCCTGTTTTGCTTTTGATTCCAATATTTAACTGTTTTTTTTTTCATTTTTAAGATAATTTATTCCTTTTTGCCCGATGTTTTGAACAGTAAGTCATGTTTCTCTCAGTGGCAATTCCACCTTGTGTCCACGTGTTTCCCTGAAGGTTGATTTTAAAAATATCCAATACCGTAAGACCAGGTATTAGATGCATGCGACTGTGAGAAGATTTTGAAGGTTTGTTCTCAAGTCACATGATCGATAAAAGCAACAATTTATGCCCTTCAGAATAAAGTCGTTTTTAAAATTGCAGAAAAACAAAACAAAAATATGAGGTTCCACTCCATACTCACTGCCATGGTGTGGACTTGGCCAGGTGCTTATTCCCCTGCATTATCCTGCAGCTGTGATTACTTCTTGCCTTCCTTAGCCCTAATGACAGTCGCTTTCAATTCGCACACAATTGGCAGACGATGATAACCCGTCGCAATTAGGATCCATGCTGTGGTCTATTGTGATGGGTCAGCAGCTGGAGCCTATTACAGTCTTGCACTGGGAAAATGTGTACCTAGCTTTAAGTAAAAATACCCTTTGCCTCTAACCTCTGCTAAAAAAAAAAAAAGTTTTGTTATTTTAAAAAAAAGACACATATTCACTTTCAGTTTATTTAATGGTGCTCCAGGTGTTTGTGGAATCAGAGTTAAAGTGGCCATGCATTGATCGTAAAGTTAAGTTTGATTCGTGACTCCCGCAATTGATGTGCCAAAGTGTCCTCGGGGCAGGCCGGACGCACGCCAATGGATTTCTTATTACCAGAAGCAAGGCCGGATAAACGAAAGGGAGTTGCATCAGCAAACACGCTGAATGCGAGAGTCAGTCTCTTGCCTCAGTGAAGCTGGCAAACAGAGCCCTGCCAAGTGTTTGGCTCGTGTGTACAAGTAAAACAGGTCGTGTGTTGGAATTCTACCTTCTGGCGGTAATGAAACTCACGTCGTTTTAATCGTTGGGACATAGAGACTGCAAGTATCTGAAGGACTTTGCTCGCCATTGACCCGTACATGGCAGCAGCCACTTCCTTTTATTTAGCAGGCCATCTATTTGACAAGCTGTTGTTTGTGTCTGGTTTTCTGCACTCGTCTTCTCAGAGAGCAAAGGACATAAGAATTAATTAAAGTTAATAACGGTAATATTGTCTCGCACCCTGCGGATTTGTTTATGTTCTGAAGAATATTACTTAAAAAAATAATGGGCATGTTTGCCTATATTGACTTCGCCGACGGGATAATTGAGTCAGGATATTATTAAAGTTTGCAATAAATGTTTAATTGCGTCTTTAATATGGCACTGATTTACAACTAATGCCCAGCAAAGAACAAACACTCTCGCAGGGAGCTGTGAAACTGATCTGAAAAACAAAGGAGTGATCTGAGAACAAACTCTGCACCTGGTTTCTCTGATGGCATTCTTTAACCGCAACCAAATTTCTTGATGTCTGCACCTGGAAATTTTACGGCAGACGTTTGTTGGTCCTACACCAGTGGTGGGCAAACTTTTTGATTGGTTGGGCCACAGTGGGTTCTAAAATGTGACACAGGTGCCTGCAGCAGGAGCAGATGGATGGAGTGTTTTGGTGACCCACCTCATAGGAGGAAAAAAATATATCATGGGATATGGAGAAAATGTGCTTCAATGTCGATTGAAATGAACAAAAGTGTTACAACAAAATGTGTTTCTTTGAAGCCTCACTGTATTTAGCTCTTTATTGAAATGACTCTTAAAACACAGGAAAAAAAACGGATGAAATACAGCTGTTTTATCACTTACTTACTATTAATATAATTTCTTCAAGTTGGGCGGGCCAGATTAAAAAGCTTAATGGGCCTCATATGGCCCCCAGGCCGTAGTTTTCCCATGCCTAGGCTACATCTTACAAACCTTATGCACGTCCCCTGTTTACACAAATATATATATCTCTCTGGTGAGCACTGTCCTTGTCCTTGTCCTTGTCCTTCATATCAGGCCATGCCATCATTCCCAAATACTACTATGTACCTGCTGATTTTGTGGAAGCGGAGCAGAACGTGCATGGAAGCCAGAAGCGTTTCCCCAGCAACTCTGGCCGTGATGGGAAGATCTTCCTGTGTGGTCAGGCTCTTTACAACATCGCCAAGCTACTGGGTATGTAGCACGATTCATGCCCAAAGTGTGTGTGGGTATGTGTGTGTTTTGTTTGTTCTGTGGTGTGACACAGTAGTTTTTGGAGTGCACTAATAATACAAAAATATCACCGTGGGCCCATTTTTAATAAGATTTGTTCCACTATGGGCATCATGAACCAAAAAAAAGATCTCAGTTCTTCCACTGCAAAAATAAAAACTCGAAATGTTATAAAGTTATTTTGTTCTTTGCTGAATTTGTCCACCAAGAAACTCATCCTTTTTGTGTGTCCTCTTGTCTTTTTCCCCATTTGATTTTTTTTTAAATTATTATTTGTTTTCCTCTTAGTGGACGAGCTGATCAGCCCGAAAGATATTGATCCAGTCCATCGCTATGTTCCCCGCCAGGACCAGCGCAACGTCAGCATGCGATACTCCAATCAGGTAGAGTGTAATGTGACTGTTGACTGTAACTCACTTTTTAACCTCACCTCTGTGTTCAGTCATCCACAATGTTCAGTCAGCACTGGTCTATAGTCAGCTGATTTTTGTGGGGTGTTTTTCACCACCGTAACGTTTTAGGATTTATGCGTTAAACCTTGGGAAAAAAAAGTGGGCAAACGCATTCAAACTGCGAGAAAAATAAGATTTTCTGTTTACAATCAGGAGTTCTCAAAATGACTAAGGCTGTCAGTGATGAGACGTTAGCCTCACAAACCTTCTGTCCCTTCCACTCATCCGAAGTCACCAAGCCGTAGTGCAATGCATTCAGCTAACATTAGTTGAGTTTACTCCACGCAAATTGCTTTACATTGTTAATAAGGACTTAAGAAAATGCAAAATAGCCTTATTTTATACATGCAATTCAAAGCGTGATTAATCGTGGTTAACTATTTAATGTCGGAGATTAATCTCGACTACAAAAATGTATAATTTCACAGCCTTAAAAAACAGCCTGCCATTCACCCAGACATGGTCCACCTTGCTGAGTCAATGAAACACAGTTCCCCTTGCCAAGCGCTAAAGGTCGAGTGAAAGATTTCAGCATTAGTGCAATAACTCACAGGAAATATACACATCAGCTGGGCACAAACCACTCGGTAGACACTTGAGTCTCCCTGACTGCAAAGATCACACCACATCCCAGTTCTTCTCAAACTCCCTGCAGTAAGCACACAGTTTGGTTTTGTGTTTTCGACAAAACCATTTCTAATGTTCCATGTAATTTGGGCTTAATGTTGCGTCGAGTGTTGTCTGGGTACCTTTAACGACATGCAATGCAAATAACAAGAAGTTTTGGAAATGATCACATTAAGAAAAACACAATAAATAAATAAACAACCTTTGTGCAGAATTTGACCGTTTCTTGATAGGACTTCTTTTGGAATTGTAGTTGTGATTGCAGTTTAGTTTACAGAGTTGTTTAATTTTTATTGTGAGAATATATTGTGCAAATTTGTTTCTATTTTTTTTTTTTCTTGTCCAGTTCAGTTCTGTTGATTGCACATAATTTCAGTATTTTACGTTGTAAACAAAAGTCGACTATTCATTCATATTGCTGCACACATAACAGTCAGCAGGTATTGATTTGCTGGTGTGCAGCGGTGGGAGTGGACTAACAAAGTCTATCGAAACATATTCAAATGACTCCCCGGGAGCCGGGATCATTTTAACAGCAGCTGCGGGGGGGTTTCGGATTTCGTAGGCCTCCCACCTGGCACACACGGCCTGCACTATAATCCAGCAAGACCCGTGAATGTCCACAAGAGTCACTGTTAGTGATGCAGGGAAATGACAAGTCATGCTCTCACATAGACATACAGACAGACAGACAGACAGACAGACACTCTTACACACACGACTAATAGAAAAGTTGTCGGCACTGCAGCAGGGTTGCTCTTTGCCAGTTGATTATGAGATTGCAGCCTTTTTCTAAATCTCGTTAGTTCTAGATGACTGTTTTTGATAGATGTGTCTGAAAAATTGACATCAGACAAATTAGACTGATTGGTTTTTTTTCTTATTATTTTTCTTCTATTTTTAGCCAGAACATGTAGGAATGAGAAAGTAACTTTGGGAGTGGCTGCAAAGTGAAAGCCAACACAGTGTTACCGCCTATGAACAGTCAGGGTTTGGTCTCCATAAAGGTAGATCCAGAAAGCCAGAAAGCCTTTCACCAAATCTCAAAGCATACCATCCAACGATGGAAGGAAGGAAAAGAAGGACTTCTCAGTCAAAGTGTCCTGGAGAATCACTGACAGAAAAACTACCAAATCCTGTCATATCTTAACTGTTTAGTCATTGAATCAGAGCGTAAAGACATAAAACTGTCCTTGTTTCCCCACATTGGTTTTGACTTTGGCAACAGGTTCACTGGTGCCTTCTTTTTTTTCTTCCATTGTCTCATCCAACTGCATAGAAACATAGTTAGAGGTTGATTTTGCAGGCCATGCCTTGAGGAACTGAGGTGGAAATTCTCCCTACAAAGTTTTATTTTATGAGCGAGAACAAATCTATCTGGGGGTTTTGTAGCTTGATTTAATGTCACTGCTTTCACTCTGCTCAGTACTGACTGCAGAATATGCTGAGGTTTTCACAAAGGGAGACTGAAAAAGAAATGTTCTATAGGCCATTTTGAAGTGACAGCCACACAATTCAGAGTGGGTAATATTTTCATGCAAAGGGAGGAGCGCACTCGCATAGCTAGCGACATCAAAAGCAGGCCCAGGTGGCACAGAAGCTAGCCTCAATTCTGACTCCTCCAAGAGTCGTTCGCGCTCAAGCAACACCTTTTTCTTTGAGTTTGAATTCATTCTGCTTTTTTTTTTTTACCTCTGGCTCCTTTTCATTAGCTGCTTTTTCTTTTTTTTTCTTTAACTCGATGGCAGTCTTGTCAACAATATAAAAACATATCCTAAACTCAAGGTATGCATGTTCTCTTCCGTCCCCTCGCAGTTGTTTGTATCTTCAAGATTGTTGATTGTAGATTAGTAATCACCAGACCTCTAGCTAAAGAATTGCCGAGGCCTAACTGTCCTGTGTGGGTTCTGTGTGCGACGGGGCTAAAAATGACAAATTTAGGAGTGATATGAAGGACATATTACCCTGACCTGGTATAACGGCTTTAGAACAAAAAATACCATATGTTAATTTATGTCCATCTAAAGCAATACAAATATTTAGGGCTCTCATGCACTGATCTAAAATGGTTCAGACAGCTACCATAGCCAGTGGAGTCAATTATGAGGATTGAAAAATGGAAAAACCAGATATCACTAGAGAAAAAGATTGGAAACAAAAGTGTATGACCAAGCTGGTGACCAGCATGAGGAGGAGATGCCAGGCTGTTGTGGCTGTGTATGGTTCTTCCACGCGCTACTGAGGCTCCTGTTTGTTAAATGCCAGTATGTTTTGTTTCTTCAAATTTCAATCTTCCAATCCACCAAACAAGAGCCAATAGTAGAATAAGCTCTTTGACTCAGCAGAGAAGATTTGTCACATTTTTCAGGGGTGCAACCCAGATACTTTGCTCTGCTGCTCACCCCACAATTGCATGTTCCTTACAAGTGTGGCCCCATTTAAACGGGGAATAAACAGGCTTTCCAACGATGTAAGATTTATTTCCAAGAAGCATTATTACAACAAAGAAATAATCTACCAATCACAAATGTCCTTACTTTTTGTGTTATGTTTAGATTGTGAGTGTGGGTTTGTTAAAACTTTTCTTTGAGTTCTCAAAACACAATTAAATAAAATAAAAAAATAAAAAACTCACTCCTGCATGCTTGTCCAACTCTGGCCCAAGCATTTTTAATATGAGATGTGAAAGATTCCCCTGCCTCAGTTCTGTTTATACTTGAGCTTTGCCTTGCTGCGCTGCTCCTGTATGCTTAAATTTAATCACAGTGCACCCGCAGCATCCTTTTTTATTATTATTATTATTATTATTTATTTATTTATTTTTTTACCTTGCCGATGGCCAGTAAGTCCCTCTGAGAAAAATTACCCCTAGAACACTTTCTGTACAAACAGAAGTGTTCTGAATAGGGATCACGTTAGAGTTTTGAGTGCATGGGATATTATAGAATTCAATTGTGTTGGCATTGGGTCAAATTCCTTCCATCCGTGAAACCTCAGAATGGTAATATGGATTAGAAAATGTCTCCAGGGCTTTTCATTGCAATAGTCGTAAACAGATAATGGGTGAGTTGTTCCCTATTCGGTTCCCTATTTTTCCCTTCAATTGCATTGGGCCGAATCTTGTCAAAGAAGAAACAGCATGAACATCCAGCATCCAGTATTGCTAGTATCAACAATTGAGGGTTTTGACGTCTCCCTGCTGGCAGGCAGTATGAACACACGTAGCATCAGGATGCTGTCAACTCTGCTTCTCCACCAATCCGCCGTCTGGACTGTGAACGTGGTGCGAGGAAGCCAGACTCCCCCTCAGGTTGCTGCATATTTTATTGAGATCCTTTTATCACAATAGCACTTTGTTGAAACTGGAGGTGTTGGCCGGGTGACAGCTCGCCATCAGCCGCGGCTTGCGAGGGCGGGAGGCATCGGCGCTGCGTGCAGCCAGTCAACAAGAACTCTGCGTGTTTAGTTTGATGTTTTCAGACTCTCTCGCCCTTCCAAATTAATGAAGTGCAGATGAGGGACAGAGCAGTGGTCCCCAACCACCGGACCGTGGACCGGTGCCGGCCCGTGGGTCATTTGGTAACGGGCCGCACAGAAAGAATAATTAACTTCTGTTAAATTAATCCTGTTTCATGTGAACAATTTTATTTTGAAAAATGACCGGATTCTCTCCGTTACGTCCATCTAACGCTCAACTCTTGACGCATGTCGAGGCGCTTGTCTCGGTCCTCTGATACGTTACCGCGAGATACCCACAAGCTAGCAAGCTAGCGAGCAACATGAGTGACGATCGCCATCTCCTCCACTCCCCTCCCCCCGTCAACGATCGCGAGTTCATGCCGGTCCGTGAAAATATTGTCTCACATTAAACCGGGTGCCGTGGTGCTAAAAAGGTTGGGGACCACTGATTTAGGAGTCTATAGACTGCCTTTAGTCATCTCACATGGGGGAAATTTACAGCAACAATGTATTGCAAAAGAAGAAACATTATTTGAATTAAAAAGAAAAAAATTAATAAAAATGAAAATATTTACCAGGAAAAACAAGATGTGTGCATCATATGGACAGTTGGATTATTTTGCAAGTTATCTACATTTTGACTTATAAATAAGTGTTTCATTGCGCCTTTTTGAAAATGTAAGTGGATGATAATAATAATGATGATAATGAAGGCTTAGAGTTTTCCGTCTGACTAACAGGATGAACTGGTGGAGTCTGCTGTGCAGTGTAATCACCCCCATGCCAGCGAGTGAGGGGGCCACACAGTCAGAGGAAAACGTTCAGCTTGTGAGGTTGCACAATAAGAGGAAGACATGCAGTTTGTGAAAAGCGATGATGATAAATGTGTCAACAGCAAAGTAACTTGCAATGAATATAAAAAAAAAAACTTATTTTTTTTGTCTCGCTGTTGGCTTGTGTACTCTGTCGCAGTGGGCAGAGTATTCTGTTATATATTGAGGAGAAGTCTTTGTAGGTCAAGCAGTTCTCTGCAATATGTTGATTGTTGCAGTTGCAGAGGATTTCTAAAGGCTTTGTGCGGCTCTATCCAACTACTTGAGCCCAGTTTCTCGCTCAGTCCACTATGACTCACATAAAAATTAGGACCTCATAGACGAATATACAGGTGCATCTCAAAAAATTTGAATATCATTGAAAAGTTAATTTATTTCAGTAATTACCTTCAAAAAAAAATGTCAACTCATATATCAAATAGATTCATGACACACAGAGTGAAATGTGTTCTTTTTTTCTTTTAATTTTGATGGTTATGGCTGACAGCTAATGAAAACCCAAAATTCAGTATCTCAGAAAATTTTAACATTGTGTACATCTCTGTGTCATGAGTCTACATAATACATACGTTTCACTTTTTGAATGGAATTACTGAAATAAATCAACTTTTCCATGATATTTAAATGTTTTTGACATGCACCAGGACCTTTTAGTGTGAAGTTTGCAACTCGCATGAACTCTAAATTGTCCTTGTTTGTGAGTGTGGATGCTGTTTTTTTTCTCTCCATCTCGACCCTGCTGTGAAGTGTAACCTTGCTTTTACTCCAGCGCTGACAGTTGGGAGAAGCTCGTGTTACTTTTACCACCACTTGAGGGTTTTGATGTTTCCCTGCCAGAAACCAGGAAGAACTCATTACAATGCAGTCGACTGCACCCTTCCATGAATTCTCTGGGATAATCTATCAAACCGTGCAAACTTTGAACCTTAAACTTGCGGTTGCAGTGGAAAAGCAGGAACTTTTTTTCTTTCCTGCACAAATGTGTAGGAATCCGCTGGCATTGGATCATTGTAATGGTTGAAAGAGATGGCGAGGATGCTGGCAGAATGTCCCAAGCAGCAAGTTATTTTAGATACAGATATCAGTTTGCCGACTATTCCACTTTGGCTTTGCAGGAACCTGCCAGTCGTTAAATGAAGAGGGGAAATTTGCAATGGTTGTTTGTTTGGTGCAGAATATAGAGTGTTTTTCCATATGGTGTGTGTACTTGCATGGGAAACATTTTCAATATAATCAGGTGCAGAGTACATTTGAGATACACTGATTTGAGGTCCATGGCAGAGAAGTTGCGCACAGTAAACGTGAGTCCTTCATTACTGGAGATTAAAAGCAGAAACACAGATATCATTCCCTAAATTAGGAAAATAGTGGGGAAATAGTGTTGTTGTTTTTAATACTCCTACCTGATATACCGCTTTTCTTTCTCACATTTCTTCCCATAGTTCGCCACAGACATAGAGGAGTTCAAGATTCCACCATTGTTATGCCTTAAGTATTTGGAGTTGGTGGCAAAATGTTGTAGTCCTGTTGTCTACTGGTAAAGAGAGAGAGAGTGTGTCTCAGAATAGAAAAAGATCAAATGTGATGCTGTAAGTGTGTATGTGTGTGCGCATGTGTGTGCGCGTGTGTGATGACTTTCACTCTTTTCTGTTTGTATCGCCACTAACATATCTTAAGTAACAACCATTCATTCATTCATTCTGGCTTTGTTACTCCACTGCAGATACAGTATAGTGTAGTATAGATGCCGTTACCTTCGTCCGCCTCCTCAAACTTGTATGTGACGCACAAACATTTTCAAATTCCGGTCTCCTCTGCAGCGAAATTCATTTTTGAAGCATCATATGCCATGGGCAATACAGTGCTTCAAAATACAGGCTAGCAAGTGTGTGTGTGTGTGTGTGTGCGTGCAAGCGTCCGTGTGTGTGTGTGTGTGTGTGTGTGTGTGTGTAGCAGCAGCAGCTGTCTCATTGCCTTTGCATCACCGATGTCCAGGGTTTGCTCTGCAGGCAGGGAAGGCACATGGGCGTGTAGGACTTTCACATGCAGTTAAGGCCTGATTCCTTTGCTCCCGTTTTCTCCCTTTCAGATTATTTTAATTTCCTGAAGAATTTGTATGCTGTGAAAGAGCCCATGTCTTTTGACATACAAAGTAACCACATTTCTCTACCCCTTTGTGTCGCAGTGGGTGTGGTTTTATAAAAAATATGCAATGAACTGGTGTGACCCTAATATTCATCTGGAGGTCCCTGCATAGATTTACTCAAGTTTACCTAACACTTACTGAAGCAGTAAGTACACACTGCCTGCACTGCATGTACACAAATTTACGAATTCAATAATGAAAAATCGGAAGGGTTTCACTAAAGAGCCTGAGCTTTCAGGGTGATGTGTGTAATATTTGAGATTTTGAAGAAGAAACAGCGACTTCACGTGGTTACATTTTAGATTGCAGCGTTATTTCACTCAACTCTTTCACCCTCCCTCTCCCGAGATTGCCAGTGAACTACGGTGGCCTGCCAGCACAAACCTGGATACCTCGCCCACTTTCATCTGCGTTGTTTTATCTGAAGACGCTTGTCCACCCTAAATACAAAATGTGCTGTCTGACAGCTGGATTGTCCACACCAGGCTTCCTTAGAAATATGGCGGTGCAAGATGGCAGCTAACTGGGAGCAAGACCCTTGATCTATGTATATTCTTACATAATAAATAAGAACAATTCTAAGGCTGGGAAAACCAAATTACTTTTATTGCACTGTGGGGATACACTTTTATTCACGTTAATGTGCTGTATGTTGAGCCTTTACCAATAAAAAAAAAAATATATATATATATATATAAATTAAGACAAATTTTACACACTGGACATTTAATTGAATGTTCCTTGACCCTAGCTAGTCTTTGAGCACCGTTAGCCGACAAACTAATTAATTGATGCCTTAACACCAGAGACTCCACTCCCTAGACTGGTTATGGCTAGTTGGTGGATAGGAAATAAAGAATGGAGTTGATAAGACCCAAGGTTGATGTGACATTGGAGAGGATTGTTGTTTGTTGATGCTATGAAGCCAAAAATCCCTTCCTATTCTAAATGTCAATGGGTTTTTTTTTGTTAACAGCAAATCTTCCAAATGGCCTCTTTATGTCTAATTTCATAAAACACTAGACAGGGGTTTAGTTTTCAAAGTTCTCTCTACCCTCTCCTAGTGTTTGTGTCAGAAGCCCTGACGAACGTCAACCATTTTACGGCCATATCAGCTTCCTTTTCTTAACCGTTTTAAATCACTGACTCAATACTGAGTATACGTCTGCTAAAAAGATGTTTGTGCCTGCTTCCACCCAAATGTTTTTAGGCGGCTATTTGTTGTGCTGCCACATCGCTTTAATACCTTTCCTACATAAATCCCATTGTGACTCCGCAACCTTCCAGTGCCCTGCAGGAAAAGTGACTCTGATGTGCTGGAGCTGACACTAGCAACACAATCTTGCACGTGAATGTGCACTGCACTGCCTTGTGTGTGTGTGTGTGTGTGTGTGGGTGTGTGTGTGTGTGTTTTTTTTCCTTTACTGGGCCAGTCTAAATTTAAAATATGATTGTACAGCAAATATCCACATTGTGCCCGGTTAACATGTTACATTAAATATGCATCGTGTGCACATCTCAGCAGGAAAATGTAGGAAATGTTGTTTCCATCAAGGACGAGCTTCCGCAGACTGCAAAAGTTGCGATCTGGTGAATGTGATGTTTATGCAACTTTAATGTACGGCCGAGTCTAATGTACATTGCCTTTTAAATAGCTTATGAACATATATAGAGCAAGGATATAGCAAGATGCATGTTACCCATTCACCACATGGAGGAAAGGCTATGGCACTGCACTGTGGCTCTGCTATGGTCCTCTTATATCAGATGTGGAGGCATGTTTTTGCTTTTTACACCGACAAGTACACATTTCTTGAAATGTAGCAGCCACCACAGTGCAGCAGGGGTTGACTGTGTTTTGTTTCTGCATGAGAGACGACGAGTTTCCGAGGCTGTGAGGGTGAGTCAGATCAAGCGCGCCCCGGGGAGCAGTGCATTACTTCCCAGTGCCAAATGTGCAATAATATGCGGCAGGCATTGCAACGAGGGGGATCTCCCGAGTTGTGAATAACTGTTAAAGCAAATTAGTTGGTAATGTCACACGCTTGCCTTTAATGTCACGCTGTTAATCCACTAAGCCATTGAGGCGAGCTCGCACACTCTACTTTTGTCCCTTTTGGCTTCCCTTTTTTTTTTAACATTTATTTTATCTGTCGGTTTTATTTTATTTTTTTTACTTTGGATGTGTTCCAAACAGAGGTAACTTTTACGATCTTAATATCACCTGATATGTATTTATTATGTTCCTCTGCAAGGGGGAACATTCACACCTCGATATAATAGGAATTGAAAAGGTAGGGTGAAAGGAGACCGAGTAAGAACGAAATATTCAATGAAAATCCTTGCCGTTAATGGAATAGAACACACTATTATCAAATCCCTTCTAACCGTCTGTCAATCTGGACGTAGCATATTGCAGTAATTCATAGACTTGGAAAACTATTTAGGGGGAAGAAGAAGTTTGCCTCTGCCTTGAGAAATTGGCAATGAAAAGCCGTCCATTTAGATCGACATGCAGGACATGATCTGCCTTTATGAGGTGAAGTCACTGATTGGTTAAACAGGGTGGCGCGTCCTCTTTGGCCAAAGAACCGAATGCAACCGTCTCCAAATTACAAACTGCACAGCTTGAGCACAACAACAAAGGCAGCTGCGGTAACAGTTTGGGGGATGAGTGGGAGCCCATGACGTGGATGACTTGAACATCTGTGTCGGCACGTGATGCCATGAGGGCTTCTTCAGCGACATCAGTGCTTATATAACAGTAAGGCTGCAGGTGACGGGCTGAGCCTGCCATGACACGACAGAAATTCTTTACTATGAGTGTTGTGTTTTGCTGTCTGCAGGGTCTCTCGTAGGGATTGCCGCTTTTGTCGACTCACCACACAATAAAGTATACGAAAAGTAGTACGATTAAAGACGAGTAGTAATAGTAATACGAATAAAGATCTTGAATCTTGAAGATCGATTTTTTTTCTTCTGCTATGTAGAAAAATTGTCTCAAATAATAAGTGCTTTATTGGGTCCTGTGAGGACTTGATAAACTGTTTAGAGAACATTGAACACAAATGTTTTGCTTTTCATTAAAACATACCAAAAAAAAAACAAAAAATAGCTCAGTTATACCTCTTGATGTTTGGCAACAACACAACTGGTCCTGTGTTCTGAATCTAAATATCTAAATAGTGTTATATTTTCATATCCTGATTCAGATGTACGAATGGATTTGGGTTTTGTTTTTTGTTTTGTTTTTCCAATTTAATTCCATCATTATTTGTCTCGTCATCGACTGTAAACAATGCTATGTCATCCATCTGAGATCAGTTTTTATGCGGATGATTAACTTCTCACACGTGGTTTTATGCCCCCTTCTTTACCATAATGTGTAAATGGACGAATTATGTCTCTGCCAACGAGTCAGGACAGATCCATTATCGCATCGGCGTCTTCCAATGGCTTGACCGTGATACCTTGTAAAACTGTGAAATATGGGAGGTCCCGTTGAGTCAGAACAGCAGAGCAGAGATATGAGGTCAGTGATAGGACACAACCGTAGACTTCCCACTGGTCCCTTCGCACCGTTTAAAGTCACTCTGAGGACTATGCAAAACACACACACACACACACACACACACACACACACGCAAAGAGAGTGTGTTAAATCAAGCTGTTAGCCAAATGGTTTGGAAATGAGCAGGAAATGTAGAGTCCAGCGGTCTGTGACAGTAAAAGCCCCAGAGAGATGGTTACTGACCACAACCTGCGGCCAGTGGACATCGCTCAGACACACACTTTACACACATTAAGTCCTGACACGGCACCCGTGCAAATGCCTCCACCGGTCACACTCACACATCATATGCACACGCTGCTTGAAGCCTCACAAGGTGCGTGCGTGAATGCGTGCGTGCTTGTGCGTGTGTGTGTGTGTGTGTGTCTCTCTGCACTTCCCAGATGCACTCGTGCCTCCCTGGCTGTTACAGACTGTTCTCTGTGCCAGGGGCCCCATTAGCCACGTCTGATGGGTTCGGTCCACCCTCTTTTCCCTTCTCTCCCTGTCAGCTCGCCCTGGTGTCCAGGGTCTCGCCGTTTACAGCTGGCATCACGGAGAATCGAAGAGAAGGCGCGCAACCTCGGGGAGGGAGGTGACAAGCAACAGCAAACAGCATTTCAACCCTCTCGTACTGAATTTGTACCAAGCTGCCACTTCAAAAAAAAAAAAAAAAAAGGCTTTCACGTCTCCTGGACAGAAAGCTGCATCAACTCCCGCTGCTGCAGGAGGCCTCATCATGTGGTGTGACTGAGGAAAACATCTGGCCGTTAATGAGCCGCTGTTGTGCATTAGCTGTTGTGCATGAGTCCAAGTCTGAGTGAGAGAATGGTTTGCATGGCCAGCCCTGCTTTGTTCGTCTCAGAGAGCCCATATTTGTATGCATTTCCAGATCTGTGTTTGTGTGTAGTGCCGGAAAAGTAATTTATGAATAGGATTCACGCACATCTACGTTTGCAGTGCATAATAGATATTTTGGAATCCGATCTAGCAAGGCCAGACTGACATAGTTTGGATATGGACAGAGGAGGGACAGTGAATGTGGAGGTGGAAGGCTGCAGAGGCATGAGGCAGGAGGCCTCGAGGAAGAGCACAGAGGAGTGCAGCAGGACATAAAGTTAGAAGGATGGAGGTACACTTTGAAGAAATACACCACAATCAGTGTGACGGAAAAGTAAAAGGTGTCCCTTTTTTTTCAAAAGTAATATATATATATGTATATATAATGTGTGTATATATATATGTATATATATATATATATATATATATGTATATATGTATATATAATGTGTGTGTGTATATATATATGTATATATATATATATATATGTGTATATATATATATATATATATATATATATATATATATATATATATATATATATATATATATATATATATATATATATATATATGTATATACATATATATATATATACATATATATATACATATATATGTATCTGTATGTGTGTGTGTGTGTGTGTGTGTGTGTGTGTATAATATATATACAGGTACTACCCGAAAAATTAGAATATCAAATAAAAGTTGTTTTATTTTGGCAATTTAACATAAAAGATGAAACCAACAAATTTTATTGAGCCATTACACGCAAATTGACATATATATACACTATTATTCGGCAACTATTAGTGTGCACAATTATTATGCAACTAAATGAAAAGCAAAGATTTTCACATCTTACTTGTTTATTTTTACCTGTTAAAGTGAGGATAATAAAAAAAAAACTCAAAATTAACAAATAAACATTTCAGAAATAAAAAAAAATTTGAAAAAATTAAAATAATAATAAAAAAAACAAAACCCAGTCACCAGTATAGCCACCCTTCTTTTCAATAACATTCACAAGCCTTCCATTCGCGGAGTTAGTCAGTTTCTTGATCTGGTCACAATCAACTTTTTGTGCAGCCGCCGAAACACTGTTCAGAGAGGTGTACTGTTTACCTTTACTGTAAATTTCCTGCTTAAGAAGGGCCCAAAAGTTCTCAATAGGGTTTAAGTCTTGGTGAAAAGGGGGGCCATGTCATTAGTTTTTCATCTTTAAGGCCTTTACTGGCCAGCCACGCAGTGGAATACTTTGATGCATGTGATGGAGCATTGTCTTGCTTAAAAATCAAAGTCTTCTTGAAAGATGCAGACTTTTTCCTGTACCACTGCTTGAAGAAAGTGTCTTCTAAAAATTGGCAGTAGGTCTGAGAGTTGATTTTGAGTCCATTTTCAACCCAAAAAGGTCCAACTAGCTCATCTTTAACAATACCTGCCCATACCAGTACCCTTCCCCCATCTTGCTGGCATCTGAGTCGAAGTGGAACTCTGTAGCCATTACTGATCCAAACACAGGCCCATCCATCTGGTCCATCAGTCCACAAAGCCTTTGAAGAATCTGTCTTCAGATATTTCTTGGCCCATTCTTGACGTTTAAACTTGTGTGTCTTGTTCAGAGGTGGTCGGGTTTCAGCCTTTCTTACCTTGGCCATGTCTCTGAGAACTAAATACCTTGTACTTCTTGACACTCCAGGTAGGTTGCAGTTGTGAAATATTGCAGAACTGGAGGATAATGGGTTCCTGGTGGCTTCAAGTTTGTTTCTTCTCAATTTTTTGCGGTTAATTTGCATCTTTTCTTCTCGACACGTTTCTCGCAACCCTGTTTACCATTTGCTACAAAACGTTTGATGGTTCTGTGATCACGCCCCAATATTTTAGATATTTCAAGTGTGCTGCATCCCTCTGAAAGACTTTTTTACAATTTTTGACTTTTCAGAGTCAGCCAAATCCCTTTTTTGGCCCATTTTTCCTGAGGAGAAGAATCTAACTAATAATTATGCACACCTTGATAAAGGGCGTTGACCTCCTTAGGCCACACCCTCCCTCGTTACACAAATACACATCATCTAATATGCATTATATCCTCTTAGCATTCAAGTTTATACAGCTTGGGGTTGGAAATTAAGGATAAAATGATGATTTAGTCAAAATAGTCACTTGCCTAATAATTGTGCACACAGTGTATATGTGTATGTATATATATATATATATATATATATATATATATATATATATATGTGTGTGTGTGTGTGTGTGTGTGTGTGTGTGTGTGTGTGTGTGTGTGTGTGCGCGCAGGCCACTGTAGTTCACTGGCGAACTCTGGAGGGAGGGAGAGAGAGATCTGAAATGTAACCACTTGATGTTGCTGTTACTTTTTCAAAAACTCAAAATATTACACACCTAACTTTTAGGGGGACATGCGAGAAGAGAAGAAGATTTGCCATACGGTCTCAGGGCAGCATTGCGCGACACAATCACACACTTCAGCCCCTTACTTTACTAATATTACACTGAAACACCTTACATCTCACCCATAGAATTCAATTTGTCTGCCAATTATGTGTTATATATTATGTGTTGTATATTTTCACTTTGAGTGACACTAACCTGCAATTGGAATTGTAAATTTTTCACTGTGTAACCACAGCTGAAAATGAATTGCATGCAGAATGAAATGAACGCTGAGAAAGGACGTGCTTCGTCTAGGAAGAGAGGATTTATTTCCACATCTTCAAAGATGAGACGAGGAGGACTTGGCTAACGAGACGTTGGCTCGCCGGGGCGGTGCGATGTGATTTCATTTGCAGAGCAAACATCAGCAGGAAACATTGTACTAAATGTAATCCGCGCGTCATAACCAGGGATTATTGTTCTGCGCAAATAGCTCTGAAAGCCTTTTCATCTGCGAAACGTGGTTGTGGACATTTAGGTTTTTTTTTAGGAATCCAATTCCTCTGATTACAGTTATTGTGCTCTGAGGAAATACAGATAGAAACAGGAGTGCGGTTTCAACGAGGCCCACAAGCATCTGTTACCGCATCTAATTGAGCTGCTATTTCCTCACTGTGACTGTTAAACACAAAGCGCTCCGGCTGGAAACATACAGAGTGTGAAGCAGATTCTTGGTCTCACTTCTGACGGAACCCAACGCGTCTTTTATCCCTACCTACGGGTTCACTACCTTGAGCTTCAAAAGCACGTGGAGGACACTCATTGACATGCAGGAAACACAGAATCAGTCCATCAATAGTTTTTCTTAAAGCTCTCAGAGGTTGTGCCAGCATCACTAAAAAGCCAGTCTATGGACTAAAGGTATAAAATGAGTAAACATTCCACACGTCTCGGCTGCGTCTGTGGCCTTGGCACCACAGCCAAGCTGTTGACAACTGGCTGACACGTCCCCCTGTCAGCACTCTTTGTTTTTCCTTCGGTAATTACAGTTACATCTGTCTAAGTCAGTGCGTGTCCTGCATGTCCAAGGTGAACAGTTGGCGCCTTATCACGGCTCCCTTGTTCTTTGTGTATTCGGCCATATCGACTTTGTCCACTGTCTCTGTCGAAGATGCCAAAGCAATAACAACAAACAGTAGCTAGAGAAGAAAGACGTCTGGAGGTGGACAGTGATGATGGTTTCTTTACTAACCAAGACCCAGAACTGTATTTATTTTTTGCTGAAATCAAGTAAGTTACTACTACTGGGGTGTATCACTCCGCCCTGTGGTTTATTCACTGATGGTTTAGTCAAACAAGTATTTTATAACGTATATTCTTCATGTTCATGCTTAATGTGACGTAATGTTCCACAAATATTCATCATTATTTTATGGTGTGGTGAACGTGCAGGTCACAACTTGTTCAAGACAGCGTTTAGGAGTTGTTGGATTGTGTATTTGGTGAGTTCTGAGGGAGGGAATTTTCTCTTGTTATTTTATTATTTGTCCAAATTTAATCAGTTTAAAAACACACAGCTAAATGGGCAGCTTTAAAAAGTAAATAGATAAATGAATAAATGTGCATTATTTAGAAAATTAAGTTAATCCGTCCTTCATCACCACCCAATTTCCTTAAAACGGCAATAGTATTTTCCGGCCCTTTGGTGTAGCCTGGACAATTAGCTGCACTCATTGGCAGCATGGAAAGTTTTTTTTTTTCCAGATTTTTTCTTAACCATGTCGGCACCTTCACTCTAAATTGTTCATAGGTGTGAATGTGAGTGTGAATGGTTGTTTGTCTCTATGTGGCCCTGCGATGAACTGGCGACTTGTCCAGGGTGTCACCCTGCCTTCGCCCTAAGACAGCTGGGATAGGCTCCAGCAGACCCCCGTGACCCTGAGCTCAGGAAGAAGCGGGTATAGAAACTGAATGAATGAACGTCGGCACCTACAAAAGAGGAAAAAAAAACAACCTCCAGAGATACAAGCACAGTGGAAGAAAAAAGTTCACCCAGCTGAGCCCATTAGAGTTTGATGAGTATGAGTGGCTCCGTGCCTGCGTGTCATCATGCAAAGGTGTCAGTGCCCCCTGCAGGGCCCAGTAATCAGGACACTTACCCCCCCCCCCCCCCCCCCCCCCGCCCCACCCCCACCCCCATCGAACCCTCCGGTTCTACAGGCGTGCCATCAAAAGGGGGGGGCTGCTGCTCTCGCACGCCGAGGCTCGCATCAATTGATTTTTTCTTCTCCTTCTCCTGGTTGGCTCATGAGTATGCTCCAACATATTTCTAAGCGGGGTTGCGGGGGGGCGGGGCGGGGAGCAAAGTGTGGCTTTCTCAGCCCCCGCCGCCTCCACAATTACATCGGCCGGCGGCGTGCAATCCAATTCTTCACTCGGTTCTCCTCTGCTGAAGTGATTCCCCTCTGCTGCGCCCTCCACACTCGCCTTTCTCCTCCATGTTGTTGGACTGAAAGCGTTTACTCAAATCCAGACACCGTCACACCTTCTCCGTCCTCCTCCTCCTCCTCCTCCACCCTCGCTGCGGCTGTGGCTGATTCTTGTCACGGCTCTGCCATTACTACCAACACATGGCCTTTAAAAAGATCCAACTAGGAAAATGAACGTGAGATACATTTTTTTTCCTCCCCCCTCCTGCAGCCCAGATATAAAATGACTTAGCATTTCTTTCATGTGCCCCCTTTTTCTCCACCCAACATATTTCTGCTAAACCCCTGAGACTTTGAAACACCCTCATCAAAAATACGAATCTCTGAGCTGCGCTGTGACCAGTGTGCCGTGGATGAAGCAGGGCCCAGAGTTATTCATCTGTGCAGGGACATAAAAAGAAGGGATTATATTCCACTCAAATAGTTTCTTATATTTTGGTGGCACATAAATCCCCATCCCCACTTGCTCTTTAACTTTACAGAAGTCTTTGAGTGTTTTTATTTCTTTTTCAGAATTAAAGTTACGTGAAGCGCCTGCATGTGCTCCGCTTTGCCATTTAACAACCTTGGAGGGCTCCGACTGGAAGGCCGTCACCGAGCCCCAATAACTTCTGCTTAGTCTCTTTCCTCAATAAAAGTAACTATTAAGACAGATATATTGGTTATATGCTGGGTAAGTGTGCCCAGCTTACCCCATTATTTATCAAACATGTCATCAAGCATGTCATCCAATAATGCTCCTGCGTTGCATTAGATCAGGGGTCTGGTGGGGCCACAACAGCTTCTAAAATTTGACAGAGCGTTGGATGGAGTGATTTGGTGACCCAACTCATAGGAGAAAAAAGAAATATGATGGGATATGTAGAAAAACAATAAACAAGGTTTATTTTGTAAAAAACCCTCCGAGTTTGACCTGTACAGGCCTCACAAAGCAACCCCCCTCAATCCTCCCCTCCTCTTCCCTTCTGATTGGCCAGCTGCTCACTGCTCGTAGTAGCGAGTGGGAACGAAGGCGACTAGCGCTCATGCAGTGGTGCCTCGTCTGCAAACATATACATATTTATATTTGTATATGCCATATACTTTTGCATGTTTTTCTATATTTCTTCATTTGAATTATTATTTATTTATTTATCTGTATCTACTTTTTGAGAGCTCTGTAGGTATTTGGTTGTTCACCCTGCAACTCACTCCTGCCTGTCTGACACTATGACTACTTCTCTCTCTCTCTCTCTCTCTCCACATTTTTTGCATTTCCTTTTCACCTCAACTGGTCAAAGCAGTTGAGCGCCCTCTGGAGTCTGGATCTGTTGTAGGTTTCTTCCTACACAGGAGTTTCTCCTGGCCACTGTCTCACTTTGCTTGCTCAGTTGGTTTTCCTCTGATTTGCACAAAGACGCTTTGCGACATCTTTGGATGTGATTTAGCACTGTACAAATAAAAGTTGATTGACTCAGTTGAAAATAAGTTCGACTTCTGACGTCGACGTAAGTCCAGCAGAATCTGAGCGGCTCGTTTCAGAGCAGTAACAAGGAAAAAGCCAGACCATCGAGAAATGCGCAAGTGGTCATTTTTAGTACTTGGCGTGCTAGCTGGCACGTCCATACCGCTGGAAGGAGCCCCTTTAAGAATTCATAGAAATGAGTTTTAGATATTACCCATTTTTTTCATTTGTATGAAAATGAAAGCAAATTTGCTGAACAATAAGGAGATGAACAACGCTTTGCAATTGACTCCAACATGAAGAAGTTCACCTGTTCAGCTGGATTCTTTCCTCACAGGGAGACACTGTGTCTCCAGTATCCCAGAAATCACACCTTTTTTCCTTTTCTTCCAGAGATCAGTAGCACTTCCTCTCTGCCTTCATGAGTTCCTTTGAACAGAAGTGATTCAAGTACTAATATTTTTTTCCTTACGGGAGTAGTTACATCAATAATGTAAAGTAATAACCCCACACCTGCAAACACACTGCCACGTCTTCTTGTTTTCACTCATTGTTTTTTCCTGTAGCTGATTTACATTTGTCATATGACACACGCAAGAGAGACAGTGAGGAATGGCAGTGGAGGAAATTGAAAATAAATAAGGCAGGGATGCAAAAAAATGAGCCTTAAACTTTGCAGGGAGTGACAGTGAGGGCGAGAAAGAGAGAGAGAGAGAGAGAGAGAGAGAGAGAGAGAGAGAGAGAGAGAGAGAGAGAGAGAGGTGTATTTCCATGACAGTTTCAGCACAACTCGACTCGCCTTCGTTCGTTTTCCATTACAATTGAGTAGCAGCTCAACCTGGACGGAGTCGTCAGTGCAAGACGGCCTGAAAGTCCCTCGGCGTCACGTCTAACAATCCTACAGTAGTGGTTCTCAACTGGTGGAGTCTCAGGACACGCACCATTTTTTTTTTCCTGCATCATGAAGTCGCGACCTAAATTTATTCCACAAAAATAAAAACGCTAGCGCACTTCCTATCATGTCTTGTAAATTGATTATTGAAAATGATTGAATTGAATTGTGTGTCCTGCACAATAAACGCCCAATATTTTCTCTCTCTTATACAGCTACATACAGTATTTGCTTGCTGTTATTAACTCGCCAAGTGTCACACAAAGAAAACAGGTTTTGAGCTTTTGTGAAGATGATTCCAAGCTCTTTAAAACCGACTGGTTTGCTCGACAGATCCGTTTTATTGAACTTGGTGATGTGCTTCTTTCATTTCACATTTCAGTCATAAACCAGTGCCTGAAGTGTGTACACATCTGCAGTAAATGGATTATTAGAAAGAAAACAAACAAACATCAATGCAGCCCTCCATCCCTGGCACGTCCTTCTGTTTCATCTGCTGCACCCCCACTTTCCATCTCTTCCATATCCGCTCCCCGATCCTGTTCCCTGCATTTCTGGGATGCTGGTATTTCGGGGACCAGGGTGGCTCGCCAGAGATTGAAAGAAACTCAGAAATTGACGACTTATCTCAGGGCTGCAGGCAAAAGCAGCGAAAGTCTCTTGTGATGGAAAGAGAGGGAGACAGTTAGCAATACTGGCAAAAATGGAGATCAACTCAAAGGTGATAAAATATTAGCTGTGATCTTCGCCTTTGCTAATCATATATTGCATATCTTATTTATTGGGACTGATGTTTACTTGTGTGATGTTCATGTGTTTTGCATGTGACACTGAAAAAGACAAAATAATAAATAGAAGCTGGAAGCGTTTTATTTATTTATTTGAGAACCGGTCCAGACCAGTCTTGCTTGGCAACCGACTGCAGCTACTAAGTGCTGATTTGTTACTTTGCAGGTGCAGACTTATTATGGGGCAATATTGTCTGGCAGCTGCGACATTTTAATTGAGATGTGGCTACAGAAAAATGTCTTTTTGGCACACATGTATCCCAAATTGACAGTTAGGTGAAAACACACTCACATTTAAATGTTTACTGCTGATCAAACATTTTTGCCAGGTGAGGTTTTCACCCCTAGCAGTCAGTGCAGATGAGTGCCCTCCGGAGTCTGGGTCTGCTTGAGGTTTCTTCCCCACTGGGGAGAGTTTGCTGCCCCTGTTGCGTCTTTCCTGCTCTGGAGGAATCTGTTGGTTTTCTCCTTCAGTTTGGGCCAAGCTACAAATACCAGTTGAGCTACAAATACAAGTTGGTTGATGGCTAGATTGAGGTACTTTTAACTGGAAAAGATGAGAATTTGATTGACTCGGCTTGCAGTTGTCACAGAAGGTGTTTTTCTTTTTGTATAATTCAAGAATTCAAATTTCACAGGTCCACAGTGGCACCACTTTTTTTTATTGATCAATTTTCTTCTGACCTGACAGAGTTAACCTGTGGGGTCCCACAGGGATCAGTCCTTGGCCCTCTACTGTTTTTGCTTTACATGACTCCTCTTGGTCAGCTTATCAGTGAGTTCAGTGATGTTGCTTATCATCTATATGTTGATGATGTTCAGCTTTACTGCTCCTTCAAGCAAACTGAGCTTCACAAATTAGACAACTTAATTACCTGCTTGACTGCCATCAAAACCTGGTTAAATAATAATCACCTTCAACTGAACTCTGCAAAAACTGAAACATTAATTATTGCTCCAGACATGGCCCTTCCTCTAATAAAGCGGCACTTCGGCCAGTTAGGCCTCTCTGCTAAACCTAGCTTACGTTCTAGGGCTATTGTGTAGTTACTTGCTCCTGTGCCGTTGTGTGCTCCCTGTTTGTCATTTATGTATTTTATCATTGCTGTACAGCACTTTGTGATTTTATCTGTGAAAAATTCTCTATTAGTAACATGTACTTACTTACTTACTTACTTACTTACTTACTTTAATCACACAGGTGTGTTTACACTGTGGCTTCAAGCACTGCACCTCATTAGTATAATATATTTCAGTTGGTCAAAAAAGTTGAGTGTTTAATAGAAAAAGGGTTTTATAACCCAACATGAAATGTCTGTGTAATGTTGTTGGGTCTGTGTTGTATGTGTGGTCGGCAGAAAAACTATGGACTATGGTAGTTTATTGCAAAGTTGTTTATTTTTGCTTATTTTTCCCTTTTAAAATGATGCTACTTTTGTAAAGAACATGCATTTCGAGCAGCAGGGCTCAGTGTGTGGGTTTGTTCCCATGAAAAAGGCCAAATTGTCATTGCCAGTGCAAAACAACTTATGCAACATTTTATGCAGCAGCATAAGACAAGCTAATAGCCCTCTGTCTATATCAGTTTGGCTGGGAGACCTAAGGAACAGACTTCAGGTCATAATCAGTGCAACAAGGATTTTGGCTGGTAATGCCAACAGGGGTGGAGAGAAGAGACGGTTCCATTAATCCATGGAAAATACTGATTATGGCTCAGGAAACAGATGGCTGGTGGATGAAATTGGTCGTGATGGACTTCTAGGGACCAAGACGCTGGTCCAACTAAGCAAGAACACAGCTGTTCCACGTGGTGAAGACTAGACAGCGGGTGTAGATCACTGAAGGTGGACCTGACAGTTGACAGAGACAGACAGAACAGGTAACTGATGCCTACTGGCAGAACTGTTTTTCAGGGGTTGCATCAGGACGATCAATATCTGACACCGAGTTAGAGGCAACACACCCAGCCAGGCCTTCATTCCACACTTTGAGACCGTTCTACGTTCACTTCCCTTCCCGCTTTGAAATATGTAGTAGGTACAGCAATAACAATATAATTCCAATGCTGAGCCCAAGCTAAATGTAAAGTTCAAAATTACAAACTTTATCTGACTACACTTTTATTGAGCAGCCAGTTACATTTTTAGCTGGCACCGTTAATGTTAACTTCACGTCGTATATTGAGGCATCAGTGCTAGCACATTTCACACCTTATGTTTCTCCATAAAACCTTTTAATGCTCATTAAGAAAAAATTTACATGAGAAATTTTATGGAAACAGCATAATTCTTAACAACGTCCTCTAGTTCGCAATGTTTGCCTGAGATTGTTTCTGACTGTTTATATTTTTTCAGAATCAAATAAGATTTGTTGGTAACTGTGTTGGCGTTGCAGGCAGAGATTTGGAGACATAAGTGCTCCACAGTCTCATGTGCAAAAGAAACAAACAAACAAAAATCTGTCTTCATTGACAGAAATAGTATTTTCTGATAATCTCTCTCAGTTGTAATACGCGTTTATTTCTGCTTCTTCTAATAGACATTTGGCCTCACAACATGTAATGTAGCCTCACTAATTATTGCACTACTTTAACTAAAAGTTAAAACGGAAGGATTTTTGATCAGACTTTTTTTTTTGTGTGTGCTTGTCCAAATGTGCCACCCTGACCTCAAGCGCACTCTTTGCTACTTGCAACCTATTTTTCTGAAATATGCCACCTGCAGGCATTTTAGGTTGATTGCAAACACACCATTGAACTGTTATTTGCTCTGTTACACTCAGTCCCTGAATAAATGAATATCAACTCTGTGTTTGAGGCAAATCTCTGTGGCTAGCGGCGCTGCCCTTTATTTATGCTGTTTTCGTTCTGGACCTCCTGCTTCAACCAACAGATCCCAGGTTTTTGCTTGATAGAAACTCTGCTTCTGCTGTCAACACTGCCACGTGTGCAGTGTTAATGTCCCTGCCTGCCGAGTGAGCTGGGGCTCATTGCACAAAAGTAGGATAAGGGATAAAGCCGGGATATCTTGGCTATCCTGGCTCAACTTATCCGCGATCCGGTTGCACAGACGTTACCATGGAGATGTTTTCCGTGGAGTGAACCTGCTCCAGACCAGGCTAACTTCCAGAATCTATATAATCTCATCCCCTAGCTCAGTCAGCAGTCGCCACAAATGGAAACCAATAGTTATTCCACTGGCCACTGCACATTGTTAACACATTTAACTAGACCCACTGTCAGTATTATTTAATAATTTGTGATGATTCATTATAGGTAAATGTTTTTTTTTAGAAATGACGTTTAGATGATGTTGCAGTCATAATTCATTACATCATAGCTCATAAGTAAAATATCCATATAAAATATCCCTTCATCTCTTATACCAATGTACAATCAGATTATTCTCAAATGGAAATCTGCACATCTGCAATCAGTTTCCCCTACAGTTTCAATTTATTCATAATCAGAGCATGACTACATTTTCAGTGATGCTAATTAATTCATTAACTATTTGGATTGTAATTGCCAATGGTTTCATCGAGGTGTATTTATGCACGACCTATGCCATGGTGAATTAGTGAATCTGAACTCGACAATATGGTCAGTAGAAGGTAGATGAGATGCGTGCATGCACTGGTACATTTCACCTGGCTTGTTGAACCCGTATCTTCTTAACCTTGGTTGCTTTTTGTGCAACCAATGAGGCCTTGACACTCGTGTTGGATTGGTTGAACTCAACTTAGTTATTGATCGTGGATAGATCATATTTTCGTGCAATGGGCCCGTGGATTCCCTCTGGCATGAATATCTTTAGTTCCGTGTGTTGTTTATTTTCATTGTGAATATCGTTAGGACAGAATCTTGAATTGGAGGCTGAATCATCAAGCTGTGTGACCAGCAGGCTGACTTAACTGGCTAAAGAAAGAAGCTATTTCATGAAAAACTAAAGCCATTTATATTATGTTTATTTGTCTTTGCTTGAAGGAGAGCTGATGCAAAAATTCAAAAAATTCAACCCCAACTGAATTTGTTGAAAACACATCCTGGTGTAACGCTGTTAAATGTTAAATCTTGTGCTCTATGATATTGGTTTGGTTTGTGTTCATTCTTTTGATGGGCACAGAGCTCATATTGGAATCATATATTTCAAGATGAAAAAGGCTTATTGTCTCGTAGTTTGAGTTCAATGCTGTTGTTCTTGGAGGGCTACAGCTCTAGCTGCATTTAAAAATGTATGAAACTTACCACTATCGCTGTCACACCGGACACGTGTTCCATCCGGCTAAATGAATATATTTAAAGCGGACGGTGAGACAGTGGCTGTAAGAATCTCTGGAAGCACTCTCATCGTCCTTCCCTCATTTGAACAGTCATGCTGCCATGGTTGCAGTTAATGCTTGCAGCTGAAATTACATCCTTCTTTTGTCCTCCTCCTCTCCTCTCCTCTCCTCTCCTTGCCAAATGCTGCTCCTGCTCATCAGCTATCACTAATGAGAAAGCTTCAGTACATTATTTTAGAAGCCTTTGCTCACAGTTTATCAGGAGAGATGTGTTCAGACATCTGGTCCGGTCTCCTTTTTACCTTGTGATTTATGGTAAGGAGATGGTTGGCTAAAACCAGCTCCTATCTACCGAGCAAAATGCCTCCTAGGCTTTTTTTCCCCCCCGTGTGTTAATGCATGCGTGTTTGTGTTGTGTTTTTGTCTGCTTTCTCATGTTTATTTGTGTTGTGTTCCCTGGCACTGCAAAATGGTTCAAAATCTAAGAACTGCTGCATGCCAGTGTCAGTGTGGCTAAATATGCTAAAGTGTTGACTGTCCTATGTATATGCTTGTTCTTATCAGTGTGTGTGTGTGTGTGTGTGTGTGTGTGTGTGTGTGTGTGTGTGTGTGTGTGTGTGTGTGTGTGCACGTGTGCGCATGCGCATGCATTTCCACAATGAGAACAAGATGAAAGGCCGTTGCTCCTGTGAGTCAGAAGCCGCTACCTGCGTTTTAATGGCCCTGAATAGACTGTCACTCACTCAGTGCACTGAAGATGATCATCTCTGCAAACAATTTACTGGGCTGCACGGTGTACATACACGGATACACACATGCAATCTCATAAATAAGAAGTACACACAGCCCTTCTGCAAGTCTACAAGAAAATGAAAGGCACTTTACCCAAGCGGAAATAGAATAAAACTAGCTTTGTTTATGAAAAACAAACAAACCTATGAGACAGAAGGAATCATGAGCAATGGAACCAAGCAGTTACGTAATAACACACAATGACTGTTTATTTACATAAAAAATTCAGGTGAAATGCTCAGAGATACAAATGTGCATAAAATAAACTTCACACACAGTGAAATGACCCTGTTAGACTGTTAGACCCTGTTTGAATCCATGTTTCCTTTGTTATTATGATGTGTGGTGAATTTAAGTTCTCCTTGAGAGATACTGTAGCTATTGTCTATCAGCAACCTACTCAATGGTTTTGGTATAACCTGAATGTTATTTAACAGAATGTAGTCCCTAGCCTAGTGAACATTCATATGATGATTAAACATACACAAGCGCTGAAAGAAGTGGAGGCCAGAACCTGGAACTGAATTGGGTCAAAACAGTCAAGTCAGTTCTGGGACATAACCTACTGTGTGCTGAGCGTGTGAGAATATAAACAATACGTTCATTTTCTGAACTGTGGAGTAGGAGGCCTTGTGAACTACATCATTACTGACTTTAACAATGGCAGTTATACGGTCAACAGTGCTTCTGCAGAGTATAGACTGAAAACAGTGACCGTCTGAAAGGGGGACCATACCTTCTCAAAAAATTAACAACAGCATTGACCTCAATGGCATCCTGACGGCTGAGGTAGAAGCTCCATGCTCACATCAGATAAGAATGGATGGAGCTCTTACCAGTAAATCCATTTTGCATGTCATCAAAGGAAGACTTTTAGATCAGATACTCCACGTTGATGGAAAAAGCTCCAGGCATGGGAACGTTTTTGTAAGAAGTATCACAACGACTGCGCACAAGAAAACAGACACCTCGAGACGGGGTCAAAATCAAAGGCACGGTCGGGACGAAAAGGAGGCACTAGACTTAATTGGAGAGGACGGAGCGTGTCGAGCAGAGTTTTGGGCGAGGCGCCTTGCATCATCAGTGTCCTCATGGTTCAGTTTATGTGTAGATCTGCAGGCAAGTGCTGTGGCGGTTGTTCGCAAAGCAGGCACCACAACAAAACTTCTCTTGCTGAGAGAGAGTCTGGATTTCCAAACATTATCGTCTGGGTGGTAAGGCAGCAGAGCAAATACTGTAAGTCATCTTGCTGGATATGTCTGTGAAGGTTCTTAGTCGACTAGGTTCTCTTAAAGGTTAGAAGTTAGAAGGGTTAAGTTGAGGCAACCAGACTGGTTTTGCGATCTTCAAGGTTGGAGGTAGGCCTAAAGACTGTGGGTCCCTCCTACTGGCAAAGCTGTTGATTATGCTAATAGGGTAAAACCCATGTGAGTCATACCCATAAATACATTAACAAAACTGTATACTGTCAGTTGAATAGAAGTCATTTGGTTTCCTACCCTTAGAACAGTTCCCATATGTATAAGAATATACATTGAGCAATCAGGGTCTTGCTGCTAGGTAGCTGCCATCTTGCGCCACCATCTTTTTAAGGATGTCTGTCTGACAGTGCCCTGAATACCAAGCATACTGTCAGGTGGGCTACCTTAAATTTCGGGCTTCCTTAAAAAAATGTACACGCTGAACCTTTTAATTCATCTAGGGAGAATCCTTAAGGTTGCATTGTATCAAGCTGTCAAAGGCCTCTGTTCAGGGAGGGTCATTCTAGGTGGACATAGATGGCCGCGTTCACTCCTCTCTCAAACTGTCTTCTCTGTATAAAATGTGTACATTTGAGTCCTCAGAGGAGCGGCCTTTCTCCTGTTGGATAATGCCAGGCACTGGGAGACGTGGGCTAATCTAGACCAGAAGCGGGTCAGAATCCTTCGAGCCGGAGATTGTTTCCCCCAATCCCAAACGAGCCAGCGAGCGAACGTGTTCGTGTTATGAAGTGATCTTCCCAGTGGAGGCAGCGGTTAGTGAAGCGTATGCACGGAAGAAGGCCGATATGTTGAAGCAGAGCACCAGGGTTTGAGTTCAACATTGTCCCAAAAGGTTGGAGTGGCTTTTTGGGGGACCACATCTGAATCGCTGAAGGCTTCAGTAAATGAGAGTGACCTTAATGTTGCTGTCATGGGAAGCACTGCATGAATTTTTACTTGGCTAAAAGGTCCCCAGTGGCTCTCCTAAAAGCAGGAATATTGGGCCACATTTTTTTTTTGTTTTAAAAAAGCTATTATTCATCATTTATTAAGTCTGACCACAACGTGAGTGCGTACTGCTGGTGTAACAATGGGCTCTTTTTAGTAACAGACGAAAGAATGCCACTACTACTTTCCCAAGTTCTCCTTTTGTATTATTACTTTCTGTCAAAGAATGCCAAGATCTTTCTTTATTTAGTGTCAGACATGCTTACAATTTACATTTTATTCTGCACTACTTTACTACTTTTTAACTGTCACAGTAAGGAACATACTGAATTTAAGTGTAATCGTGATGCAAATGATTCCCAGCACTTTTATTCTTCATAAAGGTCACCAGAGACAATGACACAGTGCAGCAATCATTTCACATTTCAGCACATTTTAAAATGTGTCTGGGCCCAAACCCTTTCGTCTCACTTGAATATGGGCCATGAATCTTTAAACACAGATCACAAATAAGACTTTTCATCCCCTGAGATGCTAAAATGCAGTCATCAAGCAGTAAAGCAGTGTTGCGCACTAAATGTACAGTGTGCACATTGGACAGTTCAGCTGATAACAGTTGCCATAAAGGTTGCATTGAATAAAAAGAAATAAAAAGGTTTTCTTGACAAAACATTACAAATGTTGCCAGTAATGGGCATCTGAATACTGTAATTATTATTTTAAACCTTGAACTTGTCGATCATTTAACAAGGCGAGACACAATTGAAAAGCCACACACTGAGCATGAACATCTAAATCTGTTTAATCTTTACAGACGGACACACGTAAATTTATTTCTTGTTTTAATTCCCATTAAGAGGACTGGAGCAGTGCCTAAAACCGATCTTTCTGTCTTATGTCTTCTAACAGGGTCCCATAGAAAATGATGTCGTAATTCATGTGGCCCTGATAGCAGAGAGTCAGAGGTAATGTATGTCCTTCACTGCATGCTCTTTCATTATTTGCAGGTTATTTACAGGTTGCCTTTCCGCCTGAGCTCTGAGTGCTGTAACTGTGATGAGCTCACAGAGCGGGCGCCCGGCCTGACCCCTGTCGTCACGTGTCCTCGTTTGTCACTGTATGTGAGGGCACCTAAGCAAACGCGCCGTGGCCTTTGCTGATCTGCAGCTTCACTTAGTGCTGCTCTCAAGGCCCCGTCAACTCTCCACATATTTCCGTCCTCCGCTCATCACTGGTTCACTCACAGGGGTCAGAACGTTGCGATAGATTAAGCTGCACAAACCTGTTACAGATAATATTTTTCACTACTTGTCATTTGAAGAGTCAAAAAAAACAACGCCCGTGTTGAAGATGGGCTATGGAGTGTATGAATTATTTACTGTGTGTGTGTGTGTGTGTAGACTGCAAGTATTTCTGAACACCTATGGCATTCAGACCCAGACGCCCCAGCAGGTGGAGCCTATCCAGATTTGGCCCCAGAAGGAACTGGTTAAGGTAACAAACATGTTTTGATTTGTCCCATTGATTGATGCATGTATCAATTTTAATGTTGATGATAATAATAATAATAATAATAATAATAATAATAATAATAATAATAAAATAAAATAAAATAAAATAAAATAAAATAAAATAAAATAAAATAAAATAAAATAATAAAATAATAATAATAATGATAATGATGATGTATTATGGGCCTGGTTTACTAAAATCCTGAAGAGTGCATGCAAAATATATTGCATCTGTTGTTGGTTTGAGTGCTGCAGACACAAATTATTCCAGGTGCAAAAGTGACGGAACCGTCCTATTTAAATTTTAATGAGCCCCAAACAGCTCATGACAAATGGCTTTGAATCAGATCACCAGTGTTTTCCAGCCCAAACCTAAGGTTTTCTCACATGTGGCCAATGTTTTGCACGAAGCTGTGCTAGCTAATGTCTGCTTATGTGTATCATTATAAAATATGAAGAAATAGAATTATACCATTAGTAATTACTTTGTTCTGCTTTAAAATGAATAAGCCTAATGGTTGAGTCATCATTTTGTTACTGTTACAAATTGGAGATGCTTGGATAAGGGAGGTCTCCAGATTTGCTTCAAGAGTGTGCTATGCTGTTAAAAAGAGAGATGTGATTTGTAAATTTAAAGTGGTTTGTTTTCACTCAAATACTTTGAGGTCACAGCAAGCAGATGATTTCCTTGTCTTGACAGAAAAGAGTTCTACTTTGCAGCTGCATGTATTTCCATTAACTTGAAGTCTACAAACATCTGTTGAATGGCATGTGTTAATCATGGAAGCTCATAGACCCTGCTGCTGGATCATAGTAGATGACCTGCTTTTTGGAGTTGAATTCCACGTGGCTAAAAGCCAGTGCTACCTATTGGAGGAGGACCATTGTCCACCGGTGCCGTGGAACCTCTGCATGTTCTTTGTTCCAAGCTCCCAGAGAGCCAAGATACCCTTTTGCATAAATGCACCATTGACATTGCAGACCCCTCATTATAGCAAAAGGCTTTCTTCTTCTCCTAATTTATGCTACTGAAGAAAAATTGTGAGTTCTGTACTCTGTTCAATTTAAGGAGCCTGAATTCTATTCCAAAAGCCTCGATCCTTCCCCGTGCTGCGGGGTTGCCGATATCCTTAACAAATAACAAAGGTAAAATAATTCTTGTCACTAGACCTCAATGATAATGGCAATGTTCCCTCCATATTCTTCAATGGCAAGGTGTAACAGTCTTGCAATTTGGGCTGTCTCTGGCTTCAAGAACGTTGACAGGGTTTTTGGCACTAGCCTTTGCACCAGGGCATGCCAGAGGCACAACAATATACCCTTATTTGAATGAATGGTTGGCCATTTAAATAATTCAGCAACGGCTACAAAGAAAGCAACACAGCCATTTACCCTGGCCGTGTGTATCGGGTTGGCCACACAGTTAATAGTACAACAAATGATCTGCCCTTGGTGCTCACTGATGATGAAGGCCTTGTTCAGAGATACACGGTAGTGATTCTGCAGCTTCAAGGTAACAATGGTCTAGTATAGTCTCTCACTCTGATAAAAATTTGGACTTCAGTAACCATGGTGGTTTCGTGAGAAGTACTCTCATTGAGTGGTAGGGGCGATAGCAAAGATCTGACACGGTGTGGCAACAAAGAGCTGTCAGGGGCTGGTGAAATTTGAATTGTTCTAGTCCCTCAAACAGTGGTTTATTTATATCTATATTATGAGAGCTTTGTTTGTATTTGGTTGTTCACCCTGCAACTGTCTGCCACCCCTCAGATCAGATGGATGTTATTTTCTGCTTGGTACAACACTTAGACTATGGACCTTTTGGAATGCACCATTTTGTTCTACACTATTTAATGGATCAGCGTTCCTAGACCAGATGTTCGGGCTTTGACCAAATGCTGTTCTCTATGCTTTGCCCATCAACAATGGTCTTATTCCAGCAAGGTGAACACAGGTTGATAGGGACTAGTAGTGCCTTACATATCAAGTTTCACTCCGCGAGGAATTCGACATCACCATGGCTGCTATGAAAGGGGTTCCTCTACATTATTAGGATAGGATATGGTATAGCTTTAAGGACCACTGCCGATTCTACATGTTGAATGTGTCACAACATCATGGAATGGCGGGACCCTTTGGTCCAGCCAGTTCAACACACCAGGAGCAGTGGGGGGAGTTCCAGGGCGCCCAAACAGCTGGTTAGCAGGGTGCCGGCTAAGCTATGTGGCTTTGGGCCTGCTCTCCCCGCCGACCTTAAGTGTCTATTATGTACTTAAAATTGGAGAGGGTCTCAGATGGAAGGGTGTGGCAGGCATGTGGACAGAGACTCTCATCCAAAGTCCTAAAGGAGATGTCAGTGGGTAACTGACCACTAGGAAGCCAAGGGCAGAACTTGACCGAGGGCGCCTGTAAAAGTTCCATTCCCTGGCCGACACTACTTTGCAATTTGCAGATTGTGAAGGTTAGTGTAGTCTATCAGATCGATGAACCCTTTTTGGTCATGGTGAATTATATCTGTTGTGGGTTTTTTTCTAGTCGTCTAGTTATGGCTTTACAATTAATTTTAAGATCTGTATTGATTAGCAATATGGATGGAAGCAGTGGGTCCTTATCAGGCTCCAGTACAAGACAGACGTTGGCAGAAAATCGTGTTTGAAATGTTTCACATAATGTGAGACTTATCTGTATCTAGGTGAGTGACCTAGTAGTCCAGCCTTTTTGAAGCTGATGGGAAATCCATTTCTTTGACACTGACTGCCCTGCTACTCCACCTTTGCTCCCATAGTGTCCATCAGTCAAACTCCATGCTGTCTCTTCTTAGTTCCATCCTCCAGTATAATTTGCAGTCTGACAAGTCTTTTGTCTTCCTTTTGTCACTTCCATCGTCACTCACTTGTGCCTCACCTGTCATATTTATTACATGGCATCTTTTCTCCATGCCACAGTCTATAAACAAGTGATTTCTCCTATCATGCTTTCTTAGTCAGCTGTATTTCCACTTGGAACCTTTCTACTCTCTGTCATCTGTTGCTATATCAGTCACATCCATTTCTCTCAGCTCATTATCCCCTGTAGGCCCACACCCTGCCCCACCCCTCATATATCCTGTACACCAAACAACTCTCCCCTCCGGGTCTATCATCATGCTTTGAACTGTCATACCTGCTACTTTTCACTTTTTTCTTCCATGCCTTTTTCTGCTACCTGCCGCTCCGCCTCTCAGATGGATATGCAATTCTGAGTTAGAGCGTGTGCACTGTGCAGAATATTAAATCCAAAAGCCCAGCCAGACACTCCTTCCTTCGACAGAATCTGTTTATCTCAGAGTCGCCAACATCCCCAATGCTGCAGGCTATTTTGGCTCACTTCACCTTGTCCCTCACAGCCATTTGATTGTGTTGCAAACAGCTGCCTTATGATGGCAGAGTGGCAATTACATTTTGCAAAGTGTTATTCCCACCTGTACACCCTAAAGCTTATCCACTTGGATGTTATTGCATTATTCCCCCATAGATAGCCCTTCTTTTATGTTTGTTTCTTCTGCTTTAATCACCAGATAGCTAGCATAAGCATTGTTATGAATAACTTTGTTGTTGGGTTTCTTGTTGTTTTTGTAAAAAGACTACAATAGAGCCGGATTGACTAAAGGTGACAGAAACTTTGTTATATCAAAGGTCAAAGGTTTGACCTTTGACCAAAATTTGTAGGTTCCGGTACTATAAAAGAAGGACAGTAAAACCGGATAAAAGCAACACATAGAAACCATGAGCAGTTCAACAGTCAAAACTAGTGACCACAAGATGGCAAAAAGACATTAAAGTGCATTGGCACATATGTAATTTGCATGTAGTGGTTCTCCTTATTTAGTCATTGTGTTAAAAAGTGTAGTTTAGGAAGACTGGGGAGAATAGGGGGCGGGTTATAGTCAGTCGGTTATTGCAGGAAGGGAGTTCACTGACCTCATCGCTTCAGGGAAGAAGCTGGATTTCTGCTTTCTTTGTTTTTGCTGTTTTCTTCTCAGCCTCCTGCCAGAGGGATGTAGGGAGGGTGGGTCGGAGGCATCAGTTGGTGATCTTCTGTGCCAACTTCACCACCCTTTGCAGAGCCCTCCAGCCTGTTCCCATACCAGACTGTGATACAAGATGTGAGGATGCTCTCCACATCAGATCTGTAAAAGGCAGTCAGGATGGCCGCACTGAAGCCAGCATGTCTCAGCTTCCTCAAGTCGAGGCGTTGGTGGGCCTTTTTCTTGACGTGCAGTGAAAGTGGTCCTGGTGAGGTTGTGTGCATTGTGCACCCCTAGATATTTAAAAAAGGGACCGCTTTCACAGTAGCTCCTCCGATGATGATGGTGGAACGGGGAGGACATTGTTTGAAGATGTCGAGCTTGGCTCTCCCCCCAAAAGGTCAGATATAAGGTAGACATCGGCGCACAGACCAACACCATTATAGTCAACATCTTCCAGATGCTCTTCAAGGACATTGTGGGAAAACCAGTGACACACAAGCTCACAGACCATGGACAATTACTTATTGTTGATGGAAAATGTAAGCAAAAGTACTGACACAAAACAGTACACTACTGATACTTGCTATGAAAACAAGCTATGACCTGAACCTAGTCAAAATAGTGATTGTTGTGTCTGAGAAGAGAGGAAAAAATGGACGGTAACTGTCTGAGAATAATGGAGGGGTACACAAATGTATTCAGGGCATAGGTATATTGCAACGTTTTGTGTGGACCCTGAAATCACACCTGTAGATTACCCACCACACAGGATCCCTATAGCTCTACAAAGCCACCTTAAAGATGAGCTAGTGAACAGTATGGAAAATAACAACATTATCTGTAAAGTTGCTGGGCCCACTGGCTGGGTGAATGCACTGGTCATTGTGGCAGACAGACTCAGGAAATTTGAGGGTGTGCCTTGATCACAGGGCCCTCAACAAGGCTACACTAATGCCTCATTAACCCCTACGTACTTTAGTTGACATCGCGATAAAACTCGCCGGAGCGAGATACTTCAGCGGCCGGCTAGGTCAAGCTATCGGGCCATAAAACTGAATCCTGAGTCTTCAATGTTAACAACGTTTAAAACCATGTTTGCCAGGTAGCAATTACTCAAACTGTCCTGCAGGATCAAGTGAGCACAGGATGAGTTCCAGCAGAGTTTGAACAAGATGTATGAGGGCCTCAGAAGTGCAGTAGCCCTTGTCAATGATGTGCGGGTGTTCGGCAAACCAGGCAGGACCATGACCAACACCTCACAGCCATTCGGTGTGAGATTAAACCGTGACCAAAGTCAGATCAATGAGTCAGAGTTCACGTAATTTGGCCACACATTCTCACGAAGGCATAAAACCTGTTCCACAGAAAGTCAATGGCATACAGGTGATGCAGCCACCACGGAACATGGCAGAGTTGGAGACTGTTCTCGGAATGATAAACTATCTGACCTGATATGCCCTGCATCTGTCATAGATCAATGCATGTCTCCAAACTATTAACATGACAATGAGTTTGTGTGGGACGCCAACTGCGACAGAGCATTCAAAAGAATGAATGACCTGATAACCCAACAGCCAGGCCCAGTACTGTCGTACCTTGACCATGAGAAAGAGCTACAGCTACAAATGCACACATTTAAAAGTGGCCTTGATGCAGTCATGCCTCAGTGCAGTAAGCTATTTGATACGTATCCAAGTATCCAAGAGAACTATGCAGATAGAGAAGGAGCTGTATGCTATATTGTGTAGCTGCAAATGTTTTCACGAGTATATTTATGGCTGCAAGGTTGTTGTCTAGTCAGACCACAAACCTTTGGAGCCGATACTCAAGAAACCACTGGCAGCCGCCCCACTAAGGTTTCAGAGAATGATACTGCAACTCCAGAGGTACGTCATCAAAATTGTTCACCGGCCTGGGAAATACATACCTGTGTCTGACACACTGTCACAGAAATCCATAGAGTACCATGACAGAGCCCTGCATGAAGGGATGGAGGCCCAGGTGTACACAGTTATCAACAGTGTTTCTGTGAGTAACCAGAGACTTTCAGAAATAAGACAAGGGACAAGCTAAGACCCACAGCTCACTGTCCTGAGAAAAGCCACACTGGATGGCTGACCTGACGCAAGGTCACATTGCCCACTTGGCATTCAAAAGTTCTGGAATTACAGAGACAAAATCTCAGAAATTGATGGCTTCATGTTCATGGGATCATCATCCCCTGTATACTCAGGGTGAACATGATAGAGCACATCCACTCAAGCCCAACGGGTGTGGAAAAAGAAAATACAGAGCAAGACCGCTTCTCTTCTGGCCCAGCTTTGGGAAAGGAGATCAAGGAGTGGAAGCCTTCAGCATATGTCAAGAGCGACTCAATGCAAACCCACACCTTTTGACCTGGAACCTTAAGAGACGAAACCGTCATTGTGGATTACGACAGCTGGAAAGATTATACAACTGTACCTCAGCAGCTGTTATCTCCAAGCTCAAGTCCACCTTTGCTAAGCACGGAATTGCTGACCATGATCAGCGATAATGGGCCATGTTACAGCTCCAGTGAGTTCCAATGCTATGCAAAGTCATAAGGTTTCACAGACACAACGGCCTCGCAGAGAAGTATGTTCAGATAGTCAAGCGTACACTAGACAAAGCCAAAGCGGAAAACAAAGACCCTACCTCAGTCTGCTAGAGTTTCACAACATGCCAGTAGGTAGACAACCTGACTCACCAGCGCAGCTTCTCATGAGCTAGAGACTACGTTCGATCCATCCTGGAACAGCCAAGCATCTGCAGCCGCAAGTCAATCTGCAGCCGGCAGTTCAATAGCGGATAGAGCTCTGTGAACGACGGCAGCAGGTGTATTTCGACAGGTGTGTCAGACCTCTACCCCACCTACCTGTTGGCACGCCAAGCTGTTTTCACCAACAAGATGGTTCCTGGACACCTGCAACAGTGACACAACATGCACACAAAGACCAGAGCTACCTAGCTACATCACCACCTGAGGAGGTCAGACCTTGCGACAGTCAGTGCCTATTGGACTTTTGTCTGGAAAGTCATCCTACCTCTTATATGGGATCAACCGTCTTTTCTTTTAAAGAAGGGATTTCATTGACTGGAATGAATGTTGTAGTCCCGCGAGACTTCGGGATGGGAGTTCAGGAGACAGAAGATCCGAGATGGCGGAATAAACATGCTAGCTCAGAAAACATGTTTTGTATGTATTATTAATTCATTAATGTGATTATAGCTGACCAAAGGGCAAAATAATACAGGCCACCAATATTAAGGGACAATGATTAATAAATACTCTGAGCCAAATATTTGCAAGTGTAAAACTGTAACAACAAATACAGCTAGCTGAAAGTGGCAACAGCTTCCTACAGAAAACACCATTGCTGGGACATTGTCTTTTCAGGAGTTCAAGTAGATTCCCCCTTTTTATGCACTGCTTTTCTCGCACTTGCTCTGCAGACTCACATCGCTAGAGAGTCACTGTGCAGCACCATAAAGCAGACCAAGTCAATTGATTTTAGTTTGCTATCATGTTTGTTATCCTAGTTTAGTTGCCCTTTTTTTATTATTATATCCTTCTATAAATGAAGCCAATTTTGCTTTTTGATAAACAAAGAAAAGCAATGACAAACACTTTGTGTCTTCAAATCTAAATCCTCTCTTGATGTTATTCCAACATATTATGCCTTTTTTCTTCCATGAATGTCCCGTCTGCACATTCAAGAACCAATTGATGACTGTGTTTGCTCTGACAATAACTGCGTTATGCTTATTATTTCACAAGCTGTTGCACTTATTTAGTGAGCCGCAGCAGCAGCAATAAAAAGGCGCAGGATTGCTCTCCTGTCTCTGCCTCTATGGAATTGAGGTGAAACCTACGTATTTATGTATTGAATTTTTTCTACAATTGTCAGTAAATGCTACTTTCTCACACCTCCTCGCTACTGTAGAAATGTAAAACGCGTCTTTTAAATGCAACTTTCTTTCTTTTTTTTTTCTTTTCAAATTATCTCTCCCACCTGGCAGGCTCTGCTGTTTTTGTGCTCCGGTTGGTAGAAATGTGAGGGAATGAAAGGACGCTTTGAGACGCTGGTTGTGCATTGCTGTTCTTCATTGGTATTCTGCACACAGGAAGCGTTGGGTGCAGAGGGTTTCTTTTGTTGTTTCAAGCACCCATGGTCCTACTCCTTCACTTTCAATCATTGTCTGTTGAGGCAAATGATTTCCACTGGCATTTATTACCATCTTATTTATATATACTGGACCTATTTCCCCGTGTTTTGCTATATACGTTTTTAATTTGCTCACTCCTTGCTTCCTGTTGGTAAACGCAGCTCAGCTCAGCCTTGTCACAACTGTAAGGAGTAGCACAGCACCACCCTTTGGCAAATGACGCAAAATGCAGCTGTTACAGCAGAACGCAGCGCAGAAGGGCTTGATGGATAATTTGCCTGATGTGCGTGTGTGGGTGTACTGGTGCCATCCCAATGTGATTTGCACACGCGCAGAATACATGGGATGCAAGAAGTCACCAGTAGGTCATTCACTTCAAAGGGGTACAGTTGGATCATTTGTTCGTGAAAAGGGTTTTATTTGCATAATGTCAGTGAATTCTCTGGAATCCCCACGCTTCTAACATTTCAAAATTAATGTTTATTGGCGACAGCCGTGACCTTTTCCTTTTCTTTGTTTTAATGAACTGAGAAACCAAAACAGAAGGAAAATGCCCATTAGTGCAGCACCTGCCACCATCAAACATGACTTGCCTCTGTTTTTCTTACGCAGCTGCAGACACAGTATGTTACACCAGTTTTAAGGCCTCAATTGGAATAAAGGCTGCATTTGTACAAGTTTGCGACTGCATAATCAGCCAAAGGAAAATCCAAATGAACTCTGCAAGAGAACATCAACTCGACTGTTTTAACTCACTCTTAGAATTTCTGTTGAGCCGAGTAGATGTGAATCCTGACCTCAGACAGCCTGAGTTCACGTTTGTAGCTGAAAGTAATGTGAGATCTTTCCTCTATTGCAGGCATGTTGTGTGAGCTGAGCTCCTTGAGCTGCTTCATCACAATATCTGGCTTCAGACCAGGCATTCAAACTTGCGCTCTATCATGACCTCTTTGCTTTACAGAAACACTGGAAGACTTTACAGTGCAGCAGTATTGTGCAGAGACATTTTACAATGATTTTAACATTATTCTGCAACTCTGTAAAAAGGATAGTCTCCTTTATCTCTAATATGATTTTAATACAAAATGGATTCATATGTCAACTTTCTATTTTTAAACACTGATTGTTGAGCTTGACTTTTTTCAAAAACATATTGTGTCAATAATATATCATTGGTACATTATCTAGTACACCTCCTATGGCATTTAATGATAAAATAAAATACTCAATGGAGCTTCATGTAGCTGTTCATTCCAGCCCTGTTGTGTCTTGGACTTTACCTTCAAGGTCACAAATTGTGTAATGTAACAAAGCTGGTGTTACCTCAGTCATTATGTGAACGCTGAAAAGAAGAACCTACATCAGTCAGAACTGGCTAATCCGCTTTCACTTGATTCTGTCTGAAAAGAAGCAGGATGCGGTCTCTGAAATTAAATGTAAAAAATAGTCACATATGATGATGCTGTGATTCAGCCTCTTGTTGTTTTTCTGTCTTCTTATTTACAAGGTACTTGGGAAAAATCTGAATCTTCTGTTTCATTAATAGAGTTTCATATATATATTTACTGTAGATAGATAGATAGACAGATAGATAGATAGATAGATAGATAGATAGATGCGCGCGCGCGCGCGCACAACACACACACACACACACACACACACACACACATATAACAGCCTGATCTGGGGAGCTCTGTCAGGGACCTGCTTGCCACTGTCTCTTCCTGCAGTAGACAACAGTAGCAGCAGCTCCGGCACCCTGGGGTGTGCTCGGGTTCACTGAGCACGCCCCAGATGGCAGTGCGGGGACCTCTCATTAGCAACATGTCTCATAACTTTATGACTTAATATCAGTGGGCGGCTCTCCCGCGCGGCGGTAATTTCAGTTTATGGCTTTCGACAACAGAAACATCTCAGCGGGACACCCCGATGATGGACCAGCTCTTTCATTACGCCGCACAGCGGCTTTCCGCCGCGTGACATTTGAAATCAAACGGGGTATTTATAATCTCAAAGGAAAACTAATACCATCAGAGGGAAACGTCTGACAACAGTGAGGCTGTCACAACAGAAAGGCGGGCAGAAGGATTGTGCATATTGTGTGACCGCGTGAATGTGTGTGTGTGTGTGTGTGTGTGTGTGTGTGTGTGTGTGTGTGTGTGTGTGTGTGTGTGTGTGTGTATCTGTGCAGGCATACCGTTTCTTAGCCATCAACAAGAAGCTGGGGCTGAGTGGGCGACCAGAGAGACCAGTGGGCTGCATTGGGACTTGCAAGGTATGGAACCACCATTAGAAAGAAAACACCCACACACACACACACACATACATACATAACACTACTATCTCACACGCAGGCACGCGTGCGCCCACACACACGCACACAACTGCACTATGCATTGCCTTGCTGCGCAGGTCATGCGTAACGCACTTTCCATATATTGGTCTGCATAAATTTGCCGAAGCACCCAAGAGGCCAAGAGGTCGACTGCAGCTCACAAACTAAACATAAAGAGAAAATATATATATATATATATATATATATATATATATATATATATCTGACCTCCCAATAACCTTTTTCTTTTCCGCTTGTACAGTATGAGGGACTGCTCATTGGATGTTGCCTATTATAAAGTTTCATCACATTTTTTTTTTTTAAATCCACTGACTTTAAGCAGCCTCTTTTTTCTGTATTTCCCAGAACGTGTGTGTGTGTGTGTGTGTGTGTGTGTGTGTGTTTGTGTGTGTGTGTGTGTGTGTGTGTGTTCAGGCAGCCTTTAAATCTAACATTGATGTTGTTGCAGTTTTCTCCCCCCCGAATGAAGGTCGTAGCGCCACCAAATGATGGCTGCCTTTCCACGCCATGGCAAACAAATGAATCACGGCTCCCGATGCTCCACCAAGACTGTATTACAATGGAGCGTTTATGGGGGGGAGAGGCAGACTGCCAGAGGGCATAATCATCATCACTGTGTCTTTATGTGCGCGTGTGTGTGTGCGTGTGTGTGTGTGTGTGTATGTGGGACACAGCTTTGCGCCAGCTGCATGTGTCTTATGAGGACTCTGTGTGGCTTCCACGTGTCCCTTCTGTCCTCAGATTGATGGGTTGCTTCGCGCAATGTCCACAACAATGTGGCTCCATCTCCCGCTGCGCATTATAATGTGTGTGTGTGTGTGTGTGTGTCTCCTCGCTTGTTTGTTTACTCAGATCTACCGTATCCTGGGGAAGACGGTGGTGTGCTACCCCATCGTCTTCGACCTGAGCGACTTTTACCTGTCCCAAGATGTCATGCTGCTGATCGATGACATAAAGGTAAGGCAAGGTTACAGTGCTTTGGCCACCGCCGACCACTGCAAGTCCTCCTAGTCGCCCACGGGAAGAATGTGGTCCCTCTGGTCTGGGTGCAGGGGTGGGTAAACTTTTTGACTGGTGGGGCCACACGGGTTCTAAAATTTGACAGAGGAGCAGGAGCAGATAGATGGAGTGTTTTTGTGACCCATGTAAACAAGTGCTTTCATGTCAATTGAAAATGAGCAAAATCGGTGTCTTTGAAGCCCCACAGTATTTAGCTCTTTATTGAAATGACTCTTAAAACACTCAAACACAAAAGAATGACTGAACAAAAAGACTGAAGCAATACAACTATTTTATGACTTGCTAACTATTAGTATTATATCTTGAATTTTGACGGGCCGTATTAGAAACCTTAACGGGCCACGTATGGCCCCCGGGGCCGTAGTTTCCACACCTGGTCTAGCGTGTGCGAGATGGAAAAGATCTGCTCGTTTGCTTCCTGATGTTCGCTGTACTCCAGAGGCATTATGGCTTTGACATTGAAGTTAATTAATTAATCCACCAACCTGATTACTCACAAAAGTTACTTGTCATTTAATATTAAAAAAAAAAGAAAAAAGAAAAAGCCTAACAAGCCTTACAAAACCCCACAAAACCTATTTCTTGCTTCAAAGTGGTTGTTTATTGGATTAGTGTCTTTGCAGTGTTGCACATGGTGAGCAGCAGTATAAGTCACATTCAGTTCAGTGTGAACCAACAGTCACTGAACATTCTGTCAGCTGCCGCAATTCAGTTATGATATCTGTTGAAGACTGATTTTGACCCTTTAAAAAAAAACATGTGTAGGTATCAAATTCCCCAGCTGAGCATTTCCTCAACAAAGCCGCTGCTGGATATGATCTGAATGAAGTGAACGCTTCCTCTGTGATACGGTGCTAGGAGCTTAAAACACTGTCAGAAAGAGACGTCAACGTTATCTCACACTATGACTTTCAAAAACCAAACAAAACCAGAGAAGTGACAGTTGACGTGCGTGTATCTGCGTGTGTGTGTGTGTGTTCAGAACGCCCTGCAGTTTATCAAGCAGTGCTGGAAGATGCAGGGACGTCCCCTCTTCCTGGTTCTCATCCGCGAGGATAACATCAAGTAAGAAAGAACCCTCAATCGAAAGCTCCTTCCATCTTTGCTCTGTCTGTCCCTGTCCTCTCACATCACTCTCCCATCTTCACTCTCAAACTCAGCGTCTTGTTCTTTGACACTGAATCAAAAAAACAAGATCCCCCTCCTTCCAGAAAAACAAAAACCCACGCAATTTTTTTCAATTCATTTTTAGTGCACTTATATACCATTGAGGTGCATTTGTACTTGGCAATTGTAATTGGCAGAAACAGTTTCTAACTTCACTAACTTCACTAACTCCACGGAGCGCATTATCCAGAAGCATCCAGAACATGCTAGCGGTGCTGAACCGCGCACTGCACTGCAGAGGTCAAAGGATCCTTGTCCGCTAATGTTTAGTCTGATATCGATCATGGATCAATTTAGGCAATAGCGTAGCAGCAAACCACAAACCGTGGTGCATGCACAGTTTCCAGGGCAGGTCCTCTGACTGATCTGTATTTGCTGCTTGTAAAATCAACAAAGCAATTCATCGTTATTTTTTGTCGTTCTCCCTTGAACCAGAGGGAGCCGTTTCAACCCGGTCTTGGACATGCTGGCTTCATTCAAGAAGGGCAACATTGGAGGAGTCAAAGTTCACGTGGACCGGCTTCAGGTTAGTCGCTTTGCTCGAGGCTAATATGGATTAATAGGCCTTTCTTAATCCTTCCCGTGGGACCGTGCATTGTAAACGATTACCCCCCCGTGATGATGACACCTGTGTGGAATCAATGGCTAATTGTTTAACACTGCCTAAAGAAAATTGGGATTATTTCCATTTTCTTTTTTCTTCTTTCGCTCCTGATCCACAATACAGCCAAATTTGATTCCTGTCAAAATGCAAAGTACAACTTAGAGACCAGCGTTCCATTTTGTTCACAACCATCATTGTGCTTGAAAAGCAGTGACCTTTGCCAAAATAACTCACTTCAAAAATATCTCACCACTGCTGTACATTCTTGAAGCTCTCAATGTTCACAGGAAGGCATAAAAATGATTGAAAAAAAAAAATAATCTTTTTCATTCTTCCCATCTCAACTTGAGATCAAAGGCACAATTCATCCTTGCACTTTGTTGGAGTGATAACGTTTGCTCTGTTACCGCCACACCTCGCTGGAATAAGTTGAATCACTTGCTGAATCATCACAATGACAGAAGAATTGAAATGAGAGAATCGTCGCTTCTAACTGGGTGCCTTTCATCAGTGCAGCGTTTCGCTGCCTCTTGAGTTGCTCATGAAATCTGAAGGTTGGCTGTTCGCTTCTGTCCTGGTTGTATTTTTAGCCGAACTATTGAACAGATTTTAGCCTTTTTGTGTACAAAAGGCAAAAAAGCAAACTAAGAAATAAACGAATAGCATTTACAGTGTTAGTTTAGTTTTTTTTTTTTTTTTTAATTATTATTATTATTATTATTATTTAATAATAATAATAATGATTAATTGTTATGTACTAATTATTAATTATTGTGTACTTTGAGCTTCCCACCTCTGGAGGAGCCCCAGTGGGCTTCATCACGCCCAGTTTGACCAGCTGACTTGTCGTTCTCATAGACCCTGATATCTGGAGCCGTGGTGGAGCAGCTGGACTTCCTGCGGGTCAACGAGGCAGAGTGAGTCTTTCCTTCTACTCATCACACTTGATTGTTGATGACTAGAAGATTGATTAATCAGTGGGGGTTTTGGTGACGTAATGGATAATGGGGTTCTAATGTGTAGTGTCTCCTACCTCTTGCTACTTGGCTCAGGTGAAAACTGAACAGAATAGAATAGAATATAACTTTATTGATCCCCAAGGGGGAAATCTGTGTTGTTACTAGCAGCAATAGAAACACTAGACAGCACAGTGTCAATGTGTTGTATGCCAATAGCAACAACACCATCAACAATAAAATATAACAAATAAGAAAAATATTGTTTTTTTTTAAACTAACTAATAAATAGGATAAGATAAAAAGCTTTGTGCAATTTGAAGTGCTAGGGCTTTGTGTGTGTGTGTGTGTGTGTGTGTGTGCGTGCGTGCGTGTGCGTGTGCGTGTGCGCATTCCGTTAATTGAACTGAGCACTATTGAACAGTCTGATGGTTGTGGGGAGGAAGGAGCGCCTGAACCTCTCCGCTCTACACCAGGGGAGTGTTGTGAACCTCTGGAAGGAGCTGAAGGAGCTCCCGCTCAGCCACAAAGTCAATGGCTCATCTAATGCCCCTCCCATTTCTGTCTTAAAAAATAAATAAATAATAAAAAAAAAAAACAACTTTGACATTTTGTTGAATTGGATTCCCCTTTTCATACGTTTTCTAAGGGCTCTTCATTCAGCAGAGGAAATGCAAAACAAAAAAGAATTTTGCAATGGTTCCATCTGGCATCCAAAATAAAAGCACGACTGCTCTCAGCAGACACACTTTGTTTACGGCTTCATTTATCACGGTGCTTTATTTGCAAGAGAGTTTTCTGTTTTTGCATTTCTACTTGTTTATCATAGAAATAAGTAATAGATACATTGTATTCTATGAGACAAAGTGATACAATGACGACTTAATTGTTTTAAAGTGGAAGTGGTGTCGACATTTGTGTGATTTTTTGAATTTAAATGTAACATCATTCAAGCAGGTCAAGCGACTGCAGAAACTGCATTTCCACTGTTGTGTTTTCTCACGAACATAAAAGGATCCCAGAGTTTAAGAGCTTCGAGGAGCTGGAGCTGCCCAAGCACTCTAAAGTGAAGAGACAGACCAGCACACCCAACGCCTCGGACCTGGAGCAGCAGCCCGAAATCAGCGAGGACGAGTGGCTGCACAAGTCCACTCCTGAGATTGTCCAGAAGTTCTACGTGAGTTCGTGTCCGCTGAAATTTTTACAGCTAACTTCAAGCTTTAATTTTTTTTTTTTTTTTTTCAAATTTGTCAATTTTGTCCTCTTTAGCCCTTAACTATTTGTGTTCTTGTGGTTAGCTCAGAAGTCCAATTTTAATAATGATTTGAAAAAGAAAGCCGTCAAATCTGTCAATCCCCTCTTGGTTTCCTCTGTAGTACCCCGTCAATGGCACGTGATCAGTATTCTCAGGTGCTATTGGGGAATTGCCCATTTATTCAAATTAAATATTGCGAACATTTTCACGTTTGTTTTTCCAGTGCGTGGTGATTTTAAATGAAACCTTTCCACCTCGAACACGCCAATACTTAATGACAACCAGATTGGCTGAACAGATTTTTTTTGGCCATGAGCTTCATCCAGTATCTCTATCATGTATCGACATGTACAGTGACAATGACAGGTTGTGTTTTGCACGGGGGAGGAGACTCATTGTGTGTTTTGTGTTTGTGTGTGTTTCTTTGTCCAGGACTGTAACTGTTTGGCCAGCCAAGCTCAGCTAGCAGGCATCCTGCTTAGGAGGGAGGGGCCAAACTTTCTGTCCAGAGATGGTGAGACACACACACGCACACACACGCACACACACACACACACACACACATACACATACGTGTGTGTATGTATAATGTACATAAATATATATATATATATATATAATAAAAGGGTGTTTGAAGTGTTATGCAATACCATACAATATAATGTAATAAAATCTGTACAATACCATCATAATAAATAATAATATTAATATCAACAGTAATTGGAGGAATAATAATAGAAATAATAAGAATAATAGTGTAATTTTCAGTCTGGATGTGGAGGTTATTGCTTTTTTTTTACTTCCATGTTTTTGTCTCAATGGTGTTTTTTTTCTTTTCAGAAAGCATGTTGGATGAGCTGGAGAGGATCTACAGGAGAGCTGGCAGCAGAAAACTTTGGTCTGATATTTTAACACACAAATGCACTCAATTACCAGTAGAGCCCCAGTCCTACTCAGCCCAGACAGATCTCGATCCCAGAAGCAGAATTTGTCGCGGTGCATTCGGGATCATTGAAAAGCCTTCCGACACAGCAGAATTCAGCGCCTGCTACCAGCTGACAAGCTGTCACGTCAGCGGGCAACATTAGCCACTGTTCTGTTGTCTGATGCTGTAAAACTGTTTCTAAGTAAGAGGGAAGCTTATGTGACACCCCCTTCACTGTGTCTCCCTACCTGTCGCCGTCCCCTCTGACTTCATCGTTCTCCCATGTTGACACTTTGTTAAATAACTCTAATCTAATCTGGCTGAACTGCAGGCTGGCAGTTCGCCAATCTGCTGTCATTACCAAGAAGTTTGCCAGCTCTATAGCTCCTCACATCACCACAATACTGGTGCATGGAAAACAGGTAATGTTCAGGCAGGGAAGAACTATAGAGCCTCTGCATGTCGACATCAGTTGCTAGTCTGTTTCCAATAACTGTGTGAGGTGAGCCAGACCTGCTTTTTAATAATATCTGGGTTTGCAGTCAGTATATTTTGAAGGCCCACTTGAGTAATTTAAAAGGTGAAATAAAAACCCTCATTGTATCTGTTTCTAATTGAAATATGATATGGAAATGATAACTGGAAACACTTGTTTCTCACAAAGCCATTTCACACTGACTAAGTCTACATGCAGCGCTTAATCGAGCTATGCTCATAATTTGCTTTTTCCATATCCACAGTATTTAATTTTGCACTCAAAAATATCAGTGACAAATGTGGTTTAAGTAGTAACACTATTCCTTTACCTGTTTGCTAACCCTGCTAACGGCTAGCAACTTATCTCAAACAGCCATTATTATGTACACCACCAAAGGCAGCAATATAAAATGGCTAAATGCTAGCAGGCAGGCTCGCAGGCAGTGCCTCACACCACTGTTTACCTTTACACATTTCCCATTGTAGAAAGTGGCTCATCCTTTTTTCATATTTAACAGTGCAGCATTAACCTATCTTGCATAAAAGTGAATGGCCCAATATAAAATAAACTGTATTTGGTGTGTAATGCAGACCAAAAATTAGCCAAATACTCAGGCTGCTTTAAATAAGAAAAAAACCTGCCTGTTTAACTTTTTTAATGGTTAAAATGTTAGACTATTTGGTGCCCATTTCAATTCACAAATACTCTTTACTTTGTGTGCTCTCATTAATTAATTGGATTTTTGGATGAAGAAATTTTATTATGGCATGACGCTGGAAGGGGTAGGAGGGGGGAAAGCCCACAGCGCTTTCCAACTCTCTTGGAAATGGCATCAATCCTCAGTTCAATTTCCTTTCTCATTTACCTAACATGGGCCAGCAAGTGGAGCTTGAAATAGGTTCCCTAACAAAGCACCAGCGTGTCTTGCACCATCTCTGGCCTGAACACTAGAGCTTTGTGCTGTCTGTGTGCCTCTGTGTTGCAGCAGGTGTTAGCACTGAATTACTACAAAACACACATGCACAGCAAACAAGGCTGCCGTCGGCATATATAAGGGGGGAGGGGAGGGGGCAGGGGGAGCGTTTGTGTTCTGGCTGATTATATTCATGATGACATTGCTTCAGTAAGTTCACGCTTCTGTGAGGGTGGCTTTGAACTCGGTGTGTGTGCGCGGCACATGTAACCCTGGCTGTGGCCTACCATGACGTGATGATAACCACATTTCATGAGTGCTGCTTTTTCCACCCTTCCCATAGGATTCCCCGCAAGAAAGGGGAGGCAGCTTTAAAAGCTATTAGACAAATAATAATGCCCAGAGAAACAAGTGAACATTAAAATGTTGTTTTTTTCCTGGGAAGCCGGCCGTTTACTATGACAGACACCCAAACACATTTAGAGGTTTTTTTCCCTTCCTCCAAGAAATCAAATTGGTGTTTAAAATCCACTTATCCTTCATTTAATACGTGAGCTTCACTTCGCTGTATCCTAATGTTTATACCATTTGTGACGCCCCCTGCAATATGAAATGAATCAACTACTTTCAAAACTAACGGGAAAAGAAATATTTCAATGCAATTCTGTTTGACATACCATAGCAAAAAATACACTGTTTGTTGACATATGTTAGCAAAAGAAGAACTTGTAAAACTGGATGTATGATGGACAAAAGGAAAATCTTTCACTGCCATGATGTGAAGACTGTTCTTGTGTCTTTTTACCCACTAGGTCTGTTGTCCGACTCGCGGCCAGTCTCTTAACTAAGCTAGTGGACAGCCTTGCCCCCAGTATAACTAGTGTTTTAGTGCATGGCAAGCAGGTAAGTGGACAACATACAGGAATCAGACACTGTAGATATGTTTGGGTGGTAATGGTTGGGAAGCAGGCATGTCGAAATTTTAATGTTGGAGGGGGGGGGGGGGGGGGGGTTGGGGGGGGGTTGTCCTGGAATCACAATCAGAGGCTCCTCATGCTGTCGTCCTATGGGAATATTGTGTGCTGCACCCTCACATTGCTCACCACAGCTATGTTCTTTTTTGTGTGCGTGTGCAGCGAAGCATGAGTTGTGCGGCGCTGCTGCCCGTGTGACCGGCGTAGGAAATCCTAACATGCGCGCTGTCCACATGTCTAGACCCTCTCCACGTGCTGGTCGGTACCCCTCGACCGCGGGGATTCACCGAAAGCCACCTCTCCCGTGCAGGATGGGTTTCGCTGCTTGGTTTTCCCTGTCAAGTGACACCAAGAGATTAGGCTCCACTTGAGATTATCAGTTATCTCGCCTCATTCCTACCCCTCCCAACAGTTTAAGGTGTTTCATTATACTGGAGTAGCTCAAGGTGTGAATCTGCATATAAATTGCCTGCCGGAGGGAACACTTCCGTTCGCACGGTTAGAAAAGTTGATTTTGCACAGTGAAAAATCCCCTTCCCTCTTGTTACAGTAACAGCTTGGCCAGAGGAAACCAGAGGCACCGTCCCACTGGGGTTCATTTCATATGAATTTTGATTAAATATGATGGTGCGTTCTCTTTGAATTCAGAGGCATTTTCAAAGCTCCCCGTTTCCAGGTCTGGAAATGAATTAAAGGTCCAGTGTGTAAAGTTTGCCTTTAAATAAATGTTCAAATAAATAAATGTATGCTTTTTATATTGGTCAAAGCTAAATATACTGCCCATAAATACACTACTTTAACTGTAGTACGATAATAATAAAAAAAAATTCTACCCTTAGAATGGTTCTCATATATATATATATATATATATATATATGTATGTATATATATATATATATATATATATATATATATATATGTATATATATATATATATATATATATATATATATATATATATATATATATGTATGTATATATATATATATATATATATATATATATATATATATATATATATATATATAAATATACATATATATATATATATATATATATATATATATATACATATATGTATATGTTTCTGAGTGGACAATCCAGCCCATCTGGCAGCGCGTTTTGTATTTAGGATGATTGCTTAAATCTTCAAATCAACCAACGAAGAAGAAGAAGGTACCCAGGTTTTTGTTTGCAGGCCAACGTTGTTCACTGGCAGGCTCAGGAGGGGGAGGGAGAGTGAAAGACAATGCAATCTAAAATGTATCCACTTAATGTCGGTGTTTCTTCCTCGAAATCTCCAAATATTGCACACTTGACCTTTAAGGCACAGGGATGAACAGTACATTCTCAAAGCAAAGGCCAGCCAAAAAAAAGTATATGCCCTCATCATTCAGTCCTCATCAGTAGGATTTGTGAAGTGTAATCCTTAGAAAACGGTTTTCAAAAGCACCTGCAGGGGAGGAAGTTCCATGCAATCCATTTTTCACCCTTATTTCCTGTGACTCTGGGAGAGGTGGCCAACATAAGACACTAGTCCAAAGACACTTGTTGGAATTGGACATTGTTAGGGGGGCACGTGCCAGTGTCTACTCATGTGAGCATCGACGCTCTTTTAAACGCACCAATCGTCAACACGACACAAGCCCTGTTTGGTTTCAACTGCACAGTGGTTGTCGCTCCATGCGGGTGCACTCTTGCCTCACTGCCCATGTTCGCCAGGTGACCCTCGGCCTGTTCGGCCAAGAGGAGGAGGTGATCTCAAACCCGCTGTCGCCAGGCGTGATCCAGGGCATCATCTTCAGCAAGTGCTCGGCTCACGGTGGGGAGCGCGAGGCTGTCCTCCAGCAGGAGCTGGTCATCCACATCGGCTGGATCATCTCCAACAACCCCGAGCTGTTCAGCGGAATGCTCAAGATCAGAGTCGGGTAAGACTGGTGCGAAACAGAAAACGGGTTTAGCTCAAAGCGGCCATACGGCCATTTGAATTCATTTTGGTGGTCGACTTCAACAGTAAACAAGGTTTGTTTGGTCAAAAAACTCGCATAGGCTCACTATTTTAACAATCTGCAGTGTGTGTGTGTGTGTGTATCTGAAACGCGTTGCGCGATTGCTTTCAGGGCTTCTCCAAATCCACTTCTGCTGTTTAAAAAAAAAAAAAGTGGATGTGCAAGGCACCTGTTCAAAGGGGTTGTCCATGGTCTTCTCATTAATCACGGGTGTGTTCTCAGCATAACATGCAATTAACCAATTGCAGTGTCATCTCCCACTCCCTTTCAGAGCCAGGTGCGCTTGTGCCTTGGCGCAGTGCTTTTATGATGTCGTGTTTGCCAAGCAGGAGCAACAAACGCTTCCCTTTAGGAGAAATGGATCTGCTGGTGCACAGAGTGAAAGCCCGCGAGCAGATCCAGAGAATCTGATGTCTGTCAAAGCCGTTTTCTGGTCAAATTATTGGTCAATAATTAGACCCTTTCATTCCTCATTAGTCTGATAAGCTTCTGAATAAATATCAGAACTTACCATTATAACGTGCATATTTTAAACTAAATCTTTTAATTTATTTTTTCTTTCACATTGTAATCCTTTTATTTGTTATGTGTCACATTTGTGTGTTGTGTGTGCAGCTGCGCATCCGTGTGTTTGTGTGTGTGTGTGTGTGTGTGTGTAACAAGCAGAGTAGTTCTGTGTTGGTGCATCTTACTGTGTTGATAATGTGCCCTTAAAATAACAGCGAAACATTGCGCCATTGACGTTAGACCAGGATTTGTTGGTCTATAGCACATTCGCTCTCTGCTTCCTCAAGATAGCAATGCATCAACAATGCGCCTGCCCACACTTTAGAAAGTGGAGCAAAATCTGAATGGCCTGTATGAGCGCAGTCACAGGCTCAGAGCCAGACAGAATAGACATGCTTAAGTTGTTCATTTTTCATACTTGGTGCGCTAGCTGGCGAGCCAGTAACACAAAAAGGCACGTTAAAGAACTGAAAAAGTCCCGTTTCTCCACAACCGGAGCTGTTTAAACGTTGTCATGCAGTTTGATCGCTGAACTCCAACGCGTCCGCCTGCTTTATCACACAGTCAGATTATGAGCAGACCAATCGGCATCCTTTGCGAAGCGGTGGCGACTCTGGGCAAAGGTTTCGCTCCGATGAAAGCGAAACGCCACCAACAGGGAAAAGTTGCACTGCTACCAGCTGGCTCCACTGAAACCCGATTGGCTGTTTTCAATGTTGAATTCCGGCAGAGAATTATTATTATTAGCGATCGTCTGCTTTACAGTTAATTAGATGAAAAAAAAATGTGTGCGTATAGATTAAGCCCAAATGTTTTGTTTGTTTGTTTGTTTGTTTGTTTGTTTGTTTGTTTTTAACAACTGCTGTTCAGTCAGCCAACTGGACAAGCATATCGACAAGTAATATATGCACAGTGAACATTGTACATTGGTCAACTCTGAAATTTACTGGCCAAACCAACTCCCATTATCCTCCGGAACAACTGGCTTTTTACCCAATATGACAATGATTAATCATTGACGTCATTATTCTTATTATTGTTTTCACAAACAATTTGATAAACTCTGCAAATTCTGCAGCTGCCCAACACAATCCAAGGACTCACATTATACCGTGGCTGGTCGCACTCTACTGTGTATTTCCAGTTGGATCGTCCAGGCGATGAAACACGAGTTGAAGATCCGCTCGGGAGACTTGCCGCCGCAGGACATCTACCAGCTCTCCCCGAGCGACATCAAGCAGCTGCTGCTGGACGTCCTGCAGCCGCAGCACACTGGCAGGTACTCCTGTCGACAGACACTCACACCATGCACGCCGTCGCCTGCCCGCCCCGGGGGGTGGGCAAACTTTTTGACAGTGGGGGGCCGGAGCAGGAGCAGATACATGGAGTGTTTTGGTGACCCACCTCATAGGAATGAAAAATGATATCATGGGATATGCAGAAAGCATGTGCCTATTGAAAATTAACAAAAAAATAAATAAATAAAAAAACCCACGGTAGTTAGCTCTTAAAACACGGAAGATTTGAAACTACTTACTTACTATCAATATAATTTCCTCAGGTTCGACAGGCCGGATTAAAAGCTCAACGGGACTCATTATGGTGCCATGGGCCACAGTTTGCCCATGTGCCTGGCCTGTCCTCTGTCACCAGCAGAGGGGGAAGTAACAAAGTACAAATACTTTGCTACCGTACTTGAGTAGATTTTTCAGATATTTGTACTTTCCTTGAGTTTTTCTTTTTCTGATGACTTTTCACCAGGGCTGGGACTCTACTGTGGTCATTCCATAATTAATGCACACAACAAAAAAAAATCTTAATACTCTATTCTATAGTCTAGACAACACACAACGTTTGCATGAGTTTCTGGCAATTCAGATTGTAGACCTCTGCTAGACCTCTGGTCAGTTCACTCCGGATTATTCTGTCACGGCTTTTTAATATTTGCAAAATTATCAAAGAATATATTGTTTCAATAATGGAAAAAAATATGATTTTACTTCACTTAAGTGCGTTTCAGAACCTGTACTATTGATAAAAACTCTTGACTCAGTACTTTTACCAGCGTATTTTTTTACCCAAGTATCCGTACTTTTACTGAAGTTCATCGTGTGAATACTTTTGCCAGCCCTGGTCACCAGCTATAAGCTGTCAGCTTTGTCTTCTGTCTTCATCTCCATGCTTGTTTCTGCTCTCATTCCTCTGCTTTAAATATTACGTCTTCTCTCTTGTTCCATTTTCTGTTTTCTGCTACGACCTCGCTCGCCCCGTGGGATTTACTTATTGCTCCATCTTATCTCGCCATTAACATCTCGTGCGCCTTCACTCGCAGACAAGCGGTTCTCACACTGAGAACGTCAGTTGTATTTGCGGCTCCATTCAAACCGTTCCACACATTTCAAATGGTTTCACCATTGTTTTTTTTGTTTTTTTTATTGTTTTTTTTCTTCCTCCCACAGCAGGTCTTGGCTGAACAGGCGTCAGATCGACGGCTCTCTGAACAGGACCCCTCTGGGCTTCTATGATCGTGTGTGGCAGATACTGGAGCGGACCCGCAACGGTATTCTGGTGGCTGGGAATCACCTCCCACAGGTAGCTGACTCCTCCTCCCCATCTTCTTCAGCTGTGAGCTCTGCCGTTCTGTAGTTTTTGGTCATGATGACCTCGGTAGAGTGAAGAATTTTCCCAAACTGAGTTCTTGTCTTGTCCAGAAGTTCTGGAATTATGTATCTAACGTTGGCAAGAAGTATTAAATGGATAACATCCCATTTTTCTTCCTTCTGAGTAACAGGATACTGATTAGCTGTCACAGTTCAGTAGAGCCTCGTCTGAAAGTGACAACCTTTTTAGCCGCTGACTGCTCTGCATGTCATATTATCGCCAGTTTCCTTAATAACACTTAACGTCCTAAAAACACAACATGCTTCCCATAAATACATTAATAAAAGTGTTATAGTCATATAAGAATACACATAGATTAATGGTCTTGCTCACATTTAGCTGCCATCTTGCACCGCCATATTTCTAAGGAAGCCTGGTGGTGTAGGGCGACTGCTCACTTCTTCAAATAAACCAACGAAGAAGAAGGAGGTAGACAAGGTATCCAG